>NC_092710.1:12071455-12406455 GCF_047496885.1 Scyliorhinus torazame | reverse complement strand
TAATCCCCATTCCCACCTTCTCCCTATTTAATCCCCATTCCCACTTTCTCACTCTCTAATCCCCATTTCCACCTTCCCTCTCTCTAATCCCCATTCCCACTTTCCCTCTCTCTAATCCCCATTCCCACCCTCTCCCTCCCTAATCCCCATTCCCACCTTCTCTATCTCTAATCCCCATTCCCACCTTCCCTCTCTCTAATCCCCATTCCCAGATTCCCTCTCTCAAATCCCCATTCCCACCTTCTCTCACTCTCATCACCATTCCCACATTCCCTGTCACTAATCCCCATTCCCACCTTCCCTTTCTCTAATCCCCATTCACACCTTCTCTCTCTTTAATCCACATTCCCACCTTCTCCCGCTTTAATCCCCATTCCCACCTTGCCTCTCTCTAATCCCCATTCCCACCTTCCCCCTCTTTAATCCCCATTCCCACCTTCTCCTTCTCTAATCCCCATTCCCACCTTCCCCCTCTTTAATCCCCATTCCCACCTTCCCTCTCTCTGAGCCCCATTCACATCTTCCCCCTCTTTAATCCCCTTTCCCACCTTCTCCCTCTCTAATCCCAATTCCCACCTTCTCTCTCTCTAATCCCCATTCCCACCTTCTCTCTCTTTAATCCCCATTCCCACCTTCCCTCTCTCTAATCCCTATTCCCAACTTCTCTCTCTCTAATCTCCATTCCCACCTTCCCTCTCTCTAATCCCCATTCCCACCTTCTCTCTCTTTAATCCCCATTCCCACCTTCCCTCTCTCTAATCCCTATTCCCAACTTCTCTCTCTCTAATCCCCATTCCCACCTTCTCTATCTCTAATCGCCATTCCCACCTTCCCTCTCTCTAATCCCCATTCCCACCTTCCCTCTCTCTAATCCCCATTCCCACCTACTCTCTCTTTAATCCCCATTCCCACCTTCTGTCTCTTTAATCACCATTCCCACCTTCTCCTTCTCTAATCCCCATTCCCACCTTCCCCCTCTTTAATCCCCATTACCACCTTCCCTCTCTCTGAGCCCCATTCCCATCTTCCCCCTCTTTAATCCCCTTTCCCACGTTCTCCCTCTCTAATCCCCATTCCCACCTTCTCTCTCTCTAATCCCCATTCCCACCTTCTCTCTCCCTAATCCCCATTCTCACCTTCTCTCTCTTTAATCCCCTTTCCCACCTTCTCTCTCTCTGATCCCCAATCCCACCTTGTCTCTTTAATCCCCATTTCTACCTTCTCCCTCTTTCATCCCCATTCGCACCTTCTCTCTCTAATCCCCACTCCCACCTTCTCCCTCTCTAATCCCCATTTACACCTTCTCTCTCTAATCCCCATTCCCACCTTCTCCCTCTCTAATCCACACCATCACTCTCTAATCCCCATTCCCACCTTCTCGCTCTCTCTAATCCCCATTTCCACCTTCCCTCTCTCTAATCCCCATTCCCAACTTCCCTCTCTAATCCCCATTCCCACCTCCTCCCTCTCTAATCCCCACCATCTCTCTCTCTAATCCCCATTCCCACCTTCCCTCTCTCTAATCCCCATTCCCACCTTCTCTCACTCTAATTCCTATTCCCACCTTCTCCCTCTCTAACCCCATTCCCAGCTTCACCCTCTCTAATCCCCATTCCCACCTTCTCCCTCTCTAATCCCCGTTCCCACCTTCTCCCGCTTTAATCCCCATTGCCACCTTCTCCCTCTCTAATCCCCATTCCCAGTTTCTCCCTCTCTAATCCCCATTCCCACCTTAACTCTCTCTAATCCCAATTCCCACCTTCTGTCTCTTTAATACCCATTCCCACCTTCCCTCTCTCTCATCCCCATTCCCACCTTCTCTCTCTTTAATCCCCATTCCCACCTTCCCTCTCTCTAATCCCGATTCCCAACTTCTCTCTCTCTAATCTCCATTCCCACCTTCCCTCTCTCTAATCCCCATTCCCACCTTCCCTCTCTCTAATCCCCAATCCCACCTTCCCTCTCTCTAATCCGCATTCCCACATTCCCTCTCTAATCCCCATTCCCACCTTCTCTCTCTCTAATCCCCATTCCCACCTTCCACCTCTCTAATCCCCATTCCCACCTTCGTCCACTCTAATCCCCACCTTCTCTCTCTCGAGCCCCCATTCCCACCTTCCCTCTCTCTAATCCCCATTCCCACCTCCCCTCTCTCTAATCCCCTTTCCCACCTACCCTCTAATCCCCATTCCCACCTTCTCCCTCTCTAATCCCCATTCCCACCTTCTCCCTATTTAATCCCCATTCCCACTTTCTCACTCTCTGATCCCCATTTCCACCTTCCCTCTCTCTAATCCCCATTCCCACTTTCCCTCTCTCTAATCCCCATTCCCACCCTCTCCCTCCCTAATCCCCATTCCCACCTTCTCTATCTCTAATCCCCATTCCCACCTTCCCTCTCTCTAATCCCCATTCCCAGATTCCCTCTCTCAAATCCCCATTCCCACCTTCTCTCACTCTAATCACCATTCCCACATTCCCTGTCACTAATCACCATTGCCACCTTCCCTTTCTCTAATCCCCATTCACACCTTCTCTCTCTTTAATCCCCATTCCCACCTTCTCCCGCTTTAATCCCCATTCCCACCTTGTCTCTCTCTAATCCCCATTCCCACCTTCCCCCTCTTTAATCCCCATTCCCACTTTCTCCTTCTCTAATCCCCATTCCCACCTTCCCCCTCTTTAATCCCCATTCCCACCTTCCCTCTCTCTGAGCCCCATTCGCATCTTCCCCCTCTTTAATCCCCTTTCCCACCTTCTCCCTCTCTAATCCCAATTCCCACCTTCTCTCTCTCTAATCCCCATTCCCACCTTCTCTCTCTTTAATCCCCATTCCCACCTTCCCTCTCTCTAATCCCTATTCCCAACTTCTCTCTCTCTAATCTCCATTTCCAACTTCCCTCTCTCTAATCCCCATTCCCACCTTCTCTCTCTTTAATCCCCATTCCCACTTTCCCTCTCTCTAATCCCTATTCCCAATTTCTCTCTCTCTAATCCCCATTCCCACATTCTCTATCTCTAATCCCCATTCCCACCTTCCCTCTCTCTAATCCCGATTCCCAACTTCTCTCTCTCTAATCTCCATTCCCACCTTCCCTCTCTCTAATCCCCATTCCCACCTTCCCTCTCTCTAATCCCCAATCCCACCTTCCCTCCCTCTAATCCGCATTCCCACATTCCCTCTCTAATCCCCATTCCCACCTTCTCTCTCTCTAATCCCCATTCCCACCTTCCACCTCTCTAATCCCCATTCCCACCTTCGTCCACTCTAATCCCCACCTTCTCTCTCTCGAGCCCCCATTCCCACCTTCCCTCTCTCTAATCCCCATTCCCACCTCCCCTCTCTCTAATCCCCTTTCCCACCTTCCCTCTAATCCCCATTCCCACCTTCTCCCTCTCTAATCCCCATTCCCACCTTCTCCCTATTTAATCCCCATTCCCACTTTCTCACTCTCTAATCCCCATTTCCACCTTCCCTCTCCCTAATCCCCATTCCCACTTTCCCTCTCTCTAATCCCCATTCCCACCCTCTCCCCCCCTAATCCCCATTCCCACCTTCTCTATCTCTAATCCCCATTCCCACCTTCCCTCTCTCTAATCCCCATTCCCAGATTCCCTCTCTCAAATCCCCATTCCCACCTTCTCTCACTCTAATCACCATTCCCACATTCCCTGTCACTAATCACCATTGCCACCTTCCCTTTCTCTAATCCCCATTCACACCTTCCCTCTCTCTAATCCCCAATCCCACCTTCCCTCCCTCTAATCCGCATTCCCACATTCCCTCTCTAATCCCCATTCCCACCTTCTCTCTCTCTAATCCCCATTCCCACCTTCCACCTCTCTAATCCCCATTCCCACCTTCGTCCACTCTAATCCCCACCTTCTCTCTCTCGAGCCCCCATTCCCACCTTCCCTCTCTCTAATCCCCATTCCCACCTCCCCTCTCTCTAATCCCCTTTCCCACCTTCCCTCTAATCCCCATTCCCACCTTCTCCCTCTCTAATCCCCATTCCCACCTTCTCCCTATTTAATCCCCATTCCCACTTTCTCACTCTCTAATCCCCATTTCCACCTTCCCTCTCCCTAATCCCCATTCCCACTTTCCCTCTCTCTAATCCCCATTCCCACCCTCTCCCCCCCTAATCCCCATTCCCACCTTCTCTATCTCTAATCCCCATTCCCACCTTCCCTCTCTCTAATCCCCATTCCCAGATTCCCTCTCTCAAATCCCCATTCCCACCTTCTCTCACTCTAATCACCATTCCCACATTCCCTGTCACTAATCACCATTGCCACCTTCCCTTTCTCTAATCCCCATTCACACCTTCTCTCTCTTTAATCCCCATTCCCACCTTCTCCCGCTTTAATCCCCATTCCCACCTTGTCTCTCTCTAATCCCCATTCCCACCTTCCCCCTCTTTAATCCCCATTCCCACTTTCTCCTTCTCTAATCCCCATTTCCACCTTCCCCCTCTTTAATCCCCATTCCCACCTTCCCTCTCTCTGAGCCCCATTCGCATCTTCCCCCTCTTTAATCCCCTTTCCCACCTTCTCCCTCTCTAATCCCAATTCCCACCTTCTCTCTCTCTAATCCCCATTCCCACCTTCTCTCTCTTTAATCCCCATTCCCACCTTCCCTCTCTCTAATCCCTATTCCCAACTTCTCTCTCTCTAATCTCCATTCCCAACTTCCCTCTCTCTAATCCCCATTCCCACCTTCTCTCTCTTTAATCCCCATTCCCACTTTCCCTCTCTCTAATCCCTATTCCCAATTTCTCTCTCTCTAATCCCCATTCCCACATTCTCTATCTCTAATCCCCATTCCCACCTACTCTCTCTTTAATCCCCATTCCCACCTTCTGTCTCTTTAATCACCATTCCCACCTTCTCCTTCTCTAATCCCCATTCCCACCTTCCCCCTCTTTAATCCCCATTCCCACCTTCCCTCTCTCTGAGCCCCATTCCCATCTTCCCCCTCATTAATCCCCTTTCCCACGTTCTCCCTCTTTAATCCCCATTCCCACCTTCTCTCTCTCTAATCCCCATTCCCACCTTCTCTCTCTCTAATCCCCATTCCCGCCTTCTCTCTCTCTAATCCCCATTCTCACCTTCTGTCTCTTTAATCCCCATTCCCACCTTCCCTCTCTCTAAACCCCATTCCCACATTCTCTCTCCTTAATCGCCATTCCAACCTTCTCTCTCTTTAATCCCCATTCCCACCTTCCCTCTCTCTAATCCCTATTCCCAACTTCTCTCTCTCTAATCTCCATTCCCACCTTCCCTCTCTCTAATCCCCATTCCCACCTTCCCTCTCTCTAATCCCCAATCCCACCTTCCCTCCCTCTAATCCGCATTCCCACCTTCCCTCTCTAATCTCCATTCCCACCATCTCTCTCTCTAATCCCCATTCCCACCTTCCCTCTCTCTAATCCCCATTCCCACCTTCGCCCACTCTAATCCCCACCTTCTCTCTCTCTAGTCCCCATCCCCACCTTCCCTCTCTCTAATACCCATTCCCTCCTCCCCTCTCTCTAATCCCCTTTCCCACCTTCCCTCTAATCCCCATTCCCACCTTCTCCCTTATAATCCCCATTCCCACCTTCTCCCTCACTAATCCCCATTCCCACTTTCTCACTCTCTAATCCCCATTCCCACCTTCCCTCTCTCTAATCCCCATTCCCACCTTCCCTCTCTCTAATCCCCATGCCACCCCTCTCCCTCTCTAATCCCCATTCCCACCTTCTCCCTCTCTAATCCCCATTCCCACCTTCTCTACCTCTAATCCCCATTCCCACCTTCCCCCTCTCTAATCCCCATTCCCAGCTTCACGCTCTCAAATCCCCATACCCACCTTCTGACTCTTTAATCCCCATTCCCACCTTCTCTCTATTTAATCCCCATTCCCACCTTCTCCCTCTCTAATCCCCATTCCCACCTTCTCCCTCTCTAATCCCCATTCCCACTTTCTCACTCTCTAATCCCCATTCCCACCTTCCCTCTCTCTAATCCCCATTCTCACCTTCCCTCTCTCTAATCCCCATTCCCACCCTCTCCCTCTCTAATCCCCATTCCCACCTTCTCCCTCTCTAATCCCCATTCCCACCTTCTCTCTCTCTAATCCCCATTCCCACCTTCTCTCTCTCTAATCCCCATTCTCACCTTCTCTCTCTCTAATCCCCATTCCCACCTTCTCTCTCTCTAATCCCCATTCTCACCTTCTCTCTCTTTAATCCCCATTCCCACATTCTCTCTCTAATCCCCATTCCCACCTTCCCTCTCTCTAATCCCCATTCCCACATTCTCTCTCTTTAATCCCCATTTCAGCCTCCTCTCTCTTTAATCCCCATTCCCACCTTCTGTCTCATTAATACCCATTCCCACCTTCTCTCTCTAATCCCCATTCGCTCTTCTCCCTATTTAATCCCCATTCCCACCTTCTCTCGCTAATCCCCAATCCCACCTTCTCCCTCCTTAATCCCCTTTCCCAGCTGCTCTGTATCTAATCCCCATTCCCACTGTCTACCTTTTCAATCCCCTTTCCCACCTTCTCCCTCTCTAATTCCCATTCCCACCTTCTCTCTCTCTAATCTCCATGCCCACCTTCTGTCTCTTTAATCCCCATTCCCACCTTCTCCCTCTCTAATCCCTATTCCCACCTTCTCCCTCTTTAATGCCCTTTCCCACCTTCTCCCTCTCCAATCCCCATTCTAACCTTCTCTCTCTCTAATCCCCATTCCCACCTTCTCTCACTCTCATCACCATTCCCACATTCCCTGTCACTAATCCCCATTCCCACCTTCCCTTTCTCTAATCCCCATTCACACCTTCTCTCTCTTTAATCCCCATTCCCACCTTCTCCCGCTTTAATCCCCATTCCCACCTTGCCTCTCTCTAATCCCCATTCCCACCTTCCCCCTCTTTAATCCCCATTCCCACCTTCTCCTTCTCTAATCCCCATTCCCACCTTCCCCCTCTTTAATCCCCATTCCCACCTTCCCTCTCTCTGAGCCCCATTCGCATCTTCCCCCTCTTTAATCCCCTTTCCCACCTTCTCCCTCTCTAATCCCAATTCCCACCTTCTCTCTCTCTAATCCCCATTCCCACCTTCTCTCTCTTTAATCCCCATTCCCACCTTCCCTCTCTCTAATCCCCATTCCCACCTTCTCTCTCTTTAATCCCCATTCCCACCTTCCCTCTCTCTAATCCCTATTCCCAACTTCTTTCTCTCTAATCCCCATTCCCACCTTCTCTATCTCTAATCCCCATTCCCACCTTCCCTCTCTCTAATCCCCATTCCCACCTTCCCTCTCTCTAATCCCCATTCCCACCTACTCTCTCTTTAATCCCCATTCCCACCTTCTGTCTCTTCAATCACCATTCCCACCTTCTCCTTCTCTAATCCCCATTCCCACCTTCCCCCTCTTTAATCCCCATTACCACCTTCCCTCTCTCTGAGCCCCATTCCCATCTTCCCCCTCTTTAATCCCCTTTCCCACGTTCTCCCTCTCTAATCCCCATTCCCACCTTCTCTCTCTCTAATCCCCATTCCCACCTTCTCTCTCCCTAATCCCCATTCTCACCTTCTCTCTCTTTAATCCCCTTTCCCACCTTCTCTCTCTCTGATCCACAATCCCACCTTGTCTCTTTAATCCCCATTTCTACCTTCTCCCTCTTTCATCCCCATTCGCATCTTCTCTCTCTAATCCCCACTCCCACCTTCTCCCTCTCTAATCCCCATTTACACCTTCTCTCTCTAATCCCCATTCCCACCTTCTCCCTCTCTAATCCACACCATCACTCTCTAATCCCCATTCCCACCTTCTCGCTCTCTCTAATCCCCATTTCCACCTTCCCTCTCTCTAATCCCCATTCCCAACTTCCCTCTCTAATCCCCATTCCCACCTCCTCCCTCTCTAATCCCCACCATCTCTCTCTCTAATCCCCATTCCCACCTTCCCTCTCTCTAATCCCCATTCCCACCTTCTCTCACTCTAATCCCTATTCCCACCTTCTCCCTCTCTAACCCCATTCCCAGCTTCACCCTCTCCAATCCCCATTCCCACCTTCTCCCTCTCTAATCCCCGTTCCCACCTTCTCCCGCTTTAATCCCCATTGCCACCTTCTCCCTCTCTAATCCCCATTCCCAGTTTCTCCCTCTCTAATCCCCATTCCCACCTTAACTCTCTCTAATCCCAATTCCCACCTTCTGTCTCTTTAATACCCATTCCCACCTTCCCTCTCTCTCATCCCCATTCCCACCTTCTCTCTCTTTAATCCCCATTCCCACCTTCCCTCTCTCTAATCCCGATTCCCAACTTCTCTCTCTCTAATCTCCATTCCCACCTTCCCTCTCTCTAATCCCCATTCCCACCTTCCCTCGCTCTAATCCCCAATCCCACCTTCCCTCCCTCTAATCCGCATTCCCACATTCCCTCTCTAATCCCCATTCCCACCTTCTCTCTCTCTAATCCCCATTCCCACCTTCCCCCTCTCTAATCCCCATTCCCACCTTCGTCCACTCTAATCCCCACCTTCTCTCTCTCGAGCCCCCATTCCCACCTTCCCTCTCTCTAATCCCCATTCCCACCTCCCCTCTCTCTAATCCCCTTTCCCACCTTCCCTCTAATCCCCATTCCCACCTTCTCCCTCTCTAATCCCCATTCCCACCTTCTCCCTATTTAATCCCCATTCCCACTTTCTCACTCTCTAATCCCCATTTCCACCTTCCCTCTCTCTAATCCCCATTCCCACTTTCCCTCTCTCTAATCCCCATTCCCACCCTCTCCCTCCCTAATCCCCATTCCCACCTTCTCTATCTCTAATCCCCATTCCCACCTTCCCTCTCTCTAATCCCCATTCCCAGATTCCCTCTCTCAAATCCCCATTCCCACCTTCTCTCACTCTCATCACCATTCCCACATTCCCTGTCACTAATCCCCATTCCCACCTTCCCTTTCTCTAATCCCCATTCACACCTTCTCTCTCTTTAATCCACATTCCCACCTTCTCCCGCTTTAATCCCCATTCCCACCTTGCCTCTCTCTAATCCCCATTCCCACCTTCCCCCTCTTTAATCCCCATTCCCACCTTCTCCTTCTCTAATCCCCATTCCCACCTTCCCCCTCTTTAATCCCCATTCCCACCTTCCCTCTCTCTGAGCCCCATTCGCATCTTCCCCCTCTTTAATCCCCTTTCCCACCTTCTCCCTCTCTAATCCCAATTCCCACCTTCTCTCTCTCTAATCCCCATTCCCACCTTCTCTCTCTTTAATCCCCATTCCCACCTTCCCTCTCTCTAATCCCTATTCCCAACTTCTCTCTCTCTAATCTCCATTCCCACCTTCCCTCTCTCTAATCCCCATTCCCACCTTCTCTCTCTTTAATCCCCATTCCCACCTTCCCTCTCTCTAATCCCTATTCCCAACTTCTCTCTCTCTAATCCCCATTCCCACCTTCTCTATCTCTAATCGCCATTCCCACCTTCCCTCTCTCTAATCCCCATTCCCACCTTCCCTCTCTCTAATCCCCATTCCCACCTACTCTCTCTTTAATCCCCATTCCCACCTTCTGTCTCTTTAATCACCATTCCCACCTTCTCCTTCTCTAATCCCCATTCCCACCTTCCCCCTCTTTAATCCCCATTACCACCTTCCCTCTCTCTGAGCCCCATTCCCATCTTCCCCCTCTTTAATCCCCTTTCCCACGTTCTCCCTCTCTAATCCCCATTCCCACCTTCTCTCTCTCTAATCCCCATTCCCACCTTCTCTCTCCCTAATCCCCATTCTCACCTTCTCTCTCTTTAATCCCCTTTCCCACCTTCTCTCTCTCTGATCCCCAATCCCACCTTGTCTCTTTAATCCCCATTTCTACCTTCTCCCTCTTTCATCCCCATTCGCACCTTCTCTCTCTAATCCCCACTCCCACCTTCTCCCTCTCTAATCCCCATTTACACCTTCTCTCTCTAATCCCCATTCCCACCTTCTCCCTCTCTAATCCACACCATCACTCTCTAATCCCCATTCCCACCTTCTCGCTCTCTCTAATCCCCATTTCCACCTTCCCTCTCTCTAATCCCCATTCCCAACTTCCCTCTCTAATCCCCATTCCCACCTCCTCCCTCTCTAATCCCCACCATCTCTCTCTCTAATCCCCATTCCCACCTTCCCTCTCTCTAATCCCCATTCCCACCTTCTCTCACTCTAATTCCTATTCCCACCTTCTCCCTCTCTAACCCCATTCCCAGCTTCACCCTCTCTAATCCCCATTCCCACCTTCTCCCTCTCTAATCCCCGTTCCCACCTTCTCCCGCTTTAATCCCCATTGCCACCTTCTCCCTCTCTAATCCCCATTCCCAGTTTCTCCCTCTCTAATCCCCATTCCCACCTTAACTCTCTCTAATCCCAATTCCCACCTTCTGTCTCTTTAATACCCATTCCCACCTTCCCTCTCTCTCATCCCCATTCCCACCTTCTCTCTCTTTAATCCCCATTCCCACCTTCCCTCTCTCTAATCCCGATTCCCAACTTCTCTCTCTCTAATCTCCATTCCCACCTTCCCTCTCTCTAATCCCCATTCCCACCTTCCCTCTCTCTAATCCCCAATCCCACCTTCCCTCCCTCTAATCCGCATTCCCACATTCCCTCTCTAATCCCCATTCCCACCTTCTCTCTCTCTAATCCCCATTCCCACCTTCCACCTCTCTAATCCCCATTCCCACCTTCGTCCACTCTAATCCCCACCTTCTCTCTCTCGAGCCCCCATTCCCACCTTCCCTCTCTCTAATCCCCATTCCCACCTCCCCTCTCTCTAATCCCCTTTCCCACCTTCCCTCTAATCCCCATTCCCACCTTCTCCCTCTCTAATCCCCATTCCCACCTTCTCCCTATTTAATCCCCATTCCCACTTTCTCACTGTCTAATCCCCATTTCCACCTTCCCTCTCTCTAATCCCCATTCCCACTTTCCCTCTCTCTAATCCCCATTCCCACCCTCTCCCTCCCTAATCCCCATTCCCACCTTCTCTATCTCTAATCCCCATTCCCACCTTCCCTCTCTCTAATCCCCATTCCCAGATTCCCTCTCTCAAATCCCCATTCCCACCTTCTCTCACTCTAATCACCATTCCCACATTCCCTGTCACTAATCACCATTGCCACCTTCCCTTTCTCTAATCCCCATTCACACCTTCTCTCTCTTTAATCCCCATTCCCACCTTCTCCCGCTTTAATCCCCATTCCCACCTTGTCTCTCTCTAATCCCCATTCCCACCTTCCCCCTCTTTAATCCCCATTCCCACTTTCTCCTTCTCTAATCCCCATTCCCACCTTCCCCCTCTTTAATCCCCATTCCCACCTTCCCTCTCTCTGAGCCCCATTCGCATCTTCCCCCTCTTTAATCCCCTTTCCCACCTTCTCCCTCTCTAATCCCAATTCCCACCTTCTCTCTCTCTAATCCCCATTCCCACCTTCTCTCTCTTTAATCCCCATTCCCACCTTCCCTCTCTCTAATCCCTATTCCCAACTTCTCTCTCTCTAATCTCCATTTCCAACTTCCCTCTCTCTAATCCCCATTCCCACCTTCTCTCTCTTTAATCCCCATTCCCACTTTCCCTCTCTCTAATCCCTATTCCCAATTTCTCTCTCTCTAATCCCCATTCCCACATTCTCTATCTCTAATCCCCATTCCCACCTTCCCTCTCTCTAATCCCGATTCCCAACTTCTCTCTCTCTAATCTCCATTCCCACCTTCCCTCTCTCTAATCCCCATTCCCACCTTCCCTCTCTCTAATCCCCAATCCCACCTTCCCTCCCTCTAATCCGCATTCCCACATTCCCTCTCTAATCCCCATTCCCACCTTCTCTCTCTCTAATCCCCATTCCCACCTTCCACCTCTCTAATCCCCATTCCCACCTTCGTCCACTCTAATCCCCACCTTCTCTCTCTCGAGCCCCCATTCCCACCTTCCCTCTCTCTAATCCCCATTCCCACCTCCCCTCTCTCTAATCCCCTTTCCCACCTTCCCTCTAATCCCCATTCCCACCTTCTCCCTCTCTAATCCCCATTCCCACCTTCTCCCTATTTAATCCCCATTCCCACTTTCTCACTCTCTAATCCCCATTTCCACCTTCCCTCTCCCTAATCCCCATTCCCACTTTCCCTCTCTCTAATCCCCATTCCCACCCTCTCCCCCCCTAATCCCCATTCCCACCTTCTCTATCTCTAATCCCCATTCCCACCTTCCCTCTCTCTAATCCCCATTCCCAGATTCCCTCTCTCAAATCCCCATTCCCACCTTCTCTCACTCTAATCACCATTCCCACATTCCCTGTCACTAATCACCATTGCCACCTTCCCTTTCTCTAATCCCCATTCACACCTTCTCTCTCTTTAATCCCCATTCCCACCTTCTCCCGCTTTAATCCCCATTCCCACCTTGTCTCTCTCTAATCCCCATTCCCACCTTCCCCCTCTTTAATCCCCATTCCCACTTTCTCCTTCTCTAATCCCCATTTCCACCTTCCCCCTCTTTAATCCCCATTCCCACCTTCCCTCTCTCTGAGCCCCATTCGCATCTTCCCCCTCTTTAATCCCCTTTCCCACCTTCTCCCTCTCTAATCCCCATTCCCACTTTCCCTCTCTCTAATCCCTATTCCCAATTTCTCTCTCTCTAATCCCCATTCCCACATTCTCTATCTCTAATCCCCATTCCCACCTACTCTCTCTTTAATCCCCATTCCCACCTTCTGTCTCTTTAATCACCATTCCCACCTTCTCCTTCTCTAATCCCCATTCCCACCTTCCCCCTCTTTAATCCCCATTCCCACCTTCCCTCTCTCTGAGCCCCATTCCCATCTTCCCCCTCATTAATCCCCTTTCCCACGTTCTCCCTCTTTAATCCCCATTCCCACCTTCTCTCTCTCTAATCCCCATTCCCACCTTCTCTCTCTCTAATCCCCATTCCCACCTTCTCTCTCTCTAATCCCCATTCTCACCTTCTGTCTCTTTAATCCCCATTCCCACCTTCCCTCTCTCTAAACCCCATTCCCACATTCTCTCTCCTTAATCGCCATTCCAACCTTCTCTCTCTTTAATCCCCATTCCCACCTTCCCTCTCTCTAATCCCTATTCCCAACTTCTCTCTCTCTAATCTCCATTCCCACCTTCCCTCTCTCTAATCCCCATTCCCACCTTCCCTCTCTCTAATCCCCAATCCCACCTTCCCTCCCTCTAATCCGCATTCCCACCTTCCCTCTCTAATCTCCATTCCCACCATCTCTCTCTCTAATCCCCATTCCCACCTTCCCTCTCTCTCATCCCCATTCCCACCTTCGCCCACTCTAATCCCCACCTTCTCTCTCTCTAGTCCCCATCCCCACCTTCCCTCTCTCTAATACCCATTCCCTCCTCCCCTCTCTCTAATCCCCTTTCCCACCTTCCCTCTAATCCCCATTCCCACCTTCTCCCTTATAATCCCCATTCCCACCTTCTCCCTCACTAATCCCCATTCCCACTTTCTCACTCTCTAATCCCCATTCCCACCTTCCCTCTCTCTAATCCCCATTCCCACCTTCCCTCTCTCTAATCCCCATGCCACCCCTCTCCCTCTCTAATCCCCATTCCCACCTTCTCCCTCTCTAATCCCCATTCCCACCTTCTCTACCTCTAATCCCCATTCCCACCTTCCCCCTCTCTAATCCCCATTCCCAGCTTCACGCTCTCAAATCCCCATACCCACCTTCTGACTCTTTAATCCCCATTCCCACCTTCTCTCTATTTAATCCCCATTCCCACCTTCTCCCTCTCTAATCCCCATTCCCACCTTCTCCCTCTCTAATCCCCATTCCCACTTTCTCACTCTCTAATCCCCATTCCCACCTTCCCTCTCTCTAATCCCCATTCTCACCTTCCCTCTCTCTAATCCCCATTCCCACCCTCTCCCTCTCTAATCCCCATTCCCACCTTCTCCCTCTCTAATCCCCATTCCCACCTTCTCTCTCTCTAATCCCCATTCCCACCTTCTCTCTCTCTAATCCCCATTCTCACCTTCTCTCTCTCTAATCCCCATTCCCACCTTCTCTCTCTCTAATCCCCATTCTCACCTTCTCTCTCTTTAATCCCCATTCCCACATTCTCTCTCTAATCCCCATTCCCACCTTCCCTCTCTCTAATCCCCATTCCCACATTCTCTCTCTTTAATCCCCATTTCAGCCTCCTCTCTCTTTAATCCCCATTCCCACCTTCTGTCTCATTAATACCCATTCCCACCTTCTCTCTCTAATCCCCATTCGCTCTTCTCCCTATTTAATCCCCATTCCCACCTTCTCTCGCTAATCCCCAATCCCACCTTCTCCCTCCTTAATCCCCTTTCCCAGCTGCTCTCTATCTAATCCCCATTCCCACTGTCTACCTTTTCAATCCCCTTTCCCACCTTCTCCCTCTCTAATTCCCATTCCCACCTTCTCTCTCTCTAATCTCCATGCCCACCTTCTGTCTCTTTAATCCCCATTCCCACCTTCTCCCTCTCTAATCCCTATTCCCACCTTCTCCCTCTTTAATGCCCTTTCCCACCTTCTCCCTCTCCAATCCCCATTCTAACCTTCTCTCTCTCTAATCCCCATTCCCACCTTCTCTCACTCTCATCACCATTCCCACATTCCCTGTCACTAATCCCCATTCCCACCTTCCCTTTCTCTAATCCCCATTCACACCTTCTCTCTCTTTAATCCCCATTCCCACCTTCTCCCGCTTTAATCCCCATTCCCACCTTGCCTCTCTCTAATCCCCATTCCCACCTTCCCCCTCTTTAATCCCCATTCCCACCTTCTCCTTCTCTAATCCCCATTCCCACCTTCCCCCTCTTTAATCCCCATTCCCACCTTCCCTCTCTCTGAGCCCCATTCGCATCTTCCCCCTC
Organism: Scyliorhinus torazame; assembly: GCF_047496885.1. Lineage (NCBI taxonomy): Eukaryota > Metazoa > Chordata > Chondrichthyes > Carcharhiniformes > Scyliorhinidae > Scyliorhinus > Scyliorhinus torazame. The sequence continues at coordinate 12,391,540 of NC_092710.1, read as the reverse complement.
TTTAATCCCCTTTCCCACCTTCTCCCTCTCTAATCCCAATTCCCACCTTCTCTCTCTCTAATCCCCATTCCCACCTTCTCTCTCTTTAATCCCCATTCCCACCTTCCCTCTCTCTAATCCCCATTCCCACCTTCTCTCTCTTTAATCCCCATTCCCACCTTCCCTCTCTCTAATCCCTATTCCCAACTTCTTTCTCTCTAATCCCCATTCCCACCTTCTCTATCTCTAATCCCCATTCCCACCTTCCCTCTCTCTAATCCCCATTCCCACCTTCCCTCTCTCTAATCCCCATTCCCACCTACTCTCTCTTTAATCCCCATTCCCACCTTCTGTCTCTTCAATCACCATTCCCACCTTCTCCTTCTCTAATCCCCATTCCCACCTTCCCCCTCTTTAATCCCCATTACCACCTTCCCTCTCTCTGAGCCCCATTCCCATCTTCCCCCTCTTTAATCCCCTTTCCCACGTTCTCCCTCTCTAATCCCCATTCCCACCTTATCTCTCTCTAATCCCCATTCCCACCTTCTCTCTCCCTAATCCCCATTCTCACCTTCTCTCTCTTTAATCCCCTTTCCCACCTTCTCTCTCTCTGATCCCCAATCCCACCTTGTCTCTTTAATCCCCATTTCTACCTTCTCCCTCTTTCATCCCCATTCGCATCTTCTCTCTCTAATCCCCACTCCCACCTTCTCCCTCTCTAATCCCCATTTACACCTTCTCTCTCTAATCCCCATTCCCACCTTCTCCCTCTCTAATCCACACCATCACTCTCTAATCCCCATTCCCACCTTCTCGCTCTCTCTAATCCCCATTTCCACCTTCCCTCTCTCTAATCCCCATTCCCAACTTCCCTCTCTAATCCCCATTCCCACCTCCTCCCTCTCTAATCCCCACCATCTCTCTCTCTAATCCCCATTCCCACCTTCCCTCTCTCTAATCCCCATTCCCACCTTCTCTCACTCTAATCCCTATTCCCACCTTCTCCCTCTCTAACCCCATTCCCAGCTTCACCCTCTCCAATCCCCATTCCCACCTTCTCCCTCTCTAATCCCCGTTCCCACCTTCTCCCGCTTTAATCCCCATTGCCACCTTCTCCCTCTCTAATCCCCATTCCCAGTTTCTCCCTCTCTAATTCCCATTCCCACCTTAACTCTCTCTAATCCCAATTCCCACCTTCTGTCTCTTTAATACCCATTCCCACCTTCCCTCTCTCTCATCCCCATTCCCACCTTCTCTCTCTTTAATCCCCATTCCCACCTTCCCTCTCTCTAATCCCGATTCCCAACTTCTCTCTCTCTAATCTCCATTCCCACCTTCCCTCTCTCTAATCCCCATTCCCACCTTCCCTCGCTCTAATCCCCAATCCCACCTTCCCTCCCTCTAATCCGCATTCCCACATTCCCTCTCTAATCCCCATTCCCACCTTCTCTCTCTCTAATCCCCATTCCCACCTTCGTCCACTCTAACCCCATTCCCACCTTCGTCCACTCTAATCCCCACCTTCTCTCTCTCGAGCCCCCATTCCCACCTTCCCTCTCTCTAATCCCCATTCCCACCTCCCCTCTCTCTAATCCCCTTTCCCACCGTCCCTCTAATCCCCATTCCCACCTTCTCCCTCTCTAATCCCCATTCCCACCTTCTCCCTATTTAATCCCCATTCCCACTTTCTCACTCTCTAATCCCCATTTCCACCTTCCCTCTCTCTAATCTCCATTCCCACTTTCCCTCTCTCTAATCCCCATTCCCACCCTCTCCCTCCCTAATCCCCATTCCCACCTTCTCTATCTCTAATCCCCATTCCCACCTTCCCTCTCTCAATCCCCATTCCCAGATTCCCTCTCTCAAATCCCCATTCCCACCTTCCCTCACTCTAATCACCATTCCCACATTCCCTGTCACTAATCCCCATTCCCACCTTCCCTTTCTCTAATCCCCATTCACACCTTCTCTCTCTTTAATCCCCATTCCCACCTTCTCCCGCTTTAATCCCCATTCCCACCTTGCCTCTCTAATCCCCATTCCCACCTTCCCCCTCTTTAATCCCCATTCCCACCTTCTCCTTCTCTAATCCCCATTCCCACCTTCCCCCTCTTTAATCCCCATTCCCACCTTCCCTCTCTCTGAGCCGCATTCGCATCTTCCCCCTCTTTAATCCCCTTTCCCACCTTCTCCCTCTCTAATCCCAATTCCCACCTTCTCTCTCTCTAATCCCCATTCCCACCTTCTCTCTCTTTAATCCCCATTCCCACCTTCCCTCTCTCTAATCCCTATTCCCAACTTCTCTCTCTCTAATCTCCATTCCCAACTTCCCTCTCTCTAATCCCCATTCCCACCTTCTCTCTCTTTAATCCCCATTCCCACTTTCCCTCTCTCTAATCCCTATTCCCAACTTCTCTCTCTCTAATCCCCATTCCCACCTTCTCTATCTCTAATCCCCATTCCCACCTTCCCTCTCTCTAATCCCCATTCCCACCTTCCCTCTCTCTAATCCCCATTCCCACCTACTCTCTCTTTAATCCCCATTCCCACCTTCTGTCTCTTTAATCACCATTCCCACCTTCTCCTTCTCTAATCCCCATTCCCACCTTCCCCCTCTTTAATCCCCATTCCCACCTTCCCTCTCTCTGAGCCCCATTCCCATCTTCCCCCTCTTTAATCCCCTTTCCCACGTTCTCCCTCTCTAATCCCCATTCCCACCTTCTCTCTCTCTAATCCCCATTCCCACCTTCTCTCTCTCTAATCCCCATTCCCACCTTCTCTCTCTCTAATCCCCATTCTCACCTTCTGTCTCTTTAATCCCCATTCCCACCTTCCCTCTCTCTAAACCCCATTCCCACATTCTCTCTCCTTAATCGCCATTCCAACCTTCTCTCTCTTTAATCCCCATTCCCACCTTCCCTCTCTCTAATCTCTATTCCCAACTTCTCTCTCTCTAATCTCCATTCCCACCTTCCCTCTCTCTAATCCCCATTCCCACCTTCCCTCTCTCTAATCCCCAATCCCACCTTCCCTCCCTCTAATCCGCATTCCCACCTTCCCTCTCTAATCTCCATTCCCACCATCTCTCTCTCTAATCCCCATTCCCACCTTCCCTCTCTCTAATCCCCATTCCCAGCTTCACGCTCTCAAATCCCCATACCCACCTTCTGTCTCTTTAATCCCCATTCCCACCTTCTCTCTCTCTAGTCCACATCCCCACCTTCCCTCTCTCTAATACCCATTCCCTCCTCCCCTCTCTCTAATCCCCTTTCCCACCTTCCCTCTAATCCCCATTCCCACCTTCTCCCTTATAATCCCCATTCCCACCTTCTCCCTCTCTAATCCCCATTCCCACTTTCTCACTCTCTAATCCCCATTCCCACCTTCCCTCTCTCTAATCCCCATTCCCACCTTCCCTCTCTCTAATCCCCATGCCACCCCTCTCCCTCTCTAATCCCCATTCCCACCTTCTCCCTCTCTAATCCCCATTCCCACCTTCTCTACCTCTAATCCCCATTCCCACCTTCCCCCTCTCTAATCCCCATTCCCAGCTTCACGCTCTCAAATCCCCATACCCACCTTCTGTCTCTTTAATCCCCATTCCCACCTTCTCTCTATTTAATCCCCATTCCCACCTTCTCCCTCTCTAATCCCCATTCCCACCTTCTCCCTCTCTAATCCCCATTCCCACTTTCTCACTCTCTAATCCCCATTCCCACCTTCCCTCTCTCTAATCCCCATTCTCACCTTCCCTCTCTCTAATCCCCATTCCCACCCTCTCCCTCTCTAATCCCCATTCCCACCTTCTCCCTCTCTAATCCCCATTCCCACCTTCTCTCTCTCTAATCCCCATTCCCACCTTCTCTCTCTCTAATCCCCATTCTCACCTTCTCTCTCTCTAATCCCCATTCCCACCTTCTCTCTCTCTAATCCCCATTCTCACCTTCTCTCTCTTTAATCCCCATTCCCACATTCTCTCTCTAATCCCCATTCCCACCTTCCCTCTCTCTAATCCCCATTCCCACATTCTCTCTCTTTAATCCCCATTTCAGCCTCCTCTCTCTTTAATCCCCATTCCCACCTTCTGTCTCATTAATACCCATTCCCACCTTCTCTCTCTAATCCCCATTCGCTCTTCTCCCTATTTAATCCCCATTCCCACCTTCTGTCGCTAATCCCCAATCCCACCTTCTCCCTCCTTAATCCCCTTTCCCAGCTGCTCTCTATCTAATCCCCATTCCCACTGTCTACCTTTTCAATCCCCTTTCCCACCTTCTCCCTTTCTAATTCCCATTCCCACCTTCTCTCTCTCTAATCTCCATGCCCACCTTCTGTCTCTTTAATCCCCATTCCCACCTTCTCCCTCTCTAATCCCTATTCCCACCTTCTCCCTCTTTAATGCCCTTTCCCACCTTCTCCCTCTCCAATCCCCATTCTAACCTTCTCTCTCTCTAATCCCCGTTTCCACCTTCTCTCTCTTTAATCCCCTTTCCCACCTTCCTCCCTCTAATCCCCATTCCCAGCTTCTGTATCTTTATTCCCCATTCCCACCTTCTCCCTCTTTCATCCCCATTCCCACCTTTTCTCTCTAATCCCCAATCCCACCTTCTCCCTCTCTAATCCCCATTCCCACCTTCTGTCTCTTTAATCCCCATTCCCACCTTCTCTCTCTCTAATCCCCAGTCCCACCTTCTCTCTCTCTAATCCCCATTCCCACCTTCTCTCTCTCTAATCCCCATTCCCACCTTCTCTCTATCTAATTCACATTCCCACCTTATCTCTCTTTAATCCCCATTCCCACATTCTCTCTCTCTAATCCCCCTTCCCACCTTCCCTCTCTCTGAGCCCCATTCCCATCTTCCCCCTCTTTAATCCCCTTTCCCAACTTCTCCCTCTCTAATCCCCATTCCCACCTTCTCTCTCTCTAATCCCCATTCCCACCTTCTCTCTCTTTAATACCCATTCCCACCTTCCCTCTCTCTAATCCCAATCCCACCTTCCCTCCCTCTAATCCGCATTCCCACCTTCCCTCTCTAATCCCCATTCCCACCATCTCTCTCTCTAATCCCCATTCCCACCTTCCCTCTCTCTAATCCCCATTCCCACCTTCGCCCACTCTAATCCCCACTTTCTCTCTCTCTAGTCCCCATCCCCACCTTCCCTCTCTCTAATACCCATTCCCTCCTCCCCTCTCTCTAATCCCCTTTCCCACCTTCCCTCTAATCCCCATTCCCACCTTCTCCCTTATAATCCCCATTCCCACCTTCTCCCTCTCTAATCCCATTCCCACTTTCTCACTCTCTAATCCCCATTCCCACCTTCCCTCTCTCTAATCCCCATTCCCACCTTCCCTCTCTCTAATCCCCATGCCACCCCTCTCCCTCTCTAATCCCCATTCCCACCTTCTCCCTCTCTAATCCCCATTCCCACCTTCTCTACCTCTAATCCCCATTCCCACCTTCCCCCTCTCTAATCCCCATTCCCAGCTTCACGCTCTCAAATCCCCATACCCACCTTCTGTCTCTTTAATCCCCATTCCCACCTTCTCTCTATTTAATCCCCATTCCCACCTTCTCCCTCTCTAATCCCCATTCCCACCTTCTCCCTCTCTAATCCCCATTCCCACTTTCTCACTCTCTAATCCCCATTCCCACCTTCCCTCTCTCTAATCCCCATTCTCACCTTCCCTCTCTCTGAGCCCCATTCCCATCTTCCCCCTCTTTAATCCCCTTTCCCACCTTCTCCCTCTCTAATCCCCATTCCAACCTTCTGTCTCTTTAATCCCCCTTCCCACCTTCCCTCTCTCTGAGCCCCATTCCCATCTTCCCCCTCTTTAATCCCCTTTCCCACCTTCTCCCTCTCTAATCCCCATTTCCACCTTCTCTCTCTCTAATCCCCATTCCCACCTTCTCTCTCTTTAATACCCATTCCCACCTTCGCTCTCTCTAATCCCCAATCCCACCGTCCCTCCCTCTAACCCGCATTCCCACCTTCCCTCTCTAATCCCCATTCCCACCATCTCTCTGTCTAATCCCCATTCCCACCTTCCCTCAATCTAATCCCCATTCCCACCTTCACCCACTCTAATCCCCACCTTCTCTCTCTCTAGTCCCCATCCCCACCTTCCCTCTCTCTAATCCCCATTCCCTCCTCCCCTCTCTCTAATCCCCTTTCCCACCTTCCCTCTAATCCCCATTCCCACCTTCTCCCTCTCTAATCCCCATTCCCACCTTCTCCCTCTCTAATCCCCATTCCTACTTTCTCACTCTCTAATCCCCATTCCCACCTTCCCTCTCTCTAATCCCCATTCTCACCTTCCCTCTTCCTAATCCCCATTCCCACCCTCTCCCTCTCTAATCCCCATTCCCACCTTCTCCCTCTCTAATCCCCATTCCCACCTTCTCTCTCTCTAATCCCCATTCCCACCTTCTCTCTCTCTAATCCCCATTCTCACCTTCTCTCTCTTTAATCCCCATTCCCACATTCTCTCTCGAATCCCCATTCCCACCTTCCCTCTCTCTAATCCCCATTCCCACATTCTCTCTCTTTAATACCCATTTCAGCCTTCTCTCTCTTTAATCCCCATTCCCACCTTCTGTCTCATTAATACCCATTCCCACCTTCTCTCTCTAATCCCCATTCGCTCTTCTCCCTATTTAATCCCCATTCCCACCTTCTCTCGCTAATCCCCAATCCCACCTTCTCCCTCCTTAATCCCCTTTCCCAGCTGCTCTCTCTCTAATCCCCATTCCCACTGTCTACCTTTTCAATCCCCTTTCCCACCTTCTCCCTCTCTAATTCCCATTCCCACCTTCTCTCTCTCTAATCTCCATGCCCACCTTCTGTCTCTTTAATCCCCATTCCCACCTTCTCCCTCTCTAATCCCTATTCCCACGTTCTCCCTCTTTAATGCCCTTTCCCACCTTCTCCCTCTCCAATCCCCATTCTAACCTTCTCTCTCTCTAATCCCCATTTCCACCTTCTCTCTCTTTAATCCCCTTTCCCACCTTCTCTCCCTCTAATCCCCATTCCCAGCTTCTGTATCTTTATTCCCCATTCCCACCTTCTCCCTCTTTCATCCCCATTCCCACCTTTTCTCTCTAATCCCCAATCCCACCTTCTCCCTCTCTAATCCCCATTCCAACCTTCTGTCTCTTTAATCCCCCTTCCCACCTTCCCTCTCTCTGAGCCCCATTCCCATCTTCCCCCTCTTTAATCCCCTTTCCCACCTTCTCCCTCTCTAATCCCCATTCCCACCTTCTCTCTCTCTAATCCCCATTCCCACCTTCTCTCTCTTTAATACCCATTCCCACCTTCGCTCTCTCTAATCCCCAATCCCACCGTCCCTCCCTCTAATCCGCATTCCCACCTTCCCTCTCTAATCCCCATTCCCACCATCTCTCTGTCTAATCCCCATTCCCACCTTCCCTCTCTCTAATCCCCATTCCCACCTTCGCCCACTCTAATCCCCACCTTCTCTCTCTCTAGTCCCCATCCCCACCTTCCCTCTCTCTAATCCCCATTCCCTCCTCCCCTCTCTCTAATCCCCTTTCCCACCTTCCCTCTAATCCCCATTCCCACCTTCTCCCTCTCTAATTCCCATTCCCACCTTCTCCCTCTCTAATCCCCATTCCCACTTTCTCACTCTCTAATCCCCATTCCCACCTTCCCTCTCTCTAATCCCCATTCCCACCTTCCCTCTCTCTAATCCCCATGGCACCCCTCTCCCATCTCTAATCCCCATTCCCACCTTCTCCCTTTCTAATCCCCATTCCCACCTTCTATATCTCTAATCCCCATTCCCACCTTCCCTCTCTCTAATCCCCATTCCCAGCTTCCCTCTCTCAAATCCCCATACCCACCTTCTGTCTCTTTAATCCCCATTCCCACCTTCTCCCTGTTTAATCCCTATTCCCACCTTCTACCTCTTTAATCCCCTTTCCCAACTTCTCCCTGTCCAATCCCGATTCCCACCTTCTCTCTCTGTAATCCCCATTCCCACCTTCTCTCTCTTTATTCCCCTTTCCCACCTTCTCTCTCTCTGATCCCCAATCCCACCTTGTCTCTTTAATCCCCATTCCTACTTTCTCCCGCTTTCATCCCCATTCGCACCTTCTCTCTCTAATCCCCACTCCCACCTTCTCCCTCTCTAATCCCCATTTCCACCTTCACTCTCTAATCCCCATTCCCACCTTCTCTCTCTCTGATCCACACCATCTCTCTCTAATCCCCATTCCCACCTTCTCGCTCTTTCTAATCCCCATTCCCACCTTCCCTCTCTCTAATCCCCATTCCCAACTTCCCTCTCTAATCCCCATTCCCACCTTCTCCCTCTCTAATCCCCACCATCTCTCTCTCTAATCCCCAATCCCACCTTCCCTCTCTCTAATCCCCATTCCCACCTTCTCGCACTCTAATCCCTATTCCCACCTTCTCCCTCTCTAACCCCATTCCCACCTTCTCCCGCTTTAATCCCCATTGCCACCTTCTCCCTCTCTAATCCCCATTACCACTTTCTCACTCTCTAATCCCCATTCCCACCTTCCCTCTCTCTAATCCCCATTCCCACCTTCCCTCTCTAATCCCCATTCCCACCCTCTCCCTCTCTAATCCCCATTTCCACCTTCTCCCTCTCTAATCCCCATTCCCACCTTCTCTATCTCTAATCCCCATTCCCACCTTCCCTCTCTCTAATCCCCATTCCCAGCTTCCCTCTCTCAAATCCCCATACCCACCTTCTGTCTCTTTAATCCCCATTCCCACCTTCTCCCTATTTAATCCCTATTCCCACCTTCTACCTCTTTAATCCCCTTTCCCAACTTCTCCCTGTCCAATCCCGATTCCCACCTTCTCTCTCTGTAATCCCCATTCCCACCTTCTCTCTCTTTATTCCCCTTTCCCACCTTCTCTCTCTCTGATCCCCAATACCACCTTGTCTCTTTAATCCCCATTCCTACTTTCTCCCGCTTTCATCCCCATTCGCACCTTCTCTCTCTAATCCCCACTCCCACCTTCTCCCTCTCTCATCCCCATTTCCACCTTCACTCTCTAATCCCCATTCCCACCTTCTCCCTCTCTGATCCACACCATCTCTCTCTAATCCCCATTCCCACCTTCTCGCTCTTTCTAATCCCCATTCCCACCTTCCTCTCTCTAATCCCCATTCCCAACTTCCCTCTCTAATCCCCATTCCCACCTTCTCCCTCTCTAATCCCCACCATCTCTCTCTCTAATCCCCAATCCCACCTTCCCTCTCTCTAATCCCCATTCCCACCTTCTCGCACTCTAATCCCTATTCCGACCTTCTCCCTCTCTAACCCCATTCCCACCTTCTCCCGCTTTAATCCCCATTGCCACCTTCTCCCTCTCTAATCCCCATTCCCAGCTTCCCTCTCTCAAATCCCCATACCCAACTTCTGTCTCTTTAATCCCCATTCCCACCTTCTCCCTCTTTAATCCCCATTCCCACCTTCTACCTCTTTAATCCCCTTTCCCACCTTCTCCCTGTCCAATCCCCATTCCCACCTTCTCTCTCTCTAATCCCCATTCCCACCTTCTCTCTCGCTAATCCCCATTCCCACCTTCCCCCTCTCTAATCCCCATTCCCACCTTCGCCCACTCTAATCCCCACCTTCTCTCTCTCTAGTCCCCATTCCCACCTTCCCTCTCTCTAATCCTCTTTCCCACCTTCCCTCTCTCTAATCCCCATTCCCACCTACTCTCTCTTTAATCCCCAATCCCACCTTCTCCCTCTCTAATCCCCATTTCCACCTTCACTCTCTAATCCCCATTCCCACCTTCTCCCTCTCTGATCCACACCATTTCTCTCTAATCCCCATTCCCACCTTCTCGCTCTTTCTAATCCCCATTCCCACCTTCCCTCTCTCTAATCCCCATTCCCAACTTCCCTCTCTAATCCCCATTCCCACCTTCTCCGTCTCTAATCCCCACCATCTCTCTCTCTAATCCCCAATCCCACCTTCCCTCTCTCTAATCCCCATTCCCACCTTCTCGCACTCTAATCCCTATTCCCACCTTCTCCCTCTCTAACCCCATTCCCACCTTCTCCCGCTTTAATCCCCATTGCCACCTTCTCCCTCTCTAATCCCCATTCCCAGTTTCTCCCACTCTAATCCCCAATCCCACCTTCCCTCCCTCTAATCCGCATTCCCACCTTCCCTCTCTAATCCCCATTCCCACCTTCTCTCTCTCTAATCCCCATTCCCACCTTCCCTTTCTCTAATCCCCATTCCCACCTTCGTCCACTCTAATCCACACCTTCTCTCTCTCGAGTCCCCATTCCCAACCTTCTCTCTCTCTAATCCCCATTCCCATCTTCTCTCTCTCTAATCCCCTTTCCCACCTTCCCTCTAATCCCCATTCCCACCTTCTCCCTCTCTAATCCCCATTCCCACCTTCTCCCTCTCTAATCCCCATTCCCACTTTCTCACTCTCTAATCCCCATTCCCACCTTCCCTCTCTCTAATCCCCATTCCCACCTTCCCTCTCTAATCCCCATTCCCACCCTCTCCCTCTCTAATCCCCATTCCCACCTTCTCCCTCTCTAATCCCCATTCCCACCTTCTCTATCTCTAATCCCCATTCCCACCTTTCCTCTCTCTAATCCCCATTCGCAGCTTCCCTCTCTCAAATCCCCATACCCAACTTCTGTCTCTTTAATCCCCATTCCCACCTTCTCCCTCTTTAATCCCCATTCCCACCTTCTACCTCTTTAATCCCCTTTCCCACCTTCTCCCTGTCCAATCCCCATTCCCACCTTCTCTCTCTCTAATCCCCATTCCCACCTTCTCTCTCGCTAATCCCCATTCCCACCTTCCCTCTCTCTAATCCCCATTCCCACCTTCGCCCACTCTAATCCCCACCTTCTCTCTCTCTAGTCCCCATTCCCACCTTCCCTCTCTCTAATCCCCTTTCCCACCTTCCCTCTCTCTAATCCCCATTCCCACCTACTCTCTCTTTAATCCCCAATCCCACCTTCTCCCTCTTTGATCCCCATCCACACCTGGCCTCTCTCTAATCCCCATTCCCACCTTCTCGCTCTCTAATCCCTATTCCCACCTTCTCCCTCTCTAACCCCATTCCCACCTTCTCCCGCTTTAATCCCCATTGCCACCTTCTCCCTCTCTAATCCCCATTCCCAGTTTCTCCCACTCTAATCCCCAATCCCACCTTCCCTCCCTCTAATCCGCATTCCCACCTTCCCTCTCTAATCCCCATTCCCACCTTCTCTCTCTCTAATCCCCATTCCCACCTTCCCTTTCTCTAATCCCCATTCCCACCTTCGTCCACTCTAATCCACACCTTCTCTCTCTCGAGTCCCCATTCCCACCTTCCCTCTCTCTAATCCCCATTCCCACCTTCTCTCTCTCTAATCCCCTTTCCCACCTTCCCTCTAATCCCCATTCCCACCTTCTCCCTCTCTAATCCCCATTCCCACCTTCTCCCTCTCTAATCCCCATTCCCACTTTCTCACTCTCTAATCCCCATTCCCACCTTCCCTCTCTCTAATCCCCATTCACACCTTCCCTCTCTAATCCCCATTCCCACCCTCTCCCTCTCTAATCCCCATTCCCACCTTCTCCCTCTCTAATCCCCATTTCCACCTTCTCTATCTCTAATCCCCATTCCCACCTTTCCTCTCTCTAATCCCCATTCACAGCTTCCCTCTCTCAAATCCCCATACCCAACTTCTGTCTCTTTAATCCCCATTCCCACCTTCTCCCTCTTTAATCCCCATTCCCACCTTCTACCTCTTTAATCCCCTTTCCCACCTTCTCCCTGTCCAATCCCCATTCCCACCTTCTCTCTCTCTAATCCCCATTCCCACCTTCTCTCTCTCTAATCCCCATTCCCACCTTCGCCCACTCTAATCCCCACCTTCTCTCTCTCTAGTCCCCATTCCCACCTTCCCTCTCTCTAATCCACTTTCCCACCTTCCCTCTCTCTAATCCCCATTCCCACCTACTCTCTCTTTAATCCCCAATCCCACCTTCTCCCTCTTTAATCCCCATCCCCACCTGGCCTCTCTCTAATCCCCATTCCCACCTTCTGTCTCTTTAATCACCATTCCCACCTTCTCCTTCTCTAATCCCCATTCCCACCTTCCCCCTCTTTAATCCCCATTCCCACCTTCCCTCTCTCTGAGCCCCATTCCCATCTTCCCCCTCTTTAATCCCCATTCCTACATTCTCTCTCTAATCCCCATTCCTACCTTCTCCCTCTCTAATTCCCATTCCCACCTTCTCCCTCTCTAATCCCCATTCCCACTTTCTCTCTCTAATCCCCATTCCCACCATCCCTCTCTCTAATCCCCATTCCCACCTTCCCTCTCTAATCCCCATTCCCACCCTCTCCCTCTCTAATCCCCATTCCTACCTTCTCCCTCTCTAATCCCCATTCCCACCTTCTCTATCTCTAATCCCCATTCCCACCTTTCCTCTCTCTAATCCCCATTCGCAGCTTCCCTCTCTCAAATCCCCATACCCACCTTCCCCCTCTTTAATCCCCATTCCCACCTTCTCCCTCTTTAATCCCCATTCCCACCTTCTACCTCTTTAATCCCCTTTCCCACCTTCTCCCTGTCCAATCCCCATTCCCACCTTCTCTCTCTTTAATCCCCATTCCCACCTTCTCTCTCTCTAATCCCCATTCCCACCTTCTCTCTCTCTAATCCCCATTCCCACCTTCGCCCACTCTAATCCCCACCTTCTCTCTCTCTAGTCCCCATTCCCACCTTCCCTCTCTCTAATCCCCTTTCCCACCTTCCCTCTCTCTAATCCCCATTCCCACCTTCTCCCTCTCTAATCCCCATTTCCACCTTCACTCTCTAATCCCCATTCCCACCTTCTCCCTCTCTGATCCACACCATTTCTCTCTAATCCCCATTCCCACCTTCTCGCTCTTTCTAATCCCCATTCCCACCTTCCCTCTCTCTAATCCCCATTCCCAACTTCCCTCTCTAATCCCCATTCCCACCTTCTCCCTCTCTAATCCCCACCATCTCTCTCTCTAATCCCCAATCCCACCTTCCCTCTCTCTAATCCCCATTCCCACCTTCTCGCACTCTAATCCCTATTCCAACCTTCTCCCTCTCTAACCCCATTCCCACCTTCTCCCGCTTTAATCCCCATTGCCACCTTCTCCCTCTCTAATCCCCATTCCCAGTTTCTCCCACTCTAATCCCCAATCCCACCTTCCCTCCCTCTAATCCGCATTCCCACCTTCCCTCTCTAATCCCCATTCCCACCTTCTCTCTCTCTAATCCCCATTCCCACCTTCCCTTTCTCTAATCCCCATTCCCACCTTCGTCCACTCTAATCCACACCTTCTCTCTCTCGAGTCCCCATTCCCACCTTCCCTCCCTCTAATCCCCATTCCCACCTTCTCTCTCTCTAATCCCCTTTCCCACCTTCCCTCTAATCCCCATTCCCACCTTCTCCCTCTCTAATCCCCATTCCCACCTTCTCCCTCTCTAATCCCCATTCCCACTTTCTCACTCTCTAATCCCCATTCCCACCTTCCCTCTCTCTAACCCCCATTCCCACCTTCCCTCTCTAATCCCCATTCCCACCCTCTCCCTCTCTAATCCCCATTCCCACCTTCTCCCTCTCTAATCCCCATTCCCACCTTCTCTATCTCTAATCCCCATTCCCACCTTTCCTCTCTCTAATCCCCATTCGCAGCTTCCCTCTCTCAAATCCCCATACCCAACTTCTGTCTCTTTAATCCCCATTCCCACCTTCTCCCTCTTTAATCCCCATTCCCACCTTCTACCTCTTTAATCCCCTTTCCCACCTTCTCCCTGTCCAATCCCCATTCCCACCTTCTCTCTCTCTAATCCCCATTCCCACCTTCCCTCTCTCTAATCCCCATTCCCACCTTCGCCCACTCTAATCCCCACCTTCTCTCTCTCTAGTCCCCATTCCCACCTTCCCTCTCTCTAATCCCCTTTCCCACCTTCCCTCTCTCTAATCCCCATTCCCACCTACTCTCTCTTTTATCCCCAATCCCACCTTCTCCCTCTTTAATCCCCATCCCCACCTGGCCTCTCTCTAATCCCCATGCCCACCTTCTCGCTCTCTAATCCCTATTCCCACCTTCTCCCTCTCTAACCCCATTCCCACCTTCTCCCGCTTTAATCCCCATTGCCACCTTCTCCCTCTCTAATCCCCATTCCCAGTTTCTCCCACTCTAATCCCCAATCCCACCTTCCCTCCCTCTAATCCGCATTCCCACCTTCCCTCTCTAATCCCCATTCCCACCTTCTCTCTCTCTAATCCCCATTCCCACCTTCCCTTTCTCTAATCCCCATTCCCACCTTCGTCCACTCTAATCCACACCTTCTCTCTCTCGAGTCCCCATTCCCACCTTCCCTCTCTCTAATCCCCATTCCCACCTTCTCTCTCTCTAATCCCCTTTCCCACCTTCCCTCTAATCCCCATTCCCACCTTCTCCCTCTCTAATCCCCATTCCCACCTTCTCCCTCTCTAATCCCCATTCCCACTTTCTCACTCTCTAATCCCCATTCCCACCTTCCCGCTCTCTAATCCCCATTCCCACCTTCCCTCTCTAATCCCCATTCCCACCCTCTCCCTCTCTAATCCCCATTCCCACCTTCTCCCTCTCTAATCCCCATTCCCACCTTCTCTATCTCTAATCCCCATTCCCAACTTTCCTCTCTCTAATCCCCATTCGCAGCTTCCCTCTCTCAAATCCCCATACCCAACTTCTGTCTCTTTAATCCCCATTCCCACCTTCTCCCTCTTTAATCCCCATTCCCACCTTCTACCTCTTTAATCCCCTTTCCCACCTTCTCCCTGTCCAATCCCCATTCCCACCTTCTCTCTCGCTAATCCCCATTCCCACCTTCTCTCTCGCTAATCCCCATTCCCACCTTCCCTCTCTCTAATCCCCATTCCCACCTTCGCCCACTCTAATCCCCACCTTCTCTCTCTCTAGTCCCCATTCCCACCTTCCCTCTCTCTAATCCACTTTCCCACCTTCCCTCTCTCTAATCCCCATTCCCACCTACTCTCTCTTTAATCCCCAATCCCACCTTCTCCCTCTTTAATCCCCATCCCCACCTGGCATCTCTCTAATCCCCATTCCCACCTTCTGTCTCTTTAATCACCATTCCCACCTTCTCCTTCTCTAATCCCCATTCCCACCTTCCCCCTCTTTAATCCCCATTCCCACCTTCCCTCTCTCTGAGCCCCATTCCCATCTTCCCCCTCTTTAATCCCCATTCCTACATTCTCTCTCTAATCCCCATTCCTACCTTCCCTCTCTCTAATCCCCATTCCCACATTCTCTCTCTTTAATCCCCATTCCAACCTTCTCTCTCTTTAATCCCCATTCCCACCTTCTGTCTCTTTAATGCCCATTCCCACCTTCTCTCTCTAATCCCCATTCGCTCTTCTCCCTCTTTAATCCCCATTCCCACCTTCTCTCGCTAATCCCCATTCCCACCTTTTCCCTCCTTAATTCCCTTTCCCAGCTGCTCTCTATCTAATCCCCATTCCCACTGACTACCTCTTTAATCCCCTTTCCCACCTTCTCCCTCTCTAATTCCCATTCCCACCTTCTCTCTCTCTAATCTCCATACCCACCTTCTGTCTCTTTAATCCCCAATCCCACCTTCTCCCTCTCTAATCCCTATTCCCACCTTCTCCCTCTTTAATGCCCTTTCCCACCTTCTCCCTCTCCAATCCCCAGTCCAACCTTCTCTGTCTCTAATCCCCATTCCCACCTTCTCTCTCTTTAATCCCCTTTCCCACCTTTTCTCCCTCTAATCCCCATTCCCACCTTCTGTATCTTTATTCCCTATTCCCACCTTCTCCCTCTTTCATCCCCATTCCCACCTTTTCTCTCTAATCCCCATTCCCACCTTCTCCTTCTCTAATCCCCATTCCCACCTTCCCCCTCTTTAATCCCCATTCCCACCTTCCCTCTCTCTGAGCCCCATTCCCATCTTCCCCCTCTTTAATCCCCTTTCCCACCTTCCTCTCTAATCCCAATTCCCACCTTCTCTCTCTCTAATCCCCATTCCCACCTTCTCTCTCTTTAATACCCATTCCCACCTTCCCTCTCTCTCATCCCCATTCCCACCTTCTCTCTCTTTAATCCCAATTCCCACCTTCCCTCTCTCTAATCCCTATTCCCAACTTCTCTCTCTCTAATCTCCATTCCCACCTTCCCTCTCTCTAATCCCAATTCCCACCTTCCCTCTCTCTAACCCCAATCCCACCTTCCCTCCCTCTAATCCGCATTCCCACCTTCCCTCTCTAATCCCCATTCCCACCTTCTCTCTCGCTAATCCCCATTCCCACCTTCCCTCTCTCTGATCCCCATTCCCACCTTCGCCCACTCTAATCCCCACCTTCTCTCTCTCTAGTCCCCATTCCCACCTTCCCTCTCTCCAATCCCCATTCCCACCTTCCCTCTCTCTAATCCCCATTCCCACCTACTCTCTCTTTAATCCCCAATCCCACCTTCTCCCTCTTTAATCCCCATTCCCACCTGGCCTCTCTCTAATCCCCATTCCCACCTTCTGTCTCTTTAATCACCATTCCCACCTTCTCCTTCTCTAATCCCCATTCCCACCTTCCCCCTCTTTAATCCCCATTCCGACATTCTCTCTCTAATCCCCATTCCTACCTTCCCTCTCTCTAATCCCCATTCCCACATTCTCTCACTTTAATCCCCATTCCAACCTTCTCTCTCTTTAATCCCCATTCGCTCTTCTCCCTCTTTAATCCCCTTTCCCACCTTCTCCCTCTCTAATTCCCATTCCCACCTTCTCTCTCTCTAATCTCCATACCCTCCTTCTGTCTCTTTAATCCCCATTCCCACCTTCTCCCTCTTTAATCCCTATTCCCACCTTCTCCCTCTTTAATGCCCTTTCCCACCTTCTCCCTCTCCAATCCCCATTCCAACCTTCTCTGTCTCTAATCCCCATTCCCACCTTCTCTCTCTTTAATCCCCTTTCCCACCTTCTCTCCCTCTAATCCCCATTCCCACCTTCTGTATCTTTATTTCCCATTCCCACCTTCTCCCTCTTTCATCCCCATTCCCACCTTTTCTCACTAATCCCCAATCCCACCTTCTCCCTCTCTAATCCCCATTCCCACCTTCTGTCTCTTTAATCCCCATTCCCACCTTCTCTCTCTAATCCCCCGTCCCACCTTCTCTCTCTCTAACCCCCATTCCCACCTTCTCTCTCTCTAATCCCCATTCCCACCTTCTCTCTCTCTAATTCACATTCCCACCTTCTCTCTCTTTAATCCCCATTCCCACAGTCTCTCTCTCTAATCCCCCTTCCCACCTTCCCTCTCTCTGAGCCCCATTCCCATCTTCCCCCTCTTTAATCCCCTTTCCCAACTTCTCCCTCTCTAATCCCCGTTCCCACCTTCTCTCTCTCTAATCCCCATTCCCACCTTCTCTCTCTTTAATACCCATTCCCACCTTCCCTCTCTCTAATCCCAATCCCACCTTCCCTCCCTCTAATCCGCATTCCCACCTTCCCTCTCTAATCCCCATTCCCACCATCTCTCTCTCTAATCCCCATTCCCACCTTCCCTCTCTCTAATCCCCATTCCCACCTTCGCCCACTCTAATCCCCACCTTCTCTCTCTCTAGTCCCCATCCCCACCTTCCCTCTCTCTAATCCCCATTCCCTCCTCCCCTCTCTATAATCCCGTTTCCCACCTTCCCTCTAATCCCCATTCCCACCTTCTCCCTTATAATCCCCATTCCCACCTTCTCCCTCTCTAATCCCCATTCCCACTTTCTCACTCTCTAATCCCCATTCCCACCTTCCCTCTCTCTAATCCCCTTTCCCACCTTCCCTCTAATCCCCATTCCCACCTTCTCCCTCTCTAATCCCCATTCCCACCTTCTCCCTCTCTAATCCCCATTCCCACTTTCTCACTCTCTAATCCCCATTCCCATCTTCCCCCTCTTTAATCCCCATTCCTACATTCTCTCTCTAATCCCCATTCCTACCTTCCCTCTCTCTAATCCCCATTCCCACATTCTCTCTCTTTAATCCCCATTCCAACCTTCTCTCTCTTCAATCCCCATTCCCACCTTCTGTCTCTTTAATGCCCATTCCCACCTTCTCTCTCTAATCCCCATTCGCTCTTCTCCCTCTTTAATCCCCATTCCCACCTTCTCTCGCTAATCCCCATTCTCACCTTCTCCCTCCTTAATTCCCTTTCCCAGCTGCTCTCTCTCTAATCCCCATTCCCACTGTCTACCTCTTTAATCCCGTTTCCCACCTTCTCCCTCTCTAATTCCCATTCCCACCTATTCTCTCTCTAATCTCCATCCCCACCTTCTGTCTCTTTAATCCCCAATCCCACCTTCTCCCTCTCTAATCCCTATTCCCACCTTCTCCCTCTATAATGCCCTTTCCCACCTTCTCCCTCTCCAATCCCCAGTCCAACCTTCTCTGTCTCTAATCCCCATTCCCACCTTCTCTCTCTTTAATCCCCTTTCCCACCTTCTCTCCCTCTAATCCCCATTCTCACCTTCTGTATCTTTATTCCCTATTCCCACCTTCTCCCTCTTTCATCCCCATTCCCACCTTTTCTCTCTAATCCCCAATCCCACCTTCTCCCTCTCTAATCCCCATTCCCACCTTCTCTCTCTTTAATACCCATTCCCACCTTCCCTCTCTCTCATCCCCATTCCCACCTTCTCTCTCTTTAATCCCAATTCCCACCTTCCCTCTCTCTAATCCCTATTCCCAACTTCTCTCCCTCTAATCTCCATTCCCACCTTCCCTCTCTCTAATCCCCATTCCCACCTTCCCTCTCTCTAACCCCAATCCCACCTTCCCTCCCTCTAATCCGCATTCCCACCTTCCCTCTCTAATCCCCATTCCCACCTTCTCTCTCGCTAATCCCCATTCCCACCTTCCCTCTCTCTGATCCCCATTCCCACCTTCGCCCACTCTAATCCCCACCTTCTCTCTCTCTAGTCCCCATTCCCACCTTCCCTCTCTCCAATCCCCATTCCCTCCTTCCCTCTCTCTAATCCCCATTCCCACCTACTCTCTCTTTAATCCCCAATCCCACCTTCTCCCTCTTTAATCCCCATTCCCACCTGGCCTCTCTCTAATCCCCATTCCCACCTTCTGTCTCTTTAATCACCATTCCCACCTTCTCCTTCTCTAATCCCCATTCCCACCTTCCCCCTCTTTAATCCCCATTCCTACATTCTCTCTCTAATCCCCATTCCTACCTTCCCTCTCTCTAATCCCCATTCCCACATTCTCTCTCTTTAATCCCCATTCCAACCTTCTCTCTCTTTAATCCCCATTCGCTCTTCTCCCTCTTTAATCCCCTTTCCCACCTTCTCCCTCTCTAATTCCCATTCCCACCTTCTCTCTCTCTAATCTCCATACCCTCCTTCTGTCTCTTTAATCCCCATTCCCACCTTCTCCCTCTCTAATCCCTATTCCCACCTTCTCCCTCTTTAATTCCCTTTCCCACCTTCTCCCTCTCCAATCCCCATTCCAACCTTCTCTGTCTCTAATCCCCATTCCCACCTTCTCTCTCTTTAATCCCCTTTCCCACCTTCTC
Source organism: Scyliorhinus torazame (assembly GCF_047496885.1). NCBI lineage: Eukaryota > Metazoa > Chordata > Chondrichthyes > Carcharhiniformes > Scyliorhinidae > Scyliorhinus > Scyliorhinus torazame. The sequence continues at coordinate 12,371,954 of NC_092710.1, read as the reverse complement.
TCCCTCTAATCCCCATTCCCACCTTCTGTATCTTTATTCCCCATTCCCACCTTCTCCCTCTTTCATCCCCATTCCCACCTTTTCTCACTAATCCCCAATCCCACCTTCTCCCTCTCTAATCCCCATTCCCAACTTCTGTCTCTTTAATCCCCATTCCCACCTTCTCTCTCTAATCCCCCGTCCCACCTTCTCTCTCTCTAACCCCCATTCCCACCTTCTCTCTCTCTAATCCCCATTCCCACCTTCTCTCTCTCTAATTCACATTCCCACCTTCTCTCTCTTTAATCCCCATTCCCACATTCTCTCTCTAATCCCCCTTCCCACCTTCCCTCTCTCTGAGCCCCATTCCCATCTTCCCCCTCTTTAATCCCCTTTCCCAACTTCTCCCTCTCTAATCCCCATTCCCACCTTCTCTCTCTCTCATCCCCATTCCCACCTTCTCTCTCTTTAATACCCATTCCCACCTTCCCTCTCTCTAATCCCAATCCCACCTTCCCTCCCTCTAATCCGCATTCCCACCTTCCCTCTCTAATCCCCATTCCCACCATCTCTCTCTCTAATCCCCATTCCCACCTTCCCTCTCTCTAATCCCCATTCCCACCTTCGCCCACTCTAATCCCCACCTTCTCTCTCTCTAGTCCCCATCCCCACCTTCCCTCTCTCTAATCCCCATTCCCTCCTCCCCTCTCTATAATCCCGTTTCCCACCTTCCCTCTAATCCCCATTCCCACCTTCTCCCTTATAATCCCCATTCCCACCTTCTCCCTCTCGAATCCCCATTCCCACTTTCTCACTCTCTAATCCCCATTCCCACCTTCCCTCTCTCTAATCCCCTTTCCCACCTTCCCTCTAATTCCCTTTCCCAGCTGCTCTCTCTCTAATCCCCATTCCCACTGTCTACCTCTTTAATCCCGTTTCCCACCTTCTCCCTCTCTAATTCCCATTCCCACCTATTCTCTCTCTAATCTCCATCCCCACCTTCTGTCTCTTTAATCCCCAATCCCACCTTCTCCCTCTCTAATCCCTATTCCCACCTTCTCCCTCTTTAATGCCCTTTCCCACCTTCTCCCTCTCCAATCCCCAGTCCAACCTTCTCTGTCTCTAATCCCCATTCCCACCTTCTCTCTCTTTAATCCCCTTTCCCACCTTCTCTCCCTCTAATCCCCATTCCCACCTTCTGTATCTTTATTCCCTATTCCCACCTTCTCCCTCTTTCATCCCCATTCCCACCTTTTCTCTCTAATCCCCAATCCCACCTTCTCCCTCTCTAATCCCCATTCCCACCTTCTGTCACTTTAATCCCCATTCCAACCTTCTCTCTCTAATCCCCAGTCCCACCTTCTCTCTCTCTAATCCCCATTCCCACCTTCTCTCTCTCTAATCCCCATTCCCACCTTCTCTCTCTCTAATTCACATTCCCACCTTCTCTCTCTTTAATCCCCATTCCCACATTCCCTCTCTCTAATCCCCCTTCCCACCTTCCCTCTCTCTGAGCCCCATTCCCATCTTCCCCCTCTTTAATCCCCTTTCCCACCTTCTCCCTCTCTAATACCCATTCCCACCTTCCCTCTCTCTAATCCCAATCCCACCTTCCCTCCCTCTAATCCGCATTCCCACCTTCCCTCTCTAATCCCCATTCCCACCTTCCCTCTCTCTACTCCCCATTCCCACCTTCGCCCACTCTAATCCCCACCTTCTCTCTCTCTAGTCCCCATCCCCACCTTCCCTCTCTCTAATCCCCATTCCCTCCTCCCCTCTCTCTAATCCCCTTTCCCACCTTCCCTCTAATCCCCATTCCCACCTTCTCCCTTCTATCCCCATTCCCACCTTCTCCCTCTCTAATCCCCATTCCCACTTTCTCACTCTCTAATCCCCATTCCCACCTTCCCTCTCTCTAATCCCCATTCCCACCTTCTCCCTCTCTAATCCCCATTCCCACCTTCTCCCTCTCTAATCCCCATTCCCACCTTCTCTACCTCTAATCCCCATTCCCACCTTCCCTCTCTCTAATCCCCATTCCCAGCTTCCCGCTCTCAAATCCACATACCCACCTTCTGTCTCTTTAATCCCCATTCCCACCCTCTCTCTATTTAATCCCCATTCCCACCTTCTCCCTCTCTAATCCCCATTCCCACCTTCTCCCTCTCTAATCCCCATTCCCACTTTCTCACTCTCTAATCCCCATTCCCACCTTCCCTCTCTCTAATCCCCATTCTCACCTTCCCTCTCTCTAATCCCCATTCCCACCCTCTCCCTCTCTAATCCCCATTCCCACCTTCTCCCTCTCTAATCCCCATTCCCACCTTCTCTCTCTCTAATCCCCATTCCCACCTTCTCTCTCTCTAATCCCCATTCTCACCTTCTCTCTCTTTAATCCCCATTCCCACATTCTCTCTCTAATCCCCATTCCCACCTTCCCTCTCTCTAATCCCCATTCCCACATTCTCTCTCTTTAATCCCCATTTCAGCCTTCTCTCTCTTTAATCCCCATTCCCACCTTCTGTCTCATTAATACCCATTCCCACCTTCTCTCTCTAATCACCATTCACTCTTCTCCCTCTTTAATCCCCATTCCCACCTTCTCTCGCTAATCCCCAATCCCACCTTCTCCCTCTTTAATCCCCTTTCCCAGCTGCTCTCTCTCTAATCCCCATTCCCACTGTCTACCTTTTCAATCCCCTTTCCCACCTTCTCCCTCTCTAATTCCCATTCCCACCTTCTCTCTCTCTAATCTCCATGCCCACCTTCTGTCTCTTTAATCCCCATTCCCACCTTCTCCCTCTCTAATCCCTATTCCCACCTTCTCCCTCTTTAATGCCCTTTCCCACCTTCTCCCTCTCCAATCCCCATTCTAACCTCTCTCTAATCCCCATTTCCACCTTCTCTCTCTTTAATCCCCTTTCCCACCTTCTCTCCCTCTAATCCCCATTCCCACCTTCTGTATCTTTATTCCCCATTCCCACCTTCTCCCTCTTTCATCCCCATTCCCACCTTTTCTCTCTAATCCCCAATCCCACCTTCTCCCTCTCTAATCCCCTTTCCCACCTTCTCCCTCTCTAATCCCCATTCCCACCTTCTCTCTCTCTAATCCCCATTCCCACCTTCTCTCTCTTTAATATCCATTCCCACATTCCCTCTCTCTAATCCCCAATCCCACCGTCCCTCCCTCTAATCCGCATTCCCACCTTCCCTCTCTAATCCCCATTCCCACCATCTCTCTCTCTAGTCCCCATCCCCACCTTCCCTCTCTCTAATCCCCATTCCCTCCTCCCCTCTCTCTAATCCCCTTTCCCACCTTCCCTCTAATCCCCATTCCCACCTTCTCCCTCTCTAATCCCCATTCCCACCTTCTCCCTCTCTAATCCCCATTCCCACTTTCTCACTCTCTAATCCCCATTCCCACCTTCCCTCTCTCTAATCCCCATTCGACCTTCCCTCTCTCTAATCCCCATGCCACCCCTCTCCCTCTCTAATCCCCATTCCCACCTTCTCCCTTTCTAATCCCCATTCCAACCTTCTCTATCTCAAATCCCCATTCCCACCTTCCCTCTCTCTAATCCCCATTCCCAGCTTCCCTCTGTCAAATCCCCATTCCCACCTTCTCCCTATTTAATCCCTATTCCCACCTTCTACCTCTTTAATCCCCTTTCCCAACTTCTCCCTGTCCAATCCCGATTCCCACCTTCTCTCTCGGTAATCCCCATTCCCACCTTCTCTCTCTTTATTCCCCTTTCCCACCTTCTCTCTCTCTGATCCCCAATCCCACCTTGTCTCTTTAATCCCCATTCTTACTTTCTCCCGGTTTCATCCCCACTCGCACCTTCTCTCTCTAATCCCCACTCCCACCTTCTCCCTCTCTAATCCCCATTTCCACCTTCACTCTCTAATCCCCATTCCCACCTTCTCCCTCTCTGATCCACACCATCTCTCTCGAATCCCCATTCCCACCTTCTCGCTCATTCTAATCCCCATTCCCACCTTCCCTCTCTCTAATCCCCATTCCCAACTTCCCTCTCTAATCCCCATTCCCACCTTCTCCCTCTCTAATCCCCATTCCCACCTTCTCCCTCTTTAATGCCCTTTCCCACCTTCTCCCTCTCTAATCCCTATTCCCACCTTCTCCCTCTTTAATGCCCTTTCCCACCTTCTCCCTCTCCAATCCCCATTCCAACCATCTCTCTCTCTAATCCCCATTCCCACCTTCTCTCTCTTTAATCCCCTTTCCCACCTTCTCTCCCTCTAATCCCCATTCCCACCTTCTGTATCTTTATTCCCCATTCCCACCTTCTCCCTCTTTCATCCCCATTCCCACCTTTTCTCTCTAATCCCCAATCCCACCTTCTCCCTCTCTAATCCCCATTCCCACCTTCTGTCTCTTAAATCCCCATTCCCACCTTCTCTCTCTAATCCCCATTCCCACCTTCCCTCTCTCTAATCCCTATTCCCAATTTCTCTCTCTCAAATCCCCATTCCCACCTTCCCTCTCTCTAATCCCCATTCCCACCTTCCCTCTCTCTAATCCCCATTCCCACCCGAACCCTCTCTAATCCCATTCCCACCTTCTCCCTCTCTAATCCCCATTCCCACTCTCTCTATCTCTAATCCCCATTCCCAACTTCCCTCTCTCTAATCCCCATTCCCAGCTTCCCTCTCTCAAATCCCCATACCCACCTTCTGTCTCTTTAATCCCCATTCCCACCTTCTCCCTCTTTAAACCCTATTCCCACCTTCTACCTCTTTAATCCCCTTTCCCACCTTCTCCCTGTCCAATCCCCATTCCCACCTTCTCTCCCTCTAATCCCCATTTCCACCTTCTCCCTCTTTAATCCCCTTTCCCACCTTCTCTCTCTCTGATCCCCAATCCCACCTTCCCTCTCTAATCCCCATTCCCACCTTCTCTCTCTAATCCCCATTCCCACCTCCCCTCTCTCTAATCCCCATTCCCACCTTCGTCCACTCTAATCCCCACCTTCTCTCTCTCGAGTCCCCATTCCCACCTTCCCTCTCTCTAATCCCCATTCCCACCTCCCCTCTCTCTAATCCCCTTTCCCACCTTCCCTCTAATCCCCATTCCCACGTTCTCCATCTTTAATCCCCATTCCCACTTTCTCACTCTCTAATCCCGATTCCCACCTTCCCTCTCTCTAATCCCCATTCCCACCTTCCGTCTCTCTAATCCCCATTCCCACCCTCTCCCTCTCTCATCCCCATTCCCACCTTCTCGCTCTTTAATCCCCATTCCCACCTTCTCTATCTCTAATCCCCATTCCCACCTTCCCTCTCTCTAATCCCCATTCCCAGCTTCCCTCTCTCAAATCCCCATTCCCACCTTCTCTCACTCTAATCACCATTCCCACATTCCCTGTCTCTAATCCCCATTCCCACCTTCCCTCTCTCTACTCCCCATTCACACCTTCTCTCTCTTTAATCCCCAATCCCACCTTCTCCCTCTTTAATCCCCATTCCCACCTTGCCTCTCTCTAATCCCCATTCCCACCTTCCCCCTCTTTAATCCCCATTCCCACCTTCTCCTTCTCTAATCCCCATTCCCACCTTCCCCCTCTTTAATCCCCATTCCCACCTTCCCTCTCTCTGAGCCCCATTCCCATCTTCCCCCTCTTTAATCCCCTTTCCCACCTTCTCCCTCTCTAATCCCAATTCCAACCTTCTCTCTCTCTAATCCCCATTCCCACCTTCTCTCTCTTTAATACCCATTCCCACCTTCCCTCTCTCTCATCCCCATTCCCACCTTCTCTCTCTTTAATCCCCAGTCCCATCTTCCCTCTCTCTAATCCCTATTGCCAACTTCTCTCTCTAATCTCCATTCCCACCTTCCCTCTCTCTAATCCCCATTCCCACCTTCCCTCTCTCTAACCCCAATCCCACCTTCCCTCCCTCTAATCCGCATTCCCACCTTCCCTCTCTAATCCCCATTCCCACCTTCTCTCTCTCTAATCCCCATTCCCACCTTCCCTCTCTCTAATCCCCATTCCCACCTTCGCCCACTCTAATACCCACCTTCTCTCTCTCTAGTCCCCATCCCCACCTTCCCTCTCTCTAATCCCCATTACCACCTCCCCTCTCGCTAATCCCCTTTCCCACCTTCCCTACAATCCCCATTCCCACCTTCTCCCTCTATAATCCCCATTCCCACCTTCTCCCTCTCTAATCCCCATTCCCACGTTCTCACTCTCTAATCCCCATTCCCACCTTCCCTCTCTCTAATCCCCATTCCCACCTTCCCTCTCTCTAACCCCCATTCCCAATCTCTCCCTCTCTAATCCCCATTTCCACCTTCTCCCTCTCTAATCCCCATTCCCACCTTCTCTATCTCTAATCACCATTCCCACCTTCCCTCTCTCTAATCTCCATTCCCAGCTTGCCTCTCTCAAATCCTCATTCCCACCTTCCCTCTCTCTAATCCCCATTCCCACCCTCTCCCTCTCTAATCCCATTCCCACCTTCTCCCTCTCTAATCCCCATTCCCACCCTCTCTATCTCTAATCCCCATTCCCAACTTCCCTCTCTCTAATCCCCATTCCCAGCTTCCCTCTCTCAAATCCCCATACCCACCTTCTGTCTCTTTAATCCCCATTCCCACCTTCTCCCTCTTTAATCCCTATTCCCACTTCTACCTCTTTAATCCCCTTTCCCACCTTCTCCCTGTCCAATCCCCATTCCCACCTTCTCTCTCTCTAATTCCCATTCCCACCTTCTCCCTCTTTAATCCCCTTTCCCACCTTCTCTCTCTCTGATCCCCAACCCCACCTTGTCTCTTTAATCCCCATTCCTACCTTCTCCCTCTTTCATCCCCATTCGCACCTTCTCTCTCTAATCCCCACTCCCACCTTCTCCCTCTCTAACCTCCATTTCCACCTTCTCTCTCTAATCCCCATTCCCACCTTCTCCCTCTCTAATCCACACCATCTCTCTCTAATCCCCATTCCCACCTTCTCGGTCTCTCTAATCCCCATTCCCACCTTCCCTCTCTCTAATCCCCATTCCCAACTTCCCTCTCTAATCCCCATTCCCACCTTCTCCCTCTCTAATCCCCACCATCTCTCTCTCTAATCCCCATTCCCACCTTCCCTCTCTCTAATCCCCATTCCCACCTTCTCTGACTCTAATCCTTATTCCCACCTTCTCCCTCTCTAAACCCATTCCCAGCTTCTCCCTCTCTAATCCCCATTACCACCTTCTCTCTCTCTAATCCCCGTTCCCACCTTCTCCTGCTTTAATCCCCATTGCCACCTTGTCCCTCTCTAATCCCCATTCCCAGTTTCTTCCTCTCTAATCCCAATTCCCACCTTAACTCTCTCTAATCCGCATTCCCACCTTCTGTCTCTTTAATCCCCATTCCCACCTTCCCTCTCTCTAATCCCTATTCCCAACTTCTCTCTCTCTAATCTCCATTCCCACCTTCCCTCTCTCTAATCCCCATTCCCACCTTCCCTCTCTCTAATCCCCAATCCCACCTTCCCTCCCTCGAATCCGCATTCCCACCTTCCCTCTCTAATCCCCATTCCCACCTTCTCTCTCTCTAATCCCCATTCCCACCTCCCCTCTCTCTAATCCCCATTCCCACCTTCGTCCACTCTAATCCCCACCTTCTCTCTCTCGAGTCCCCATTCCCACCTTCCCTCTCTCTAATCCCCATTCCCACCTCCCCTCTCTCTAATCCCCTTTCCCACCTTCCCTCTAATCCCCATTCCCACCTTCTCCCTCTCTAATCCCCATTCCCACCTTCTCCATCTTTAATCCCCATTCCCACTTTCTCACTCTCTAATCCCCATTCCCACCTTCCCTCTCTCTAATCCCCATTCCCACCTTCCGTCTCTCTAATCCCCATTCCCACCCTCTCCCTCTCTCATCCCCATTCCCACCTTCTCCCTCTCTAATCCCCATTCCCACCTTCTCTATCTCTAATCCCCATTCCCACCTTCCCTCTCTCTAATCCTCATTCCCAGCTTCCCTCTCTCAAATCCCCATTCCCACCTTCTCTCACTCTAATCACCATTCCCACATTCCCTGTCTCTAATCCCCATTCCCACCTTCCCTCTCTCTACTCCCCATTCACACCTTCTCTCTCTTTAATCCCCATTCCCACCTTCTCCCTCTTTAATCCCCATTCCCACCTTGCCTCTCTCTAATCCCCATTCCCACCTTCCCCCTCTTTAATCCCCATTCCCACCTTCTCCTTCTCTAATCCCCATTCCCACCTTCTCCCTCTTTAATCCCCATTCCCACCTTGCCTCTCTCTAATCCCCATTCCCATCTTCCACCTCTTTAATCCCCTTTCCCACCTTCTCCCTCTCTAATCCCAATTCCAACCTTCTCTCTCTCTAATCCCCATTCCCACCTTCTCTCTCTTTAATACCCATTCCCACCTTCCCTCTCTCTCATCCCCATTCCCACCTTCTCTCTCTTTAATCCCCAGTCCCACCTTCCCTCTCTCTAATCCCTATTCCCAATTTCTCTCTCTAATCTCCATTCCTACCTTCCCTCTCTCTAATCCCCATTCCCACCTTCCCTCTCTCTAACCCCAATCCCACCTTCCCTCCCTCTAATCCGCATTCCCACCTTCCCTCTCTAATCCCCATTCCCACCTTCTCTCTCTCTAATCCCCATTCCCACCTTCCCTCTCTCTAATCCCCATTCCCACCTTCGCCCACTCTAATCCCCACCTTCTCTCTCTCTAGTCCCCATCCCCACCTTCTCCCTCTCTAATCCCCATTGCCACCTTCTCTCGCTCTAATCCCCATTCCCACCTTCTCTCTCTTTAATCGGCATTCCCACTTTATCTCTCTCTAATCCCCTTTCCCACCTTCGCTCTCTCTAATCCCCATTCCCACCTTCCCTCTCTCTAATCCCCATTCCCACCTTCGCCCACTCTAATCCCCACCTTCTCTCTCTCTAGTCCCCATCCCCACCTTCTCCCTCTCTAATCCCCATTGCCACCTTCTCTCGCTCTAATCCCCATTCCCACCTTCTCTCTCTTTAATCGGCATTCCCACTTTATCTCTCTCTAATCCCCTTTCCCACCTTCTCTCTCTCTAATCCCCACTCCCACCTTCTCCCTCTCTAACCTCCATTTCCACCTTCTCTCTCTAATCCCCATTCCCACCTTCTCCCTCTCTAATCCACACCATCTCTCTCTAATCCCCATTCCCACCTTCTCGGTCTCTCTAATCCCCATTCCCACCTTCCCTCTCTCTAATCCCCATTCCCAACTTCCCTCTCTAATCCCCATTCCCACCTTCTCCCTCTCTAATCCCCACCATCTCTCTCTCTAATCCCCATTCCCACCTTCCCTCTCTCTAATCCCCATTCCCACCTTCTCTGACTCTAATCCTTATTCCCACCTTCTCCCTCTCTAAACCCATTCCCAGCTTCTCCCTCTCTAATCCCCATTACCACCTTCTCTCTCTCTAATCCCCGTTCCCACCTTCTCCTGCTTTAATCCCCATTGCCACCTTCTCCCTCTCTAATCCCCATTCCCAGTTTCTTCCTCTCTAATCCCCATTCCCACCTTAACTCTCTCTAATCCGCATTCCCACCTTCTGTCTCTTTAATCCCCATTCCCACCTTCCCTCTCTCTAATCCCTATTCCCAACTTCTCTCTCTCTAATCTCCATTCCCACCTTCCCTCTCTCTAATCCCCATTCCCACCTTCCCTCTCTCTAATCCCCAATCCCACCTTCCCTCCCTCGAATCCGCATTCCCACCTTCCCTCTCTAATCCCCATTCCCACCTTCTCTCTCTCTAATCCCCATTCCCACCTCCCCTCTCTCTAATCCCCATTCCCACCTTCGTCCACTCTAATCCCCACCTTCTCTCTCTCGAGTCCCCATTCCCACCTTCCCTCTCTCTAATCCCCATTCCCACCTCCCCTCTCTCTAATCCCCTTTCCCACCTTCCCTCTAATCCCCATTCCCACCTTCTCCCTCTCTAATCCCCATTCCCACCTTCTCCATCTTTAATCCCCATTCCCACTTTCTCACTCTCTAATCCCCATTCCCACCTTCCCTCTCTCTAATCCCCATTCCCACCTTCCGTCTCTCTAATCCCCATTCCCACCCTCTCCCTCTCTCATCCCCATTCCCACCTTCTCCCTCTCTAATCCCCATTCCCACCTTCTCTATCTCTAATCCCCATTCCCACCTTCCCTCTCTCTAATCCTCATTCCCAGCTTCCCTCTCTCAAATCCCCATTCCCACCTTCTCTCACTCTAATCACCATTCCCACATTCCCTGTCTCTAATCCCCATTGCCACCTTCCCTCTCTCTACTCCCCATTCACACCTTCTCTCTCTTTAATCCCCATTCCCACCTTCTCCCTCTTTAATCCCCATTCCCACCTTGCCTCTCTCTAATCCCCATTCCCACCTTCCCCCTCTTTAATCCCCATTCCCACCTTCTCCTTCTCTAATCCCCATTCCCACCTTCTCCCTCTTTAATCCCCATTCCCACCTTGCCTCTCTCTAATCCCCATTCCCATCTTCCACCTCTTTAATCCCCTTTCCCACCTTCTCCCTCTCTAATCCCAATTCCAACCTTCTCTCTCTCTAATCCCCATTCCCACCTTCTCTCTCTTTAATACCCATTCCCACCTTCCCTCTCTCTCATCCCCATTCCCACCTTCTCTCTCTTTAATCCCCAGTCCCACCTTCCCTCTCTCTAATCCCTATTCCCAACTTCTCTCTCTAATCTCCATTCCTACCTTCCCTCTCTCTAATCCCCATTCCCACCTTCCCTCTCTCTAACCCCAATCCCACCTTCCCTCCCTCTAATCCGCATTCCCACCTTCCCTCTCTAATCCCCATTCCCACCTTCTCTCTCTCTAATCCCCATTCCCACCTTCCCTCTCTCTAATCCCCATTCCCACCTTCGCCCACTCTAATCCCCACCTTCTCTCTCTCTAGTCCCCATCCCCACCTTCTCCCTCTCTAATCCCCATTGCCACCTTCTCTCGCTCTAATCCCCATTCCCACCTTCTCTCTCTTTAATCGGCATTCCCACTTTATCTCTCTCTAATCCCCTTTCCCAACTTCGCTCTCTCTAATCCCCATTCACACCTTCTCTCTCTTTAATCCCCATTCACACCTTTTCCCTCTCTAATCACCACCTTCTCTCTCTCCAATCCCCATTCCCACGTTCTCTCTCTCTAATCCCCATTCCCAACTTCTCCCTCTTTAATCCCCTTTCCCACCTTCTCCCTCTCTAATCCCCATTCCCACCTTCTGTCTCTTTAATCTCCATTCCCACCTTCCCTCTCTCTAATCCCCATTCCCATCTTCTGTCTCTTTAATCCCCAGTCCCACCTTCCCTCTCTCTACCCCCATTCCCACTGTCTGTCTCTTTAATCCCCATTCCCACCTTCTCTCGCTCTAATCCCCATTCCCATCTTCTCTCTCTTTAATCGCCATTCCCACCTTCTCTCTCTCTAATCCCCTTTCCCACCTTCTCTCTCTCTAATCCCCATTCCCACCTTCTCTCTCTCAAATCCCCATTCCCAATTTCTCTCTCTCAAATCCCCATTCCCACCTTCCATCTCTCTAATCCCCATTCCCACTTTTTCCGTCTCTAATCCCCCCTTCTCTCTCTCTAATCCATGTTCCCACATTCTCTCTCTAATCCCCATTCCCACCTTCCCTCTAAGCCCCATTCCCACCTTCTCTCTCCAATTCCCATTCCCACCTTCTCTCTCTCTAATCCCCATTCCCACCTTCTCTCTCTTTCATCGACATTCCCACCTTCGCTCTCTCTAATCCCCATTCCCACATTCTCCCTCTCTAATCCCCATTCCCACCTTCCCTCTCTCTAACCCCCATTCCCACCTTCTCCCTCTCTAATCCCCATTCCCACCTTCCCTCTCTCTAATCCCCATTCCCACCTTCTGTCTCTTTAATCCCCAGTCCCACCTTCCCTCTCTCTAATCCCCATTCCCACTGTCTGTCTCTTTAATCCCCATTCCCACCTTCTCTCGCTCTAATCCCCATTCCCACCTTCTCTCTCTTTAATCGCCATTCCCACATTCTCTCTCTCTAATCCCCTTTCCCACCTTCGCTCTCTCTAATCCCCATTCACACCTTCTCTCTCTTCAATCCCCATTCCCACCTTCTCTCTCTCTAATCCCCATTCCCACCTTCCCTCTCTCTAATCCCCATTCCCACCTTTTCCCTCACTAATCCCCCCTTCTCTCTCTAATCCCTATCCCCACATTCTCTCTCTAATCCCCACCTTCTCTCTCTCTAATCCTTATTCCCACGTTCTCACTCTCTAATCCCCATTGCCACATTCCCTCTAATCCCCATTCCCACCTTCTCTCTCCAATTCCCATTCCCACCTTCTCTCTCTCTAATCCCCATTCCCACCTTCTCTCTCTAATCCCCATTCCCACCTTCCCTCTCTCTAATCCCCATTCCCACCTTTTCCCTCTCTAATCCCCCCTTCTCTCTCTCTAATCCCTATTCCCACATTCTCTCTCATCCCCATTCCCACCTTCCCTCTAATCCCCATTCCCACCTTCTCTCTCCAATTCCCATTCCCACCTTCTCTCTCTCTCTAATCCCCATTCCCATCTTCTCTCTCTTTAATCCACATTCCCAACTTCTCTCTCTCTAATCCCCATTCCCACATTCTCCCTCTCTAATCCCCATTCCCACCTGCCCGCTCTCTAATTACCCATTCCCACCTTCTCCCTCTCTAATCCCCATTCACACCTTCCCTCTCTCCAATCACCAATCCAACATTCCCTCTCATTATTTCCCCATTCCCACCTTCACCCTCTCTAATCCCCATTCCAACCTTCTCCCTATTTAATCCCCATTCCCACCTTCTCCCTCTTTAATCCCCTTTCCCACCTTCTCCCTCTCTAATCCCCATTCCCACCTTCTCGCTCTCTAATCCCCATTACCACTTTCTGTCTCTTTAATCCCCAGTACAACCTTCCCTCTCACTAATCCCCATTTCCACTGTCAATCTCTTTAATCCCCATTCCCACCTTCTCTCGCTCTAATCCCCATTCCCACCTTCTCTCTCTTTAATCGCCATTCCCACCTTCTCTCTCTCTAATCCCCTTTCCCACCTTCGCTCTCTCTAATCCTCATTCACACCTTCTCTCTCTCTAATCCCCATTCGCACATTTTCCCTCTCTAATCCCCACCTCCTCGCTCTACAATCCCCATTCCCACGTTCTCTCTCTCTAATCCCCATTCCCACCTTCCCTCTCTCATCACCATTCCCACCTTTTCCCTCTCTAATCCCCACCTTCTCTCTCTCTCTAATCCCTATTCCCACGTTCTCTCTCTCTAATCCCCATTCCCACCTTCCCTCTAATCCCCATTCCCACCTTCTCTCTCCAATTCCCATTCCCACCTTCTCTCTCTCTAATCCCCATTCCCACCTTCTCTCTCTCTAATCCCCATTCCCACCTTCCCTCTCTCTAATCCCCATTCCCACTTTTTCTGTCTCTAATCCCCCCTTCTCTCTCTCGAATCCCTGTTCCCACGTTCTCTCTCTAATCCCCATTGCCACCTTCCCTCTAATCCCCATTCCCACCTCCTCTCTCCAATTCCCATTCCCACCTTCTCTCTCTCTAATCCCCATTCCCGCCTTCTCTCTCTTTCATCCACATTCCCACCTTCGCTCTCTCTAGTCCCCATTCCCACATTCTCCCTCTCTAATCCCCATTCCCACCTTCCCTCTCTCTAATCCCCATTCCCACCTTCCCTCTCTCTAATCCCCATTCCCACCTTCTCCCTCTCTAATCCCCATTCCCACCTTTCCTCTCGCTAATCCCCATTCCCATCTTCTCCCTCTCTAATCCCCATTCCCACCTTTCCTCTCTCTAATCCCCTTTCCCACCTTCTCCCTCTCTAATCCCCATTCCCACTTTCTGTCTCTTTAATCCCCATTCCCACCTTCCCTCTCTCTAATCCCCATTCCCACCTTCTGACTCTTTAATCCCCAGTCCCACCTTCCCTCTCTCTAATCCCCATTCTCACTGTCTGTCTCTTTAATCCCCATTCCCAACTTCTCTCGCTTTAATCCCCATTCCCACCTTTCCTCTCTCTAATCCCCATTCCCACCTTCCCTCTCTTTAATCCCCATTCCCACCTTCCCCCTCTCTAATCCCCATTCCCACCTTTTCATAGAATTTACAGTGCAGGAGGCCATTCAGCCCATCGAGCCTGCACCGGCTCTTGGAAAGAGCACCCCACCCAAGGTCAACAACGCCACCCTATCCCCATAACCCAGTAACCCCACCCAACACTAAGGGCAATTTTGGACACTAAGGGCAATTCATCATGGCCAATCCACCTAACCTGCACATCCTTGGACTGTGGGAGGAAACCGGAGCACCCGGAGGAAACCCACGCACACACGGGGAGGATTTGCAGACTCCGCAGACAGTGACCCAAGCCGGAATCGAACCTGGGCCCTGGAGCTGAGAACCAATTGTGCTATCCACAAGGCTACTGTGCTGCCCCTTCTCCCTCTCCCTCTCTAATCCCCAGTCCCACCTTCCCTCTCTTTAATCACCATTTCCACCTTCTCCCTCTTTAATCCCCTTTCCCACTTTCTCCTTCTCTAATCCCCATTCCCACATTACCTCTCTCTAATCCCCATTCCCACCATCGCCATCTTTAACCCCCTTTCCCACCTTCTCCCTCTAATCCCCATTCCCACCTTCTGTCTCTGAAATCCCCATTCCCACCTTCCCTCGCTCTAATCCCCATTCCCACCTTCCCTCTCTCTAATCCCCATTCCCACCTTCTCTTTCTTTAATCCCCATTCCCACCTTCTCTCTCTCTAATCCCCATTCCGACCTTCTGTCTCTTTAATCCACATTCCCACCTTCTCCCTCTCTAATCCCCATTTCCACCTTCTCCATCCTTAATCCCCATTCCCACCTTCTCCCTCTCTAATCCCTATTCCCACCTTCTCTCTCTCTAATCCCCATTCCCACCTTCTGTCTCTTTAATCCACATTCCCAACTTCTCCCTCCCTAATCCCCATTCCCACCTTCTCTCTCTCTAATCCCCATTCCCACCTTCCCTCTCTTTAATCCCCTATCCCACCGTCTCCCTCTCTAATCCCCATTCCCACCTTCTCCCTCTTTAATCCCCTTTCCCACGTTCTCCCTCTCTAATCCCCATTCCCACGTTCTCCCTCTTTAATCCCCTTTCCCACCTTCTCCCTCTCTAATCCCCATTCCCACCTTCTGTCTCTTTTATCCCCATTCCCACCTTCCCCCTCTCTAATCCCCATTCCCACATTCTGTCTCTTTAAACCCCAGTCCCACCTTAACTCTCTCTAATCCCCATTCCCACCTACTGTCTCTTTAATCCGCAATCACACCTTCTCTCGCTCTAATCCCCATTCCCACCTTCCCCCTCTTTAATCCCCATTCCCACCTTCTCCTTCTCTAATCCCCATTCCCACCTTCCCCCTCTTTAATCCCCATTCCCACCTTCCCTCTCTCTGAGCCCCATTCCCATCTTCCCCCTCTTTAATCCCCTTTCCCACCTTCTCCCTCTCTAATCCCAATTCCAACCTTCTCTCTCTCTAATCCCCATTCCCACCTTCTCTCTCTTTAATACCCATTCCCACCTTCCCTCTCTCTCATCCCCATTCCCACCTTCTCTCTCTTTAATCCCCAGTCCCACCTTCCCTCTCTCTAATCCCTATTCCCAACTTCTCTCTCTAATCTCCATTCCTACCTTCCCTCTCTCTAATCCCCATTCCCACCTTCCCTCTCTCTAACCCCAATCCCACCTTCCCTCCCTCTAATCCGCATTCCCACCTTCCCTCTCTAATCCCCATTCCCACCTTCTCTCTCTAATCCCCATTCCCACCTTC
Organism: Scyliorhinus torazame; assembly: GCF_047496885.1. NCBI lineage: Eukaryota > Metazoa > Chordata > Chondrichthyes > Carcharhiniformes > Scyliorhinidae > Scyliorhinus > Scyliorhinus torazame. The sequence goes on along the minus strand of NC_092710.1, from coordinate 12,356,091 downwards.
CCTCTCTCTAATCCCCATTCCCACCTTCGCCCACTCTAATCCCCACCTTCTCTCTCTCTAGTCCCCATCCCCACCTTCTCCCTCTCTAATCCCCATTGCCACCTTCTCTCGCTCTAATCCCCATTCCCACCTTCTCTCTCTTTAATCGGCATTCCCACTTTATCTCTCTCTAATCCCCTTTCCCACCTTCGCTCTCTCTAATCCCCATTCACACCTTCTCTCTCTTTAATCCCCATTCACACCTTTTCCCTCTCTAATCACCACCTTCTCTCTCTCCAATCCCCATTCCCACGTTCTCTCTCTCTAATCCCCATTCCCAACTTCTCCCTCTTTAATCCCCTTTCCCACCTTCTCCCTCTCTAATCCCCATTCCCACCTTCTGTCTCTTTAATCTCCATTCCCACCTTCCCTCTCTCTAATCCCCATTCCCATCTTCTGTCTCTTTAATCCCCAGTCCCACCTTCCCTCTCTCTACCCCCATTCCCACTGTCTGTCTCTTTAATCCACATTCCCACCTTCTCTCGCTCTAATCCCCATTCCCATCTTCTCTCTCTTTAATCGCCATTCCCACCTTCTCTCTCTCTAATCCCCTTTCCCACCTTCTCTCTCTCTAATCCCCATTCCCACCTTCTCTCTCTCAAATCCCCATTCCCAATTTCTCTCTCTCAAATCCCCATTCCCACCTTCCATCTCTCTAATCCCCATTCCCACTTTTTCCGTCTCTAATCCCCCCTTCTCTCTCTCTAATCCATGTTCCCACATTCTCTCTCTAATCCCCATTCCCACCTTCCCTCTAAGCCCCATTCCCACCTTCTCTCTCCAATTCCCATTCCCACCTTCTCTCTCTCTAATCCCCATTCCCACCTTCTCTCTCTTTCATCGACATTCCCACCTTCGCTCTCTCTAATCCCCATTCCCACATTCTCCCTCTCTAATCCCCATTCCCACCTTCCCTCTCTCTAACCCCCATTCCCACCTTCTCCCTCTCTAATCCCCATTCCCACCTTCCCTCTCTCTAATCCCCATTCCCACCTTCTGTCTCTTTAATCCCCAGTCCCACCTTCCCTCTCTCTAATCCCCATTCCCACTGTCTGTCTCTTTAATCCCCATTCCCACCTTCTCTCGCTCTAATCCCCATTCCCACCTTCTCTCTCTTTAATCGCCATTCCCACATTCTCTCTCTCTAATCCCCTTTCCCACCTTCGCTCTCTCTAATCCCCATTCACACCTTCTCTCTCTTCAATCCCCATTCCCACCTTCTCTCTCTCTAATCCCCATTCCCACCTTCCCTCTCTCTAATCCCCATTCCCACCTTTTCCCTCACTAATCCCCCCTTCTCTCTCTAATCCCTATCCCCACATTCTCTCTCTAATCCCCACCTTCTCTCTCTCTAATCCTTATTCCCACGTTCTCACTCTCTAATCCCCATTGCCACATTCCCTCTAATCCCCATTCCCACCTTCTCTCTCCAATTCCCATTCCCACCTTCTCTCTCTCTAATCCCCATTCCCACCTTCTCTCTCTAATCCCCATTCCCACCTTCCCTCTCTCTAATCCCCATTCCCACCTTTTCCCTCTCTAATCCCCCCTTCTCTCTCTCTAATCCCTATTCCCACATTCTCTCTCATCCCCATTCCCACCTTCCCTCTAATCCCCATTCCCACCTTCTCTCTCCAATTCCCATTCCCACCTTCTCTCTCTCTCTAATCCCCATTCCCATCTTCTCTCTCTTTAATCCACATTCCCAACTTCTCACTCTCTAATCCCCATTCCCACATTCTCCCTCTCTAATCCCCATTCCCACCTGCCCGCTCTCTAATTACCCATTCCCACCTTCTCCCTCTCTAATCCCCATTCACACCTTCCCTCTCTCCAATCACCAATCCAACATTCCCTCTCATTATTTCCCCATTCCCACCTTCACCCTCTCTAATCCCCATTCCAACCTTCTCCCTATTTAATCCCCTTTCCCACATTCTCCCTCTCTAATCCCCATTCCCACCTTCTCCCTCTTTAATCCCCTTTCCCACCTTCTCCCTCTCTAATCCCCATTCCCACCTTCTCGCTCTCTAATCCCCATTACCACTTTCTGTCTCTTTAATCCCCAGTACAACCTTCCCTCTCACTAATCCCCATTTCCACTGTCAATCTCTTTAATCCCCATTCCCACCTTCTCTCGCTCTAATCCCCATTCCCACCTTCTCTCTCTTTAATCGCCATTCCCACCTTCTCTCTCTCTAATCCCCTTTCCCACCTTCGCTCTCTCTAATCCTCATTCACACCTTCTCTCTCTCTAATCCCCATTCGCACATTTTCCCTCTCTAATCCCCACCTCCTCGCTCTACAATCCCCATTCCCACGTTCTCTCTCTCTAATCCCCATTCCCACCTTCCCTCTCTCATCACCATTCCCACCTTTTCCCTCTCTAATCCCCACCTTCTCTCTCTCTCTAATCCCTATTCCCACGTTCTCTCTCTCTAATCCCCATTCCCACCTTCCCTCTAATCCCCATTCCCACCTTCTCTCTCCAATTCCCATTCCCACCTTCTCTCTCTCTAATCCCCATTCCCACCTTCTCTCTCTCTAATCCCCATTCCCACCTTCCCTCTCTCTAATCCCCATTCCCACTTTTTCTGTCTCTAATCCCCCCTTCTCTCTCTCGAATCCCTGTTCCCACGTTCTCTCTCTAATCCCCATTGCCACCTTCCCTCTAATCCCCATTCCCACCTCCTCTCTCCAATTCCCATTCCCACCTTCTCTCTCTCTAATCCCCATTCCCGCCTTCTCTCTCTTTCATCCACATTCCCACCTTCGCTCTCTCTAGTCCCCATTCCCACATTCTCCCTCTCTAATCCCCATTCCCACCTTCCCTCTCTCTAATCCCCATTCCCACCTTCCCTCTCTCTAATCCCCATTCCCACCTTCTCCCTCTCTAATCCCCATTCCCACCTTTCCTCTCGCTAATCCCCATTCCCATCTTCTCCCTCTCTAATCCCCATTCCCACCTTTCCTCTCTCTAATCCCCTTTCCCACCTTCTCCCTCTCTAATCCCCATTCCCACTTTCTGTCTCTTTAATCCCCATTCCCACCTTCCCTCTCTCTAATCCCCATTCCCACCTTCTGACTCTTTAATCCCCAGTCCCACCTTCCCTCTCTCTAATCCCCATTCTCACTGTCTGTCTCTTTAATCCCCATTCCCAACTTCTCTCGCTTTAATCCCCATTCCCACCTTTCCTCTCTCTAATCCCCATTCCCACCTTCCCTCTCTTTAATCCCCATTCCCACCTTCCCCCTCTCTAATCCCCATTCCCACCTTTTCATAGAATTTACAGTGCAGGAGGCCATTCAGCCCATCGAGCCTGCACCGGCTCTTGGAAAGAGCACCCCACCCAAGGTCAACAACGCCACCCTATCCCCATAACCCAGTAACCCCACCCAACACTAAGGGCAATTTTGGACACTAAGGGCAATTCATCATGGCCAATCCACCTAACCTGCACATCCTTGGACTGTGGGAGGAAACCGGAGCACCCGGAGGAAACCCACGCACACACGGGGAGGATTTGCAGACTCCGCAGACAGTGACCCAAGCCGGAATCGAACCTGGGCCCTGGAGCTGAGAACCAATTGTGCTATCCACAAGGCTACTGTGCTGCCCCTTCTCCCTCTCCCTCTCTAATCCCCAGTCCCACCTTCCCTCTCTTTAATCACCATTTCCACCTTCTCCCTCTTTAATCCCCTTTCCCACTTTCTCCTTCTCTAATCCCCATTCCCACATTACCTCTCTCTAATCCCCATTCCCACCATCGCCATCTTTAATCCCCTTTCCCACCTTCTCCCTCTAATCCCCATTCCCACCTTCTGTCTCTGAAATCCCCATTCCCACCTTCCCTCGCTCTAATCCCCATTCCCACCTTCCCTCTCTCTAATCCCCATTCCCACCTTCTCTTTCTTTAATCCCCATTCCCACCTTCTCTCTCTCTAATCCCCATTCCGACCTTCTGTCTCTTTAATCCACATTCCCACCTTCTCCCTCTCTAATCCCCATTTCCACCTTCTCCATCCTTAATCCCCATTCCCACCTTCTCCCTCTCTAATCCCTATTCCCACCTTCTCTCTCTCTAATCCCCATTCCCACCTTCTGTCTCTTTAATCCACATTCCCAACTTCTCCCTCCCTAATCCCCATTCCCACCTTCTCTCTCTCTAATCCCCATTCCCACCTTCCCTCTCTTTAATCCCCTATCCCACCGTCTCCCTCTCTAATCCCCATTCCCACCTTCTCCCTCTTTAATCCCCTTTCCCACGTTCTCCCTCTCTAATCCCCATTCCCACGTTCTCCCTCTTTAATCCCCTTTCCCACCTTCTCCCTCTCTAATCCCCATTCCCACCTTCTGTCTCTTTTATCCCCATTCCCACCTTCCCCCTCTCTAATCCCCATTCCCACATTCTGTCTCTTTAAACCCCAGTCCCACCTTAACTCTCTCTAATCCCCATTCCCACCTACTGTCTCTTTAATCCGCAATCACACCTTCTCTCGCTCTAATCCCCATTCCCACCTTCCCCCTCTTTAATCCCCATTCCCACCTTCTCCTTCTCTAATCCCCATTCCCACCTTCCCCCTCTTTAATCCCCATTCCCACCTTCCCTCTCTCTGAGCCCCATTCCCATCTTCCCCCTCTTTAATCCCCTTTCCCACCTTCTCCCTCTCTAATCCCAATTCCAACCTTCTCTCTCTCTAATCCCCATTCCCACCTTCTCTCTCTTTAATACCCATTCCCACCTTCCCTCTCTCTCATCCCCATTCCCACCTTCTCTCTCTTTAATCCCCAGTCCCACCTTCCCTCTCTCTAATCCCTATTCCCAACTTCTCTCTCTAATCTCCATTCCTACCTTCCCTCTCTCTAATCCCCATTCCCACCTTCCCTCTCTCTAACCCCAATCCCACCTTCCCTCCCTCTAATCCGCATTCCCACCTTCCCTCTCTAATCCCCATTCCCACCTTCTCTCTCTAATCCCCATTCCCACCTTCCCTCTCTCTAATCCCCATTCCCACCTTCGCCCACTCTAATCCCCACCTTCTCTCTCTCTAGTCCCCATCCCCACCTTCTCCCTCTCTAATCCCCATTGCCACCTTCTCTCGCTCTAATCCCCATTCCCACCTTCTCTCTCTTTAATCGGCATTCCCACTTTATCTCTCTCTAATCCCCTTTCCCACCTTCGCTCTCTCTAATCCCCGTTCACACCTTCTCTCTCTTTAATCCCCATTCACACCTTCCCTCTCTCTAATCCCCATTCCCATCTTCTGTCTCTTTAATCCCCAGTCCCACCTTCCCTCTCTCTAATCCCCATTCCCACTGTCTGTCTCTTTAATCCCCATTCCCACCTTCTCTCGCTCTAATCCCCATTCCCACCTTCTCTCTCTTTAATCGCCATTCCCACATTCTCTCTCTCTAATCCCCTTTCCCACCTTCGCTCTCTCTAATCCCCATTCACACCTTCTCTCTCTTCAATCCCCATTCCCACCTTCTCTCTCTCTAATCCCCATTCCCACCTTCCCTCTCTCTAATCCCCATTCCCACCTTTTCCCTCACTAATCCCCCCTTCTCTCTCTAATCCCTATCCCCACATTCTCTCTCTAATCCCCACCTTCTCTCTCTCTAATCCTTATTCCCACGTTCTCACTCTCTAATCCCCATTGCCACATTCCCTCTAATCCCCATTCCCACCTTCTCTCTCCAATTCCCATTCCCACCTTCTCTCTCTCTAATCCCCATTCCCACCTTCTCTCTCTAATCCCCATTCCCACATTCTCTCTCATCCCCATTCCCACCTTCCCTCTAATCCCCATTCCCACCTTCTCTCTCCAATTCCCATTCCCACCTTCTCTCTCTCTCTAATCCCCATTCCCATCTTCTCTCTCTTTAATCCACATTCCCAACTTCTCTCTCTCTAATCCCCATTCCCACATTCTCCCTCTCTAATCCCCATTCCCACCTGCCCGCTCTCTAATTACCCATTCCCACCTTCTCCCTCTCTAATCCCCATTCACACCTTCCCTCTCTCCAATCACCAATCCAACATTCCCTCTCATTATTTCCCCATTCCCACCTTCACCCTCTCTAATCCCCATTCCAACCTTCTCCCTATTTAATCCCCTTTCCCACATTCTCCCTCTCTAATCCCCATTCCCACCTTCTCCCTCTTTAATCCCCTTTCCCACCTTCTCCCTCTCTAATCCCCATTCCCACCTTCTCGCTCTCTAATCCCCATTACCACTTTCTGTCTCTTTAATCCCCAGTACAACCTTCCCTCTCACTAATCCCCATTTCCACTGTCAATCTCTTTAATCCCCATTCCCACCTTCTCTCGCTCTAATCCCCATCCCCACCTTCTCTCTCTCTAATCCCCATTCCCACCTTCCCTCTCTCTAATCCCCATTCCCACCTTTTCCCTCACTAATCCCCCCTTCTCTCTCTAATCCCTATCCCCACATTCTCTCTCTAATCCCCACCTTCTCTCTCTCTAATCGTTATTCCCACGTTCTCACTCTCTAATCCCCATTGCCACATTCCCTCTAATCCCCATTCCCACCTTCTCTCTCCAATTCCCATTCCCACCTTCTCTCTCTCTAATCCCCATTCCCACCTTCTCTCTCTAATCCCCATTCCCACCTTCCCTCTCTCTAATCCCCATTCCCACCTTTTCCCTCTCTAATCCCCCCTTCTCTCTCTCTAATCCCTATTCCCACATTCTCTCTCATCCCCATTCCCACCTTCCCTCTAATCCCCATTCCCACCTTCTCTCTCCAATTCCCATTCCCACATTCTCTCTCTCTCTAATCCCCATTCCCATCTTCTCTCTCTTTAATCCACATTCCCAACTTCTCTCTCTCTAATTCCCATTCCCACATTCTCCCTCTCTAATCCCCATTCCCACCTGCCCGCTCTCTAATTACCCATTCCCACCTTCTCCCTCTCTAATCCCCATTCACACCTTCCCTCTCTCCAATCACCAATCCAACATTCCCTCTCATTATTTCCCCATTCCCACCTTCACCCTCTCTAATCCCCATTCCAACCTTCTCCCTATTTAATCCCCTTTCCCACATTCTCCCTCTCTAATCCCCATTCCCACCTTCTCCCTCTTTAAACCCCTTTCCCACCTTCTCCCTCTCTAATCCCCATTCCCACCTTCTCGCTCTCTAATCCCCATTACCACTTTCTGTCTCTTTAATCCCCAGTACAACCTTCCCTCTCACTAATCCCCATTTCCACTGTCAATCTCCTTAATCCCCATTCCCACCTTCTCTCGCTCTAATCCCCATTCCCACCTTCTCTCTCTTTAATCGCCATTCCCACCTTCTCTCTCTCTAATCCCCTTTCCCACCTTCGCTCTCTCTAATCCTCATTCACACCTTCTCTCTCTCTAATCCCCATTCGCACATTTTCCCTCTCTAATCCCCACCTCCTCGCTCTACAATCCCCATTCCCACGTTCTCTCTCTCTAATCCCCATTCCCACCTTCCCTCTCTCATCACCATTCCCACCTTTTCCCTCTCTAATCCCCACCTTCTCTCTCTCTCTAATCCCTATTCCCACGTTCTCTCTCTCTAATCCCCATTCCCACCTTCCCTCTAATCCCCATTCCCACCTTCTCTCTCCAATTCCCATTCCCACCTTCTCTCTCTCTAATCCCCATTCCCACCTTCTCTCTCTCTAATCCCCATTCCCACCTTCCCTCTCTCTAATCCCCATTCCCACTTTTTCTGTCTCTAATCCCCCCTTCTCTCTCTCGAATCCCTGTTCCCACGTTCTCTCTCTAATCCCCATTGCCACCTTCCCTCTAATCCCCATTCCCACCTCCTCTCTCCAATTCCCATTCCCACCTTCTCTCTCTCTAATCCCCATTCCCGCCTTCTCTCTCATTCATCCACATTCCCACCTTCGCTCTCTCTAATCCCCATTCCCACATTCTCCCTCTCTAATCCCCATTCCCACCTTCCCTCTCTCTAATCCCCATTCCCACCTTCCCTCTCTCTAATCCCCATTCCCACCTTCTCCCTCTCTAATCCCCATTCCCACCTTTCCTCTCGCTAATCCCCATTCCCATCTTCTCCCTCTCTAATCCCCATTCCCACCTTTCCTCTCTCTAATCCCCTTTCCCACCTTCTCCCTCTCTAATCCCCATTCCCACTTTCTGTCTCTTTAATCCCCATTCCCACCTTCCCTCTCTCTAATCCCCATTCCCACCTTCTGACTCTTTAATCCCCAGTCCCACCTTCCCTCTCTCTAATCCCCATTCTCACTGTCTGTCTCTTTAATCCCCATTCCCAACTTCTCTCACTTTAATCCCCATTCCCACCTTTCCTCTCTCTAATCCCCATTCCCACCTTCCCTCTCTTTAATCCCCATTCCCACCTTCCCCCTCTCTAATCCCCATTCCCACCTTTTCATAGAATTTACAGTGCAGGAGGCCATTCAGCCCATCGAGCCTGCACCGGCTCTTGGAAAGAGCACCCCACCCAAGGTCAACAACGCCACCCTATCCCCATAACCCAGTAACCCCACCCAACACTAAGGGCAATTTTGGACACTAAGGGCAATTCATCATGGCCAATCCACCTAACCTGCACATCCTTGGACTGTGGGAGGAAACCGGAGCACCCGGAGGAAACCCACGCACACACGGGGAGGATTTGCAGACTCCGGAGACAGTGACCCAAGCCGGAATCGAACCTGGGCCCTGGAGCTGAGAACCAATTGTGCTATCCACAAGGCTACCGTGCTGCCCCTTCTCCCTCTCCCTCTCTAATCCCCAGTCCCACCTTCCCTCTCTTTAATCACCATTTCCACCTTCTCCCTCTTTAATCCCCTTTCCCACTTTCTCCTTCTCTAATCCCCATTCCCACATTACCTCTCTCTAATCCCCATTCCCACCATCGCCATCTTTAATCCCCTTTCCCACCTTCTCCCTCTAATCCCCATTCCAACCTTCTGTCTCTGAAATCCCCATTCCCACCTTCCCTCGCTCTAATCCCCATTCCCACCTTCCCTCTCTCTAATCCCCATTCCCACCTTCTCTTTCTTTAATCCCCATTCCCACCTTCTCTCTCTCTAATCCCCATTCCGACCTTCTGTCTCTTTAATCCACATTCCCACCTTCTCCCTCTCTAATCCCCATTTCCACCTTCTCCATCCTTAATCCCCATTCCCACCTTCTCCCTCTCTAATCCCTATTCCCACCTTCTCTCTCTCTAATCCCCATTCCCACCTTCTGTCTCTTTAATCCACATTCCCAACTTCTCCCTCCCTAATCCCCATTCCCACCTTCTCTCTCTCTAATCCCCATTCCCACCTTCCCTCTCTTTAATCCCCTATCCCACCGTCTCCCTCTCTAATCCCCATTCCCACCTTCTCCCTCTTTAATCCCCTTTCCCACGTTCTCCCTCTCTAATCCCCATTCCCACGTTCTCCCTCTTTAATCCCCTTTCCCACCTTCTCCCTCTCTAATCCCCATTCCCACCTTCTGTCTCTTTTATCCCCATTCCCACCTTTCCCCTCTCTAATCCCCATTCCCACATTCTGTCTCTTTAAACCCCAGTCCTACCTTAACTCTCTCTAATCCCCATTCCCACCTACTGTCTCTTTAATCCGCAATCACACCTTCTCTCGCTCTAATCCCCATTCCCACCTTCTCCCTCTCTAATCCCCATTCCCACCTTACCTCTCTCTAATCACCAATCCAACCTTCCCTCTCTTTAATCCCCATTCCAACCTTCTCCCTCTTTAATCCCATTTCCCACCTTCTCCCTCTCTAATCCCCATTCCCACTTTCTGTCTCTTTAATCCCCATTCCCACCTTCCCTCTCTCTAATCCCCATTCTCACCTTCTGACTCTTTAACCCCCAGTCCCACCTTCCCTCTCTCTAATCCCCATTCCCACTGTCTGTCTCTTTAATCCCCAATCCCACCTTCTCTCGCTCTAAACCCCATTCCCACCTTCTCTCTCTTTAATGCCATTCCCACCTTCTCTCTCTCTAATCCCCTTTCCCACCTCCGCTCTCTCTAATCCCCATTCAGACCTTCTCTCTCTCTAATCCCCATTTGCACATTTTCCCTCTCTAATCCCCACCTTCTCTCTCTCCAATCCCCTTTCCCACGTTCTCTCTATCTAATCCCCATTCCCACCTTCCCGCTCTCTAATCCCCATTCCCACCTTTTCCCTCTCTAATCCCCACCTTCTCTCTCTCTAATCTCTATTCCCACCTTCCCTCTCTCTAATCCCATTCCCACCTTTTCCCTCTCTAATCCCGCCCTTCTCTCTCTAATCCCTATTCCCACGTTCTCTCTCTAATCCCCATTCCCACCTTCTGTCTCTTTAATCCTTATTCCCACCTTCTCTCTCTAATCCCCATTCCAACCTTCTCCCTCATTAATCCTCATTCCCACCTTCTCCCTCTCTAATCCCCATTCCCACCTTCCTCTCTCTAATCCCCATTCCCACATTCTCCCTCTCTAATCCTCATTCCCACCTTCCCTCTCTCTAATCACCATTCCAACCTTCCCTCTCTTTAATCCCCATTCCCACCTTCTCCCTCTCTAATCTCCATTCCAACCTTCTCCCTCTTTAATCCCTATTCCCACATTCTCCCTCTCTAATCCCCATTCCCACCTTCTCCCTCTTTAATCCCCTTTCCCACCTTCTCCCTCTCTAATCCCCATTCCCACCTTCTGTCTCTCTAATCCCCATTCCCACTGTCTGTCTCTTTAATCCCCATTCCCACCTTCTCACGCTCTAATCCCCATTCCCACATTCTCTCTCTTTAATCGCCATTCATGCCTTCTCTCTCTCGAATCACCTTTCCCACCTTCGCTCTCTCTAATCCCCATTCACACCTTCTCTCTCTCTAATCCCCATTCGCACCTTTTCCCTCTCTAATCCCAACCTTCTCTCTCTCTGATCCCTATTCCCACGTTCCCTCTTTCTAATCCCCTTTCCCACCTTCCCTCTAATCCCCATTCCCACCTTCTCTCGCCAATTCCCATTCCCACCTTCTCTCTCTCGAATCCCCATTCCCACCTTCCCTCTCTCTAATCCCCATTCCCACCTTTTCCCTCTCTAATCCCCACCTTCTCTCTCTCTAATCCCTATTCCCACGTTCCCTCTCTCTAATCCCCATTCCTACCTACCCTCTAATCCCCATTCCCACCTTCTCTCTCCAATTCCCATTCCCACCTTCTCTCTCCAATTCCCATTCCCACCTTCTCTCTCTAATCGCCAATCCCACCTTCTTTCTCTTTAATCCCCATTCCCACCTTCTCTCTCTCTAATACCCATTCCCACATTCTCCCTCTCTAATCCCCATTCCCACCTTCCCTCTCTCTAATCCCCATTCCAACCTTCCCTCTCTCTAATCCCCATTCCCACCTTCTCCCTCTCAAATCCCCATTCCCACCTTTCCTCTCTCTAATCCCCATTCCCACCTTCCCTCTCTTTAATCCCCGTTCCCACCTTCCCCCTCTCTAATCCCCATTCCCACCTTTTCATAGAATGTACAGTGCAGAAGGCCATTCGGCCCATCGAGTCTGCACCGGCTCTTGGAAAGAGCACCCCACCCAAGGTCAACAACGCTACCCTATCCCCATAACCCAGTAACCCCACCCAACACTAAGGGCAATTTTGGACACTAAGGGCAATTTATCATGGCCAATCCACCTAACCTGCACATCCTTGGACTGTGGGAGGAAACCGGAGCACCCAGAGGAAACCCACGCACACACGGGGAGGATTTGCAGACTCCGCACAGACAGTGACCCAAGCCGGAATCGAACCTGGGCCCTGGAGCTGAGAAGTAATTGTGCTATCCACAAGGCTACCGTGCTGCCCCTTCTCCCTCTCCCCCTCTAATACCCATTCCCACCTTCCATCTCTCTAATCCCCATTCCCACCTTCCCTCTCTATACTCCCCATTCCCACCTTCTCCCTCTTTAATCCCCATTCCCACCTTCTCCCTCTCTAATCCCCATTCCCACCTTCCCTCTCTCTAAACCCCGTTCCCACCTTCTCTCTCTCGAATCCGCATTCCCACCTTCTCGCTCTATAATCCCCATTCCCACCTTCTCTCTCTTTAATCCCCATTCCCACCTTCTCACTCTCTAATCCCCATTCCAACCTCTCCCTCTTTAACCCCATTCCCACCTTCCCTCTCTTTGATCCCCAGTCCCACCTTCTCTCTCTTTAATCCCCATTCCCACCTTCTCTCACTTTAATCCCCAATCCCACCTTCTCTCTCGCTAATCCCCATTCCCGCCTTTTCTCTCTTTAATCCCCATTCCCACCTTCTCTCTCTCTAATCCACATTCCCACCTTCTATCTCTTTAATCCCCATTCCCACCTTCTCCCTCTCTAATCCCCATTCCCACCTTCTCTCTCTCGAATCCCCATTCCCACCTTCTGTCTCTTTAATCCACATTCCCACCTTCTCCCTCTCTAATCCACATTCCCACCTTCTCCCTCTTTAATCCCCATTCCCACCTTCTCCCTCTCTAATCCCCATTCCCACCTTCTCCCTCTCTAATCCCCATTCCCACCTTCTGTCTCTGTAATCCCCATTCCCACTGTCTGTCTCTTTAATCCCCATTCCCACCTTCTCTCGCTCTAATCCCCATTCCCACCTTCTCTCCCTTTAATCACCATTCCCACCTTCTCTCTCTAATCACCTTTCCCACCTTCGCTCTCTCTAATCCCCATTCACACCTTCTCTCTCTCTAATCCCCATTCGCACATTTTCCCTCCCTAATCCCCACCTTCTCTCTCTCTGATCCCTATTCCCACGTTCCCTCTTTCTAATCCCCTTTCCCACCTTCCCTCTAATCCCCATTCCCACCTTCTCTCTCCAATTCCCATTCCCACCTTCTCTCTCTCTAATCCCCATTCCCACCTTCCCTCTCTCTAATCTCCATTCCCACCTTTTCCCTCTCTAATCCCCACCTTCTCTCTCTCTAATCCCTATTCCCACGTTCCCTCTCTCTAATCCCCATTTCCACCTACCCTCTAATCCCCATTCCCACCTTCTCTCTCCAATTCCCATTCCCACCTTCTCTCTCCAATTCCCATTCCCACCTTCTCTCTCTCTAATCGCCAATCCCACCTTCTCTCTCTTTAATCCCCATTCCCACCTTCTCTCTCTCTAATACACATTCCCACATTCTCCCTCTCTAATCCCCATTCCCACCTTCCCTCTCTCTAATCCCCATTCCCACCTTCCCTCTCTCTAATCCCCATTCCCACCTTCTCCCTCTCTAATCCCCATTCCCACCTTTCCTCTCTCTTATCCCCATTCCCACCTTCCCTCTCTTTAATCCCCGTTCCCACCTTCCCCCTATCTAATCCCCATTCCCACCTTTTCATAGAATTTACAGTGCAGAAGGCCATTTGGCCCATCGAGTCTGCACCGGCTCTTGGAAAGAGCACCCCACCCAAGGTCAACAATGCCACCCTATCCCCATAACCCAGTAACCCCACCCAACACTAAGGGCAATTTTGGACACTAAGGGCAATTTATCATGGCCAATCCACCTAACCTGCACATCCTTGGACTGTGGGAGGAAACCGGAGCACCCGGAGGAAACCCACGCACACACGGGGAGGATTTGCAGACTCCGCACAGACAGTGACCCAAGCCGGAATCGAACCTGGGCCCTGGAGCTTAGAAGCAATTGTGCGATCCACAAGGCTACCGTGCTGCCTCTTCACCCTCTCCCTCTCTAATACCCATTCCCACCTTCCATCTCTCTAATCCCCATTCCCACCTTCCCTCTCTATAATCCCCATTCCAACCTTCTCCCTCTTTAATCCCCATTCCCACCTTCTCCCTCTCTAATCCCCATTCCCACCTTCCCTCTCTCTAAACCCCGTTCCCACCGTCTCTCTCTCGAATCCCCATTCCCACCTTCTTGCTCTATAATCCCCAATCCCACCTTCTCTCTCTTTAATCCCATTCCCACCTTCTCTCTCTCTAATCCCCATTCCAACCTCTCCCTCTGTAACCCCATTCCCACCTTCCCTCTCTTTAATCCCCAGTCCCACCTTCTCTCTCTTTAATCCCCATTCCCACCTTATCTCTCTCTAATCCCCATTCCCACCTTTTCTCTCTTTAATCCCCATTCCCACCTTTTCTCTCTCTAATCCACATTCCCATCTTCTATCTCTTTAATCCCCATTCCCACCTTCTCCCTCTCTAATCCCCATTCCCACCTTCTCCCTCTCTAATCCCCATTCCCACCTTCTGTCTCTTTAATCCACATTCCCACCTTCTCCCTCTCTAATCACCATTCCCATCTTCTCGCTCTTTAATCCCCTTTCCCACCTTCTCCCTATTTAATCCCCTTTCCCATCTTCTCCCTCTCCAATCCCCATTCCCACCTTCTCCCTCTTTAATCCCCTTTCCTACCTTCTCCCTCTCTAATCCCCATTCCCACCTTCTCCCTCTCTAATCCCCATTCCCACCTTCGCTCTCTCTAATTCCCATTCCCACCTTCCCTCTCTTTAATCCCTATTCCCACCGTCTCCCTCTCTAATCCCCATTCCCACCTTCTCCCGCTTTAATCCCCTTTCCCACATTCTCCCTCTCTAATCCCCATTCCCACGTTCTCCCTCTTTAATCCCCTTTCCCACCTTCTCCCACTCTAATCCCCATTCCCACCTTCTGTCTCTTTGATCCTCATTCCCACCTTCCCCCTCTCTAATCCCCATTGCCTCCTTCTGTCTCTTTACACCCCAGTCCCACCTTCCCTCTCTCTAATCCCCATTCCCACCGTCTGTCTCTTTAATCCCCATTCACACCATCTCTCGCTCTAATCCCCATTCCCACTTTCTCTCTCTTTAATCCCCATTCCTACCTTCTCTCTCTATAATCCCCATTCCCACCTTCTCTCTCTCTAATCCCCTTTCCCACCTTCACTCTCTTTAATCCCCATTCCCACCATCTCTCTAACTAATCTCCATTCCTACCTTCTGTCTCGTTAATCCCCATTCCCACCTTCTCCCTCTCTAATCCCCATTCCCGCCTTCTCTCTATCTAATCGCCATTCCCACCTTCTGTCTCTTTAATTCCCATTCCCACCTTCTCCCTCTCTAATCCCCATTCCCACCTTCTCCCTCATTAATCCCCCTTCCCACCTTCTGTCTCTTTAATCCCCAGTCCCACCATCCCTCTCTCTAATCCCCATTCCCACCTTCTGTCTCTTTCATCCCCATTCCCACCTTCTCCCTCTCTAATCCCCATTCACTCCTTCTCCCTCTGTAATCCCCTTTCCCACCTTCTCCCTCACAAATTCCCATTCCTACCTTCTCCCTCTTTAATCCCCTTTCCCACCTTCTCCCTCTCTAATCCCTATTCCCACGTTCCCTCTCTCTAATCCCCATTCCCACCTTCCCTCTAATCCCCATTCCCACCTTCTCTCTCCAATTCCCATTCCCACCTTCTCTCTCTCTAATCCCCATTCCCACCTTCTCTCTCTCTAATCCCCATTCACACCTTCCCTCTCTCTAATCCCCATTCCCACCTTTTCCCACTCTAATCCCCCCTTCTCTCTCTCTGATCCCTATTCCCACGTTCTCTCTAATCCCCATTCCCACCTTCCCTCTAATCCCCATTCCCACCTTCTCTCTCCAATTCCCATTCCCACCTTCTCTCTCTAATCCCCATTCCCACCTTCTCTCTCTTTAATCCCCATTCCCACCTTCTCTCTCTCTAATCCCCATTCCCACATTCTCCCGCTCTAATCCCCATTCCCACCTTTCCTCTCTCTAATCCCTATTCCCACCTTCCCTCTCTTTAATCCCCGTTCCCACCTTCCCCCTGTCTAAACCCCATTCCCACCTTTCCATTGAATTTACAGTGCAGGAGGCCATTCGGCCCATCGAGTCTGCACCGGCTCTTGGAAATAGCACCCCACCCAAGGTCAACAACGCCACCCTATCCCCATAACCCAGTAACCCCACCCAACACTAAGGGCAATTTTCATCATGGTCAATACACCTAACCTGCACATCCTTGCACTGTGGGAGGAAACCGGAGCACCCGGAGGAAACCCACGCACACACGGGTAGGATTTGCAGACTCCGCACAGACAGTGACCCAAGCCGGAATCGAACCTGGGCCCTGGAGCTGAGAACCAGTTGTGCTATCCACAAGGCTACCGTGCTGCCCCTTCTCCCTCTCCCTCTCTAATCCACAGTCCCACCTTCCTTCGCACTAATCACCATTCCCACCTTCTCCCTCTTTAATCCCCTTTCCCACTTTCTCCCTCTCTAATCCCCATTCCCACCTTACCTCTCTCTAATCCACATTCCCACCATCGCCCTCTTTAATCCGCTTTCCCACCTTCTCCCTCAAATCCCCATTCCCACCTTCTGTCACTTTAACCCCATTCCCACCTTCCCTCTTTCTAATCCCCATTCCCGCCTTCCCTCTCTCTAATCCCCATTCCCACCTTCCCTCTCTCTAATCACCATTCCAACCTTCCCTCTCTTTAATCCCTATTCCCACCTTCTCCCTCTTTAATCCCCTTTCCCACCTTCTTCCTCTCTAATCCCCATTCCCACCTTCTGTCTCTTTAATCCCCAATCCCACCTTCCCTCTCTCTAATCCCCATTCCCACCTTCTGTCTCTTTAATCCCCATTCCCACCATCCCTCTCTCTAATTCCCATTCCCACCTTCTGTCTCTTTAAACCCCAGTCCCACCTTCTCTCTGTCTAATCCCCATTCCCACTATCTGTCTCTTTAATCCCCATTCCCACCTTCTCTTGCTCTAATTCCCATTCCCACCTTCTCTCTCTCTAATCCCCTTTTCCACCTTCGCTCTCTCTAATCCCCATTCACAGCTCTCTCTCTAATCCCCATTCGCACCTTTTCCCTCTCTAATCCCCACCTTCTCTCTCCAATCCCCATTCCCACGTTCTCTCTCTCTAATCCCCATTCCCACCTTCCCTCTCTCTAATCCCCATTCTCACCTTTCCCCTCTCTAATCCCCACCTTCTCTCTCTCTAATCCCTATTCCCACATTCCCTCTCTCTAATCCCCATTCCCACCTTCCCTCTAATCCCCATTCCCACCTTCTCTCTCCAATTCCCATTCCCACCTTCTCTCTCTCTAATCCCCATTCCCACCTTCTCTCTCTCTAATCCCCATTCCCACCTTCCCCCTCTCTAATCCCCATTCCCACCTTTTCATAGAATGTACAGTGCAGAAGGCCATTCGGCCCATCGAGTCTGCACCGGCTCTTGGAAAGAGCACCCCACCCAAGGTCAACAACGCCACCCTATCCCCATAACCCAGTAACCCCACCCAACACTAAGGGCAATTTTGGACACTAAGGGCAATTTATCATGGCCAATCCACCTAACCTGCACATCCTTGGACTGTGGGAGGAAACCGGAGCACCCAGAGGAAACCCACGCACACACGGGGAGGATTTGCAGACTCCGCACAGACAGTGACCCAAGCCGGAATCGAACCTGGGCCCTGGAGCTGAGAAGCAATTGTGCTATCCACAAGGCTACCGTGCTGCCTCTTCTCCCTCTCCCTCTCTAATACCCATTCCCACCTTCCATCTCTCTAATCCCCATTCCCACCTTCCCTCTCTATACTCCCCATTCCCACCTTCTCCCTCTTTAATCCCCATTCCCACCTTCTCCCTCTCTAATCCCCATTCCCACCTTCCCTCTCTCTAAACCCCGTTCCCACCTTCTCTCTCTCGAATCCGCATTCCCACCTTCTCGCTCTATAATCCCCATTCCCACCTTCTCTCTCTTTAATCCCCATTCCCACCTTCTCACTCTCTAATCCCCATTCCAACCTCTCCCTCTTTAACCCCATTCCCACCTTCCCTCTCTTTGATCCCCAGTCCCACCTTCTCTCTCTTCAATCCCCATTCCCACCTTCTCTCTCTTTAATCCCCAATCCCACCTTCTCTCTCGCTAATCCCCATTCCCACCTTTTCTCTCTTTAATCCCCATTCCCACCTTCTCTCTCTCTAATCCACATTCCCACCTTCTATCTCTTTAATCCCCATTCCCACCTTCTCCCTCTCTAATCCCCATTCCCACCTTCTCTCTCTCGAATCCCCATTCCCACCTTCTGTCTCTTTAATCCACATTCCCACCTTCTCCCTCTCTAATCCACATTCCCACCTCCTCCCTCTTTAATCCCCATTCCCACCTTCTCCCTCTCTAATCCCCATTCCCACCTTCTCCCTCTCTAATCCCCATTCCCACCTTCTGTCTCTGTAATCCCCATTCCCACTGTCTGTCTCTTTAATCCCCATTCCCACCTTCTCTCGCTCTAATCCCCATTCCCACCTTCTCTCCCTTTAATCACCATTCCCACCTTCTCTCTCTCTAATCACCTTTCCCACCTTCGCTCTCTCTAATCCCCATTCACACCTTCTCTCTCTCTAATCCCCATTCGCACATTTTCCCTCCCTAATCCCCACCTTCTCTCTCTCTGATCCCTATTCCCACGTTCCCTCTTTCTAATCCCCTTTCCCACCTTCCCTCTAATCCCCATTCCCACCTTCTCTCTCCAATTCCCATTCCCACCTTCTCTCTCTCTAATCCCCATTCCCACCTTCCCTCTCTCTAATCTCCATTCCCACCTTTTCCCTCTCTAATCCCCACCTTCTCTCTCTCTAATCCCTATTCCCACGTTCCCTCTCTCTAATCCCCATTTCCACCTACCCTCTAATCCCCATTCCCACCTTCTCTCTCCAATTCCCATTCCCACCTTCTCTCTCCAATTCCCATTCCCACCTTCTCTCTCTCTAATCGCCAATCCCACCGTCTCTCTCTTTAATCCCCATTCCCACCTTCTCTCTCTCTAATACCCATTCCCACATTCTCCCTCTCTAATCCCCATTCCCACCTTCCCTCTCTCTAATCCCCATTCCCACCTTCCCTCTCTCTAATCCCCATTCCCACCTTCTCCCTCTCTAATCCCCATTCCCACCTTTCCTCTCTCTTATCCCCATTCCCACCTTCCCTCTCTTTAATCCCCGTTCCCACCTTCCCCCTATCTAATCCCCATTCCCACCTTTTCATAGAATTTACAGTGCAGAAGGCCATTTGGCCCATCGAGTCTGCACCGTCTCTTGGAAAGAGCACCCCACCCAAGGTCAACAATGCCACCCTATCCCCATAACCCAGTAACCCCACCCAACACTAAGGGCAATTTTGGACACTAAGGGCAATTTATCATGGCCAATCCACCTAACCTGCACATCCTTGGACTGTGGGAGGAAACCGGAGCACCCAGAGGAAACCCACGCACACACGGGGAGGATTTGCAGACTCCGCACAGACAGTGACCCAAGGCGGAATCGAACCTGGGCCCTGGAGCTTAGAAGCAATTGTGCTATCCACAAGGCTACCGTGCTGCCTCTTCACCCTCTCCCTCTCTAATACCCATTCCCACCTTCCATCTCTCTAATCCCCATTCCCACCTTCCCTCTCTATAATCCCCATTCCAACCTTCTCCCTCTTTAATCCCCATTCCCACCTTCGCCCTCTCTAATCCCCATTCCCACCTTCCCTCTCTCTAAACCCCGTTCCCACCTTCTCTCTCTCGAATCCCCATTCCCACCTTCTTGCTCTATAATCCCCAATCCCACCTTCTCTCTCTTTAATCCCATTCCCACCTTCTCTCTCTCTAATCCCCATTCCAACCTCTCCCTCTGTAACCCCATTCCCACCTTCCCTCTCTTTAATCCCCAGTCCCACCTTCTCTCTCTTTAATCCCCATTCCCACCTTCTCCCTCTCTAATCCCCATTCCCACCTTCTCCCTCTCTAATCCCCATTCCCACCTTCTGTCTCTTTAATCCACATTCCCACCGTCTCCCTCTCTAATCACCATTCCCATCTTCTCGCTCTTTAATCCCCTTTCCCACCTTCTCCCTATTTAATCCCCTTTCCCATCTTCTCCCTCTCCAATCCCCATTCCCACCTTCTCCCTCTTTAATCCCCTTTCCTACCTTCTCCCTCTCTAATCCCCATTCTCACCTTCTCCCTCTCTAATCCCCATTCCCACCTTCGCTCTCTCTAATTCCCATTCCCACCTTCCCTCTCTTTAATCCCTATTCCCACCGTCTCCCTCTCTAATCCCCATTCCCACCTTCTCCCGCTTTAATCCCCTTTCCCACATTCTCCCTCTCTAATCCCCATTCCCACGTTCTCCCTCTTTAATCCCCTTTCCCACCTTCTCCCACTCTAATCCCCATTCCCACCTTCTGTCTCTTTGATCCTCATTCCCACCTTCCCCCTCTCTAATCCCCATTGCCTCCTTCTGTCTCTTTACACCCCAGTCCCACCTTCCCTCTCTCTAATCCCCATTCCCACCGTCTGTCTCTTTAATCCCCATTCACACCATCTCTCGCTCTAATCCCCATTCCCACTTTCTCTCTCTTTAATCCCCATTCCCACCTTCTCTCTCTTTCATCCCCATTCCCACCTTCTCTCTCTCTAATCCCCTTTCCCACCTTCACTCTCTTTAATCCCCATTCCCACCATCTCTCTAACTAATCTCCATTCCTACCTTCTGTCTCGTTAATCCCCATTCCCACCTTCTCCCTCTCTAATCCCCATTCCCGCCTTCTCTCTATCTAATCGCCATTCCCACCTTCTGTCTCTTTAATTCCCAATCCCACCTTCTCCCTCTCTAATCCCCATTCCCACCTTCTCCCTCATTAATCCCCCTTCCCACCTTCTGTCTCTTTAATCCCCAGTCCCACCATCCCTCTCTCTAATCCCCATTCCTACCTTCTGTCTCTTTAATCCCCATTCCCACCATCTCCCTCTCTAATCCCCATTCACTCCTTCTCCCTCTTTAATCCCCTTTCCCACCTTCTCCCTCACAAATTCCCATTCCCACCTTCTCCCTCTTTAATCCCCTTTCCCACCTTCTCCCTCTCTAATCCCTATTCCCACGTTCCCTCTCTCTAATCCCCATTCCCACCTTCCCTCTAATCCCCATTCCCACCTTCTCTCTCCAATTCCCATTCCCACCTTCTCTCTCTCTAATCCCCATTCCCACCTTCTCTCTCTCTAATCCCCATTCACACCTTCCCTCTCTCTAATCCCCATTCCCACCTTTTCCCTCTCTAATCCCCCCTTCTCTCTCTCTAATCCCTATTCCCACGTTCTCTCTAATCCCCATTCCCACCTTCCCTCTAATCCCCATTCCCACCTTCTCTCTCAAATTCCCATTCCCACCTTCTCTCTCTAATCCCCATTCCCACCTTCTCTCTCTTTAATCCCCATTCCCACCTTCTCTCTCTCTAATCCCCATTCCCACATTCTCCCGCTCTAATCCCCATTCCCACCTCCCATCTCTCTAATCCCCATTCCCACCTTCCCTCTCTCTAATCCCCATTCCCACCTTCTCCCTCTCTAATCCCCATTCCCACCTTTCCTCTCTCTAATCCCTATTCCCACCTTCCCTCTCTTTAATCCCCGTTCCCACCTTCCCCCTGTCTAAACCCCATTCCCACCTTTCCATTGAATTTACAGTGCAGGAGGCCATTCGGCCCATCGAGTCTGCACCGGCTCTTGGAAATAGCACCCCACCCAAGGTCAACAACGCCACCCTATCCCCATAACCCAGTAACCCCACCCAACACTAAGGGCAATTTTCATCATGGCCAATCCACCTAACCTGCACATCCTTGCACTGTGGGAGGAAACCGGAGCACCCGGAGGAAACCCACGCACACACGGGTAGGATTTGCAGACTCCGCACAGACAGTGACCCAAGCCGGAATCGAACCTGGGCCCTGGAGCTGAGAACCAGTTGTGCTATCCACAAGGCTACCGTGCTGCCCCTTCTCCCTCTCCCTCTCTAATCCACAGTCCCACCTTCCTTCGCACTAATCACCATTCCCACCTTCTCCCTCTTTAATCCCCTTTCCCACTTTCTCCCTCTCTAATCCCCATTCCCACCTTACCTCTCTCTAATCCACATTCCCACCATCGCCCTCTTTAATCCGCTTTCCCACCTTCTCCCTCAAATCCCCATTCCCACCTTCTGTCACTTTAATCCCCATTCCCACCTTCCCTCGTTCTAATCCCCATTCCCGCCTTCCCTCTCTCTAATCCCCATTCCCACCTTCCCTCTCTCTAATCACCATTCCAACCTTCCCTCTCTTTAATCCCCATTCCCACCTTCTCCCTCTTTAATCCCCGTTCCCACCTTCTTCCTCTCTAATCCCCATTCCCACCTTCTGTCTCTTTAATCCCCAATCCCACCTTCCCTCTCTCTAATCCCCATTCCCACCTTCTGTCTCTTTAATCCCCATTCCCACTATCCCTCTCTCTAATTCCCATTCCCACCTTCTGTCTCTTTAAACCCCAGTCCCACCTTCTCTCTGTCTAATCCCCATTCCCACTATCTGTCTCTTTAATCCCCATTCCCACCTTCTCTTGCTCTAATTCCCATTCCCACCTTCTCTCTCTCTAATCCCCTTTTCCACCTTCGCTCTCTCTAATCCCCATTCACACCTTCTCTCTCTCTAATCCCCATTCGCACCTTTTCCCTCTCTAATCCCCACCTTCTCTCTCTCCAATCCCCATTCCCACGTTCTCTCTCTCTAATCCCCATTCCCACCTTCCCTCTCTCTAATCCCCATTCTCACCTTTCCCCTCTCTAATCCCCACCTTCTCTCTCTCTAATCCCTATTCCCACATTCCCTCTCTCTAATCCCCATTCCCACCTTCCCTCTAATCCCCATTCCCACCTTCTCTCTCCAATTCCCATTCCCACCTTCTCTCTCTCTAATCCCCATTCCCACCTTCTCTCTCTCTAATCCCCATTCCCACCTTCCCTCTCTCTAATCCCCATTCCCACCTTTTCCCTATCTAATCCCCCTTCTCTCTCTCTAATCCCCATTCCCACCTTCCCTCTCTCTAATCCCCATTCGCACCTTTTCCCTCTCTAATCCCCACCTTCTCTATCTCCAATCCCCATTCCCACGTTCTCTCTCTCTAATCCCCATTCCCACCTTTTCCCTCTCTAATCCCCACCTTCTCTCTCTCTAATCCCTATTCCCACATTCCCTCTCTCTAATCCCCATTCCCACCTTCCCTCTAATCCCCATTCCCACCTTCTCTCTCCAATCCCCATTCCCACCTTCCCTCTCTCTAATCCCCATTCCCACCTTCTCCCTCTCTAATCCCCATTCCCACCTTTCCTCTCTCTAATCCCTATTCCCACCTTCCCTCTCTTTAATCCCCGTTCCCACCTTCCCCCTCTCTAAACCCCATTCCCACCTTTCCATAGAATTTACAGTGCAGGAGGCCATTCGGCCCATCGAGTCTGCACCGGCTCTTGGAAATAGCACCCCACCCAAGGTCAACAACGCCACCCTATCCCCATAACCCAGTAACCCCACCTAACACTAAGGGCAATTTTTATCATGGCCAATCCACCTAACCTGCACATCCTTGCACTGTGGGAGGAAACCGGAGCACCCAGAGGAAACCCACGCACACACGGGGAGGATTTGCAGACTCCGCACAGACAGTGACCCAAGGCGGAATCGAACCTGGGCCCTGGAGCTGAGATCCAATTGTGCTATCCACAAGGCTACCGTGCTGCCCCTTCTCCCTCTCCCTCTCTAATCCCCAGTCCCACCTTCCTTCTCACTAATCACCATTCCCACCTTCTCCCTCTTTAATCCCCTTTCCCACTTTCTCCCTCTCTAATCCCCATTCCCACTTTACCTCTCTCTAATCCCCATTCCCACCATCACCCTCTTTAATCCCCTTTCCCACCTTCTCCCTCAAATCCCCATTCCCACCTTCTGTCACTTTAATCCCCATTCCCACCTTCCCTCGTTCTAATCCCCATTCCCACCTTCTCCCTCTTTAATCCCCATTCCCACCTTCTCCCTCTTTAAACCCCATTCCCTCCCTCTAATCCCCATTCCCACCTTCTCTCTTTCGAATCCCCATTCCCACATTCTCTCTCTTTAATCCCCATTCCCACCTTCTCTTTCTTTAATCCCCATTCCCACCTTCTGTCTCTTTAATCCCCATGCCCACCTTCCCTCTCTCTAATCCCCATTCCCACGTTCTGTCTCTTTAATCCCCTTTCCCACCTTCTCCTACTCTAATCCCCATTCTCACCTTCTCTCTCTAATCCCCATTCCCACCCTCCCTCTCTCTAATCCCCATTCCCACCTTCTGCCTCTTTAATCCCCTTTCCCACCTTCTCCCTCTCAAATCCCCATTCCCACCTTCTCGCTCTCTAAACCCATTCACACCTTCTCCTTCTTTAATCCCCATTCCCACCTTCTCCCTCTCTAATCCCATTCCCGCCTTCCTCTCTCTAATCCCCATTCCCACTTTCTCCCTCTTTAATCCCCTTTCCCACCTACCCTCTCTCTAATCCCCATTCCCACCTTCCCTCTCTCTAATCCCCATTCCCACCTTCCCTCTTTCTAATCCCTATTCCCACATTCACTCTCTTTAATCCCCATTCCCACCTTTTCTCTCTCCAATCCCCATTCCCACCTTCCCTCTCTCTAATCCCCATTCCCACCTTCCCTCTCTCTAATATCCATTCCCACCTTCCCTCTCTCTAATCCCCATTCCCACCTTCCCTCTATCTAATCCCCATTCCCACCTTCCCTCTCTCTAATCCCCATTCCCACCTTCTCCCTCTCTAATCCCCATTCCCACCTTCCCTCTCTCTAATCGCCATTCCCACCTTCTGTCTCTTTAATCCCCATTCCAACCTTCTCTCTCTAATCCCCATTCCCACCTTCTCCCTCTTTAATCCCCATTCCCACCTTCTCCCTCTCTAATCCCCATTCCCACCTTCCTCTCTCTAATCCCCATTCCCACCTTCTCCCTCTTTAATCCCCATTCCCACCTTCTCCCTCTCTAATCCCCATTCCCACCTTCCTCTCTCTAATCCCCATTCCCACCTTCTCCCTCTTTAATCCCCTTTCCCACCTTCCCTCTCTCTAATCCCCATTCCCACCTTCTCCCTCTCTAATTCCCATTCCCACCTTCCCTCTCTCTAATCACCATTCCAACATTCCCTCTCTTTAATCCCCATTCCCACCTTCTCCCTCTTTAATCCCTTTTCGCACCTTCTCCCTCTCGAATCCCCATTCCCACCTTCTGTCTCTTTAATCCCCAATCCCACCTTCCCTCTCTCTAATCCCCATTCCCACCTTCTGTCTCTTTAATCCCCATTCCCACCTTCCCTCTCTCAAATTCCCATTCCCACATTCTGTCTCTTTAATCCCCATTCCCACCTTCTCTCTCTCTAATCCCCATTCCCACCTTCTGTCTCCTTAATCCACATTCCCACCTTCTCCCTCTCTAATCCCCATTCCCACATTCTCCCTCTTTAATCCCCACTCCCACCTTCTCCCTCTCTCATCCCCATTCCCACCTTCCTCTCTCTAATCCCCATTCCCACCTTCTCCCTCTTTAATCCCCTTTCCCACCTTCCCTCTCTCTAATCCCCATTCCCACCTTTTCCCTCTCTAATCCCCATTCCCACCTTCCCTCTCTCTAATCACCATTCCAACCTTCCCTCTCTTTAATCCCCATTCCCACCTTCTCCCTCTTTAATCCCCTTTCGCACCTTCTCCCTCTCTAATCCCCATTCCCACCTTCTGTCTCTTTAATCCCCAATCCCACCATCACTCTCTCTAATCCCCATTCCCACCATCCCTCTCTCTAATTCCCATTCCCACCTTCTGTCTCTTTAATCCCCAGTCCCTCCTTCCCTCTCACTGATCCCCATTCCCACTATCTGTCTCTTTAATCCCCATTCCCACCTTCTCTTGCTCTAATTCCCATTCCCACCTTCTCTCTCTCTAATCCCCTTTTCCACCTTCGCTCTCTCTAATCCCCATTCACACCTCTCTCTCTAATCCCCATTCGCACCTTTCCCCTCTCTAATCCCCACCTTCTCTCTCTCCAATCCCCATTCCCACGTTCTCTCTCTCTAATCCCCATTCCCACCTTCCCTCTCTCTAATCCCCATTCCCACCTTTTCCCTCTCTAATCCCCACCTTCTCTCTCTCTAATCCCTATTCCCACGTTCCTTCTCTCTAATCCCCATTCCCACCTTCCCTCTAATCCCCATTCCCACCTTCTCTCTCCAATTCCCATTCCCACCTTCTCTCTCTCTAATCCCCATTCCCACCTTCTCTCTCTCTAATCCCCATTCACACCTTCCCTCTCTCTAATCCCCATTCCCACCTTTTCCCTCTCTAATCCCCCCTTCTCTCTCTCTAATCCCTATTCCCACGTTCTCTCTAATCCCCATTCCCACCTTCCCTCTAATCCCCATTCCCACCTTCTCTCTCCAATTCCCATTCCTACCTTCTCTCTCTCTAATCCCTATTCCCACGTTCTCTCTAATCCCCATTCCCACCTTCCCTCTAATCCCCATTCCCACCTTCTCTCTCCAATTCCCATTCCTACCTTCTCTCTCTCTAATCCCCATTCCCACCTTCTCTCTCTTTAATCCCCATTCCCACCTTCTCTCTCTCTAATCCCCATTCCCACATTCTCCCTCTCTAATCCCCATTCCCACCTTCCCTCTCTCTAATCCCCATTCCCACCTTCCCTCTCTCTAATCCCCATTCCCACCTTCTCCCTCTCTAATCCCCATTCCCACCTTTCCTCTCTCTAATCCCTATTCCCACCTTCCCTCTCTTTAATTCCCATTCCCACCTTTTCCCTCTCTAATCCCCACCTTCCCTCTCTTTAATCCCCGTTCCCACCTTCCCCCTCTCTAAACCTCATTCCCACCTTTCCATAGAATTTACAGTGCAGGAGGCCATTCGGCCCATCGAGTCTGCACCGGCTCTTGGAAATAGCACCCCACCCAAGGTCACAACGCCACTCTATCCCCATAACCCAGTAACCGCACCCAACACTAAGGGCAATTTTCATCATGGTCAATCCACCTAACCTGCACATCCTTGCACTGTGGGAGGAAACCGGAGCACCCGGAGGAAACCCACGCACACACGGGGAGGATTTGCAGACTCCGCACAGACAGTGACCCAAGCCGGAATCGAACCTGGGCCCTGGAGCTGAGAACCAATTGTGCTATCCACAAGGCTACCGTGCTGCCCCTTCTCCCTCTCCCTGTCTAATCCCCAGTCCCACCTTCCTTCGCACTAATCACCATTCCCACCTTCTCCCTCTTTAATCCCCTTTCCCACTTTCTCCCTCTCTAATCCCCATTCCCACCTTACCTCTCTCTAATCCACATTCCCACCATCGCCCTCTTTAATCCGCTTTCCCACCTTCTCCCTCAAATCCCCATTCCCACCTTCTGTCACTTTAATCCCCATTCCCACCTTCCCTCGTTCTAATCCCCATTCCCGCCTTCCCTCTCTCTAATCCCCATTCCCACCTTCCCTCTCTCTAATCACCATTCCAACCTTCCCTCTCTTTAATCCCCATTCCCACCTTCTCCCTCTTTAATCCCCTTTCCCACCTTCTCCCTCTCTAATCCCCATTCCCACCTTCTGTCTCTTTAATCCCCAATCCCACCTTCCCTCTCTCGAATCCCCATTCCCACCTTCTGTCTCTTTAATCCCCATTCCCACCTTCCCTCTCTCTAATTCCCATTCCCACCTTCTGTCTCTTTAATCCCCAGTCCCACCTTCCCTCTGTCTAATCCCCATTCCCACTATCTGTCTCTTTAATCGACATTCCCACCTTCTCTTGCTCTAATTCCCATTCCCACCTTCTCTCTCTCTAATCCCCTTTTCCACCTTCGCTCTCTCTAATCCCCATTCACACCTCTCTCTCTAATCCCCATTCGCACCTTTTCCCTCTCTAATCCCCACCTTCTCTCTCTCCAATCCCCATTCCCACGTTCTCTCTCTCTAATCCCCATTCCCACCTTCCCTCTCTCTAATCCCCATTCCCACCTTTTCCCTCTCTAATCCCCACCTTCTCTCTCTAATCCCTATTCCCACATTCCCTCTCTCTAATCCCCATTCCCACCTTCCCTCCAATCCCCATTCCCACCTTCTCTCTCCAATTCCCATTCCCACCTTCTCTCTCTCTAATCCCCATTCCCACCTTATCTCTCTCTAATCCCCATTCCCACCTTCCCTCTCTCTAATCCCCATTCCCACCTTTTCCCTATCTAATCCCCCCTTCTCTCTCTCTAATCCCCATTCCCACCTTCCCTCTCTCTAATCCCCATTTGCACCTTTTCCCTCTCTAATCCCCACCTTCTCTCTCTCCAATCCCCATTCCCACGTTCTCTCTCTCTAATCCCCATTCCCACCTTCACTCTCTCTAATCCCCATTCCCACCTTTTCCCTCTCTAATCCCCACCTTCTCTCTCTCTAATCCCTATTCGCACATTCCCTCTCTCTAATCCCCATTCCCACCTTCCCTCGAATCCCCATTCCCACCTTCTCTCTCCAATCCCCATTCCCACCTTCCCTCTCTCTAATCCCCATTCCCACCTTTCCTCTCTCTAATCCCTATTCCCACCTTCCCTCTCTTTAATCCCCGTTCCCACCTTCCCCCTCTCTAAACCCCATTCCCACCTTTCCATAGAATTTACAGTGCAGGAGGCCATTCGGCCCATCGAGTCTGCACCGGCTCTTGGAAATAGCACCCCACCCAAGGTCAACAACGCCACCCTATCCCCATAACCCAGTAACCCCACCCAACACTAAGTGCAATTTTTATCATGGCCAATCCACCTAACCTGCACATCCTTGCACTGTGGGAGGAAACCGGAGCACCCGGAGGAAACCCACGCACACACGGGGAGGATTTGCAGACTCCGCACAGACAGTGACCCAAGGCGGAATCGAACCTGGGCCCTGGAGCTGAGATCCAATTGTGCTATCCACAAGGCTACCGTGCTGCCCCTTCTCCCTCTCCCCCTCTAATCCCCAGTCCCACCTTCCTTCTCACTAATCACCATTCCCACCTTCTGCCTCTTTAATCCCCTTTCCCACTTTCTCCCTCTCTCATCCCCATTCCCACCTTACCTCTCTCTAATCCCCATTCCCACCATCACCCTCTTTAATCCCCTTTCCCACCTTCTCCCTCAAATCCCCATTCCCACCTTCTGTCACTTTAATCCCCATTCCCACCTTCCCTCGTTCTAATCCCCATTCCCACCTTCCCTCTCTCTAATCCCCATTCCCAACTTCTCCCTCTTTAATCCCCATTCCCACCTTCTCCCTCTTTTAACCCCATTCCCTCCCTCTAATCCCCATTCCCACCTTCTCTCTCTCGAATCCCCATTCCCACATTCTCTCTCTTTAATCCCCATTCCCACCTTCTCTTTCTTTAATCCCCATTCCAACCTCTCCCTCTTTAACCCCATTCCCACCTTCTCTCTCTTTAATCCCCATTCCCACCTTCTCTCTCTTTAATCCCCATTCCCACCTTCTCTCTCTCTAATCCCCATTCCCACCTTCTCCCTCTCTAATCCCCATTCCCACCTTCTCTCTCTCTAATCCCCATTCCCACCTTCTGTCTCCTTAATCCACATTTCCACCTTCTCCCTCTCTAAACCCCATTCCCACATTCTCCCTCTTTAATCCCCATTCCCACCTTCTCCCTCTCTCATCCCCATTCCCACCTTCTCTCTCTCTAATCCCCATTCCCATCTTCTCCCTCTCTAATCACCATTCCCATCTTCTCGCTCTTTAATCCCCTTTCCCATCTTCTCCCTATTTAATCCCCTTTCCCACCTTTTCCCTCTCAATTCGCCATTCCCACCTTCTCCCTCTTTAATCCCCATTCCCACCTTCTCTCTTCTAATCCCCATTCCCACCATCGCCCTCTTTAATCCCCTTTCCCACCTTCTCCCTCTAATCCCCATTCCCACCTTGTCTCTTTAATCCCCATTCCCACCTTCCCTCGTTCTAATCCCCATTCCCACCTTCCCTCTCTCTAATCCCCATTCCCACCTTCTTCTTCTTTAATCCCCATTCCCGCCTTCTCTCTCTAATCCCCATTCCCACCTTCCCTCTCTCTAATCCCCATTCACACGTTCTCTCTCTCTCTAATCCCCATTCGCACCATTTCCCTCTCAAATACCCACCTTCTCTCTCTAATCCCTATTCCCACGTTCTCTCTCTAATCCCCATTCCCACCTTCACTCTCTCTAATCCCCATTCCCACCTTCTCCCTCTCTAATCCCCATTCCCACCTTTTCATGAATTTACAGTGCAGGAGGCCATTCGGCCCATCGTGTCTGCACCGGCTCTTGGAAATAGCACCCCACCCAAGGTCACAACGCCACCCTATCCCCATAACCAGGTAACCCCACCCAACACTAAGGGCAATTTTGGACACTAAGGGCAATTTATCATGGCCAATCCACCTAACCTGCACATCCTTGGACTGTGGGAGGAAACCGGAGCACCCGGAGGAAACACACGCACAAACGGGGAGGATTTGCAGACTCCGCACAGACAGTGACCCAAGCCGGAATCGAACCTGGGCCCTGGAACTGAGAAGCAATTGTGCTATCCACAAGGCTACCGTGCTGCCACTTCTCCCTCTCCCTCTCTAATCCCCAGTCCCACTTTCCCTCTCTCTAATCACCATTCCCACTATCTCCCTCTTTAATCCCCTTTCCCACTTTCTCCCTCTCTAATCCCCATTCCCAGCATCGCCCTATTTAATCCCCTTTCCCACCTTCTCCCTCTAATCCCCATTCCCACCTTCTGTCTCTTTAATCCCCATTCCCACCTTCTCCCTCTCTAATCCCCATTCCCGCCTTCTCTCTATCTAATCCCCATTCCCACCTTCTGTCTCTTTAATCCCCATTCCCACCTTCCCTCTCTCTAATCACCATTCCCACCATCTCCCTCTTTAATCCCCTTTCCCACTTTCTCCCTCTCTAATCCCCATTCCCACCATCGCCCTATTTAATCCCCTTTCCCACTTTCTCCCTCTAATCCCCATTCCCACCTTCTGTCTCTTTAATCCCCATTCCCACCTTCTCTCTCTCTAATCCCCATTCCCAACTTCTATCTCTTTAATCCCCATTCCCAACTTCTCCCTCTCTAATCCTCATTCCCACCTTCTCTCTCTCTAAACCCCATTCCCACCTTCTGTCTCTTTAATCCACATTCCCACCTTCTCCCTCTCTAATCCCCATTCCCACCTTCTCCCTCTTTAATGCCCATTCCCACATTCTCCCTCTCTAATCCCCATTTCCACCTTCTCCCTCTTTAATCCCCATTCCCACCTTCTCTCTCTCTAATCCCAATTCCCACCATCGCCCTCTTTAATCCCCTTTCCCACCTTGTCCCTCTAATCCCCATTCCCACCTTCTGTCTCTTTAATCCCCATTCCCACCTTCCCTCGTTCTAATCCCCATTCCCACCTTCCCTCTCTCTAATCCCCACTCCCACCTTCTCCCTCTTTAATCCCCATTCCTACCTTCTCCCTCTTTAAACCCCATTCCCTCCCTCTAATCCCCATTCCCACCTTCTCTCTCTCGAATCCCCATTCCCACATTCTCTCTCTTTAATCCCCATTCCCACCTTCTCTTTCTTTAATCCCCATTCCAACCTCTCCCTCTTTAACCCCATTCCCACCTTCTCTCTCTTTAATCCCCATTCCCATCTCTCTCTTTAATCCCCATTCCCACCTTCTCTCTCTCTAATCCCCATTCCCACCTTCTCCCTCTCTAATCCCCATTCCCACCTTCTCTCTCTCTAATCCCCATTCCCACCTTCTGTCTCCTTAATCCACATTCCCACCTTCTCCCTCTCTAATCCCCATTCCCACATTCTCCCTCTTTAATCCCCATTCCCACCTTCTCCCTCTCTCATCCCCATTCCCACCTTCTCTCTCTCTAATCCCCATTCCCATCTTCTCCCTCTCTAATCACCATTCCCATCTTCTCGCTCTTTAATCCCCTTTCCCATCTTCTCCCTATTTAATCCCCTTTCCCACCTTTTCCCTCTCTATTCGCCATTCCCACCTTCTCCCTCTTTAATCCCCATTCCCACCTTCTCTCTTCTAATCCCCATTCCCACCATCGCCCTCTTTAATCCCCTTTCCCACCTTCTCCCTCTAATCCCCATTCCCACCTTGTCTCTTTAATCCCCATTCCCACCTTCCCTCGTTCTAATCCCCATTCCCACCTTCCCTCTCTCTAATCCCCATTCCCACCTTCTCCTTCTTTAATCCCCATTCCCGCCTTCTCTCTCTAATCCCCATTCCCACCTTCCCTCTCTCTAATCCCCATTCACACGTTCTCTCTCTCTCTAATCCCCATTCGCACCATTTCCCTCTCAAATACCCACCTTCTCTCTCTAATCCCTATTCCCACGTTCTCTCTCTAATCCCCATTCCCACCTTCACTCTCTCTAATCCCCATTCCCACCTTCTCCCTCTCTAATCCCCATTCCCACCTTTTCATGAATTTACAGTGCAGGAGGCCATTCGGCCCATCGTGTCTGCACCGGCTCTTGGAAATAGCACCCCACCCAAGGTCACAACGCCACCCTTTCCCCATAACCAGGTAACCCCACCCAACACTAAGGGCAATTTTGGACACTAAGGGCAATTTATCATGGCCAATCCACCTAACCTGCACATCCTTGGACTGTGGGAGGAAACCGGAGCACCCGGAGGAAACACACGCACAAACGGGGAGGATATGCAGACTCCGCACAGACAGTGACCCAAGCCGGAATCGAACCTGGGCCCTGGAACTGAGAAGCAATTGTGCTATCCACAAGGCTACCGTGCTGCCACTTCTCCCTCTCCCTCTCTAATCCCCAGTCCCACTTTCCCTCTCTCTAATCCCCTTTCCCACTTTCTCCCTCTCTAATCCCCATTCCCAGCATCGCCCTATTTAATCCCCTTTCCCACCTTCTCCCTCTCATCCCCATTCCCACCTTCTGTCTCTTTAATCCCCATTCCCACCTTCTCCCTCTCTAATCCCCATTCCCGCCTTCTCTCTATCTAATCCCCATTCCCACCTTCTGTCTCTTTAATCCCCATTCCCACCTTCCCTCTCTCTAATCACCATTCCCACCATCTCCCTCTTTAATCCCCTTTCCCACTTTCTCCCTCTCTAATCCCCATTCCCACCATCGCCCTATTTAATCCCCTTCCCCACTTTCTCCCTCTAATCCTCATTCCCACCTTCTGTCTCTTTAATCCCCATTCCCACCTTCTCTCTCTCTAATCCCCATTCCCAACTTCTATCTCTTTAATCCCCATTCCCAACTTCTCCCTCTCTAATCCCCATTCCCACCTTCTCTCTCTCTAAACCCCATTCCCACCTTCTGTCTCTTTAATCCACATTCCCACCTTCTCCCTCTCTAATCCCCATTCCCACCTTCTCCCTCTTTAATGCCCATTCCCACATTCTCCCTCTCTAATCCCCATTCCCACCTTCTCTCTCTTTAATCCCCATTCCCACCTTCTCTCTCTCTAATCCCAATTCCGACCATCGCCCTCTTTAATCCCCTTTCCCACCTTGTCCCTCTAATCCCCATTCCCAACTTCTGTCTCTTTAATCCCCATTCCCACCTTCCCTCGTTCTAATCCCCATTCCCACCTTCCCTCTCTCTAATCCCCATTCCCACCTTCTCCCTCTTTAATCCCCATTCCTACCTTCTCCCTCTTTAAACCCCATTCCCTCCCTCTAATCCCCATTCCCACCTTCTCTCTCTCGAATCCCCATTCCCACCTTCTCTGTCTTTAATTCCCATTCCCACCTTCTCTTTCTTTAATCCACATTCCAACCTCTCCCTCTTTAACCCCATTCCCACCTTCCCTCTCTTTAATCCCCATTCCCACCTTCTCTCTCTTTAATCACCATTCCCACCTTCTCTCTCTTTAATCCCCAATCCCACCTTCTCTCTCTCTAATCCTCATTCCCACCTTCTCACTCTCTAATCCCCATTCACACCTTCTCTCTCTTTAATCCCCAATCCCACCTTCTCTCTCTCTATTTCCCATTCCCACCTGTCTCTTTAATCCACATTCCACCTTCTCCCTCTCTAATCCCCATTCCCACGTTCTCCCTCTTTAATCCCCATTCCCACCTTGTCCCTCTCTAATCCCCATTCCCATCTTTTCTCTCTCAAATCCCCATTCCCATCTTCTGTCTCTTTAATCCACATTCCCACCTTCTCCCTCTCTAATCACCATTCCCATCCTCTCGCTCTTTAATCCACTTTGCCACCTTCTCCCTATTTAATCCCCTTTCCCACCTTATCCCTCTCTAATCCCCATTCCCACCTTCTCCCTCTTTAATCCCCTTTCCCACCTTCTCCCTCTCTAATCCCCATTCCCGCCTTCTCCCTCTCTAATCCCCATTCCCACCTTCGCTCTCTCTAATCCACATTCCCACCTTCCATCTCTTTAATCCCCATTCCCACCTTCTCCCTCTCTAATCCCCATTCCCGCCTTCTCTCTATCTAATCCCCATTCCTACCTTCTGTCTCTTTAATCCCCATTCCCACCTTCCCTCTCTCTAATCACCATTCCCACCATCTCCCTCTTTAATCCCCTTTCCCACTTTCTCCCTCTAATTCCCATTCCCACCTTCTGTCTCTTTAATCCCCATTCCCACCTTCTCTCTCTCTAATCCCCATTCCCAACTTCTATCTCTTTAATCCCCATTCCCAACTTCTCCCTCTCTAATCCCCATTCCCACCTTCTCTCTCTCTAATCCCCATTCCCACCTTCTGTCTCTTTAATCCACATTCCCACCTTCTCCCTCTCTAATCCCCATTCCCACCTTCTCCCTCTTTAATGCCCATTCCCACATTCTCCCTCTCTAATCCCCATTCCCACCTTCTCTCTCTTTAATCCCCATTCCCACCTTCTCTCTCTCTAATCCCAATTCCCACCATCGCCCTCTTTAATCCCCTTTCCCACCTTGTCCCTCTAATCCCCATTCCCACCTTCTGTCTCTTTAATCCCCATTCCCACCTTCCCTCGTTCTAATCCCCATTCCCACCTTCCCTCTCTCCAATCCCCATTCCCACCTTCTCCCTCTTTAATCCCCATTCCTACCTTCTCCCTCTTTAAACCCCATTCCCACCTTCCCTCCCTCTAATCCCCATTCCCACCTTCTCTGTCTTTAATTCCCATTCCCACCTTCTCTTTCTTTAATCCACATTCCCACCTTCTCTCTCTCTAATCCCCATTCCCACCTTCTCACTCTCTAATCCCCATTCACACCTTCTCTCTCTTTAATCCCCAATCCCACCTTCTCTCTCTCTAATGCCCATTCCCACCTTCTCTCTCTCTATTTCCCATTCCCACCTTCTGTCTCTTTAATCCACATTCCACCTTCTCCCTCTCTAATCCCCATTCCCACGTTCTCCCTCTTTAATCCCCATTCCCACCTTGTCCCTCTCTAATCCCCATTCCCATCTTCTCTCTCTCAAATCCCCATTCCCATCTTCTGTCTCTTTAATCCACATTCCCACCTTCTCCCTCTCTAATCACCATTCCCATCCTCTCGCTCTTTAATCCACTTTCCCACCTTCTCCCTATTTAATCCCCTTTCCCACCTTCTCCCTCTCTAATCCCCATTCCCACCTTCTCCCTCTTTAATCCCCTTTCCCACCTTCTCCCTCTCTAATCCCCATTCCCGCCTTCTCCCTCTCTAATCCCCATTCCCACCTTCGCTCTCTCTAATCCACATTCCCACCTTCCCTCTCTTTAATCCCCATTCCCACCGTCTCCCTCCCTAATCCCAATTCGCACCTTCTCCCTCTTTAATCCCCTTTCCCACATTCTCCCTCTCTAATCCCCATTCCCATGTTCTCTCTCTTTAATCCCCTTTCCCACCTTCTCCCTCTCTAATCCCCATTCCCAACTTCTGTCTCTTTGATCCCCATTCCCACCTTCCCCCTCTCTAATCCCCAGTCCCACCTTCTGTCTCTTTAAACCCCAGTCCCACCTTCCCTCTCTCTAATCCCTATTCCCACCGTCTGTCTCTTTAATCCCCATTCACACCTTCTCTCGCTCTAATCCCCATTCCCACCTTCTCTCTTTAATCCCCATTCCCACCTTCTCTCTCCATAATCCCCATCCCACCTTCTCTCTCTTTAATCCCCATTCCCACCTTCTCTCTCTCTAATCTCCATTCCCGCCTTCTCTCTCTTTAATCCCCATTCCCACCTTCTCTCTCTCTAATCCCCATTCCCACCTTCTGTCTCGTTAATCCCCATTCCCACCTTCTCCCTCTCTAATCCCCATTCCCGCCTTCTCTCTATCTAATCCCCATTCCCACGTTCTGTCTCTTTAATCCCCATTCCCACCTTCTCCCGCTCTAATCCCCATTCCCACCTTCTCCCTCATTAATCCCCCTTTCCACCTTCTCCCTCTCTAATCCCCATTCCCACCTTCTCTCTCTCTAATCGCCATTCCCACCTTCTGTCTCTTCAATCCCCATTCCCACCTTCTCCCTCTCTAATCCCCATTCACACCTTCTCGCTCTTTAATCCCCTTTCCCATCTTCTCCCTCCCAAATCCCCATTCCCACCTTCTCCCTCTTTAATCCACATTCCCACCTTCTCCCTCTCTAACCCCAGTCCCACCTCCCCTCTCTCTAATTCCCATTCCCACTGTCTGTCTCTTTAATCCCCATTCCCATTTTCTCTCGCTCTAATCCCCATTTCCACCTTCTCTCTCCTTAATCCCCATTCCCACCTTCTCTCTCTAAACCCCATTCCCACCTTCCCTCTCTCTAATCCCCATTCACACGTTCTCGCTCTCTCTAAACCCCATTCGCACCGTTTCCCTCTCTAATTCCCACCTTCTCTCTCTCTATTCCCCATTCCCATGTTCTCTCTCTAATCCCCATTCCCACCTTCACTCTCTCTAATCCCCTTTCCCACCTTTTCCCTCGCTAATCCCCACCTTCTCTATCTCTAATCCCCATTCCCACCTTCCCTCTCTCTAATCCCCATTCCCACCTTCTGTCTATCCAATCCCCATTCCCACCTTCCCTCTCTCTAATCGCCATTCCCACCTTCCCTATCTCTAATCCCCATTCCCACCTTCTCTCTCTCTAATCCCCATTCCCACGTTCTCTCTCTAATCCCCATTCCCATCTTCACTCTCTCTAATCCCCATTCCCACCTTTTCCCTCTCTAATCCCCATTCCCACCTTTTCATAGAATTTACAGTGCAGGAGGCCATTCGGCCCATCGAGTCTGCACCGGCTCTTGGAAATAGCACCCCACCCAAGGTCACAACGTCACCCTATCCCCATAACCCAGTAACCCCACCCAACACTAAGGGCAATTTTGGACACTAAGGGCAATTTATCATGGCCAATCCACCTAACCTGCACATCCTTGGACTGTGGGAGGAAACCGGAGCACCCGGAGGAAACCCACGCACACACGGGGAGGATTTGCAGACTCCGCACAGACAGTGTCCCAAGCCGGAATCGAACCTGGGCCCTGGAGCTGAGAACCAATTGTGCTATCCACAAGGCTACCGTGCTGCCTCTTCTCCCTCTCCCTCTCTAATCCCCAGTCCCACCTTCCCTCTCTCTAATGACCACTCCCACCTTCTCCCTCTTTAATCCCCTTTCCAACTTTCTCCCTCTCTACTCCCCATTCCCACCATCGCCCTATTTAATCCCCTTTCCCACCTTCTCCCTCTAATTCCCATTCCCACCTTCTGTCTCTTTAATCCCCATTCCCACCTTCTCTCTCTCTAATCCCCATTCCCACCTTCTATCTCTTTAATCCCCATTCCCAACTTCTCCCTCTCTAATCCCCATTCCCACCTTCTCTCTCTCTAATCCCCATTCCCACCTTCTGTCTCTTTAATCCACATTCCCACCTTCTCCCTCTCTAATCATCATTCCCACCTTCTCCCTCTTTCATCCCCATTCCCACATTCTCCCTCTCTAATCCCCATTCCCACCTTCTCTCTCTTTAATCCCCATTCCCACCTTCTCTCTCTCTAATCCCAATTCCCACCATCACCCTCTTTAATCCCCTTTCCCACCTTCTCCCTCTAATCCCCATTCCCACCTTCTGTCTCTTTAATCCCTATTCCCACCTTCCCTCATTCTAATCCCCATTCCCACCTTCCCTCTCTCTAATCCCCATTCCCACCTTCTCCCTCTTTAATACCCATTCCTACCTTCTCCCTCTTTAAACCCCATTCCCTCCCTCTAAACCCCATTCCCACCTTCTCTCTCTCGAATCCCCATTCCCACCTTCTCTCTCTTTAATTGCCATTGCCACCTTCTCTTTCTTTAATCCCCATTCCAACCTCTCCCTCTTTAACCCCATTCCCACCTTCCCTCTCTATAATCCCCATTCCCACCTTCTCTCTCTTTAATCCCCATTCCCACCTTCTCTCTCTCTAATCCCCATTCCCACCTTCTCTCTCTTTAATCCCCATTCCCAGCTTCTCTCTCTCTAATCCCCATTCCCACCTTCTGTCTCGTTAACCCCCATTCCCACCTTCTCCCTCTCTAATCCCCATTCCCGCCTTCTCTCTATCTAATCCCCATTCCCACCTTCTGTCTCGTTAATCCCCATTCCCACCTTCTCCCTCTCTAATCCCCATTCCCACATTCTCCCTCTCTAATCCCCATTCCCACCTTCTCTCTCTCTAATCCCCATTCCCACCTTCTGTCTCGTTAACCCCCATTCCCACCTTCTCCCTCTCTAATCCCCATTCCCGCCTTCTCTCTATCTAATCCCCATTCCCACCTTCTGTCTCGTTAATCCCCATTCCCACCTTCTCCCTCTCTAATCCCCATTCCCACATTCTCCCTATCTAATCCCAATTCACACCTTCTCCCTCTTTAATCCCCTTTCCCACCTTCTCCCTCCCAAATCCCCATTCCCACCTTCTCCCTCTTTAATCCCCTTTCCCACCTTCTCCCTCTCTAACCCCAGTCCCACCTTCCCTCTCTCTAATTCCCATCCCCACTGTCTGTCTCTTTAATCCCCATTCCCACTTTCTCTCGCTCTAATCCCCATTCCCACCTTCTCTCTCCTTAATCCCCATTCCCACCTTCTCTCTCGAATCTCCATTCCCACCTTCCCTCTCTCTAATCCCCATTCACACGTTCTCTCTCTCTCTAATCCCCATTCGCACCATTTCCCTCTCTAATACCCACCTTCTCTCTCTCTAATCCCCATTCCCACGTTCTCTCTCTAATCCCCATTCCCACCTTCACGCTCTCTAATCCCCATTCCCACCTTCTCCCTCTCTAATCCCCATTCCCACCTTTTCATAAATTTACAGTGCAGGAGGCCATTCGGCCCATCGAGTCTGCACCGGCACTTGGAAATAGCACCCCACCCAAGGTCACAACGCCACCCTATCCCCATAACCCAGTAACCCCACCCAACACTAAGGGCAATTTTGGACACTAAGGGCAATTTATCATGGCCAATCCACCTAACCTGCACATCCTTGGACTGTGGGAGGAAACCGGAGCACCCGGAGGAAACCCACGCACACACGGGGAGGATTTGCAGACTCCGCACAGACAGTGACCCAAGCCGGAATCAAACCTGGGCCCTGGAACTGAGAAGCAATTGTGCTATCCACAAGGCTACCGTGCGGCACCTTCTCCCTCTCCCTCTCTAATCCCCAGTCCCACCTTCGCCCTCTTTAATCCCCTTTCCCACCATCTCCCTCTAATCCCCATTCCCACCTTCCCTCGTTCTAATCCCCATTCCCACCTTCCCTCGTTCTAATCCCCATTCCCACCTTCCCTCTCGCTAATCCCCATTCCCACCTTCTCCTTCTTTAATCCCCTTTCCCACCTTCTCCCTCTAATCCCCATTCCCACCTTGTCTCTTTAATCCCCATTCCCACCTTCCCTCATTCTAATCCCCATTCCCACCTTCCCTCTCTCTGCTCCCCATTCCCACCTTCTCCTTCTTTAATCCCCATTCCCACCTTCTCCCTCTCTAATCCCCATTCCCACCTTTTCATAAATTTACAGCGCAGGAGGCCATTCGGCCCATCAAGTCTGCACCGGCTCTTGGAAATAGCACCCCACCCAAGGTCAACAACGCCACCCTATCCCCATAACCCAGTAACCCCACGCAACACTAAGGGCAATTTTGGACACTAAGGGCAATTTATCATGGCCAATCCACCTAACCTGCACATCCTTGGACTGTGGGAGGAAACCGGAGCACCCGGAGGAAACCCACGCACACACGGGGAGGATTTGCAGACTCCGCACAGAAGTGACCCAAGCCGGAATCGAACCTGGGCCCTGGAACTGAGAAGCAATTGTGCAATCCACAAGGCTACCGTGCTGCCCCTTCTCCCTCTCCCTCTCTAATCCCCAGTCCCACCTTCCCTCTCTCTAATCACCATTCCCACCATCTCCCTCTTTAATCCCCTTTCCCACTTTCTCCCTCTCTAATCCCCATTCCCACCGTCGCCCTATTTAATCCCCTTTCCCACCTTCTCCCTCTAATCCCCATTCCCACCTTCTGTCTCTTTAATCCCCATTCCCACCTTCTCTCTCTCTATTTCCCATTCCCACCTTCTGTCTCTTTAATCCACATTCCACCTTCTCCCTCTCTAATCCCCATTCCCACGTTCTCCCTCTTTAATCCCCATTCCCACCTTGTCCCTCTCTAATCCCCATTCCCATCTTCTCTCTCTCAAATCCCCATTCCCATCTTCTGTCTCTTTAATCCACATTCCCACCTTCTCCCTCTCTAATCACCATTCCCATCCTCTCGCTCTTTAATCCACTTTCCCACCTTCTCCCTATTTAATCCCCTTTCCCACCTTCTCCCTCTCTAATCCCGATTCCCACCTTCTCCCTCTTTAATCCCCTCTCCCACCTTCTCCCTCTCTAATCCCCATTCCCGCCTTCTCCCTCTCTAATCCCCATTCCCACCTTCGCTCTCTATAATCCACATTCCCACCTTCCCTCTCTTTAATCCCCATTCACACCGACTCCCTCCCTAATCCCCATTCCCACCTTCTCTCTCTTTAATCCCCATTCACACCTTCTCTCTCTCTAATCCCCATTCCCGCCTTCTCTCTCTTTAATCCCCATTCCCACCTTCTCTCTCTCTAATCCCCATTCCCACCTTCTGTCTCGTTAATCCCCATTCCCACCTTCTCCCTCTCTAATCCCCATTCCCGCCTTCTCTCTATCTAATCCCCATTCCCACCTTCTGTCTCTTTAATCCCCATTCCCACCTTCTCTCTATCTAATCCCCATTCCCACCTTCTGTCTCTTTAATCCCCATTCCCACCTTCTCCCGCTCTAATCCCCATTCCCACCTTCTCCCTCATTAATCCCCCTTTCCACCTTCTCCCTCTCTAATCCCCATTCCCACCTTCTCTCTCTCTAATCGCCATTCCCACCTTCTGTCTCTTCAATCCCCATTCCCACCTTCTCCCTCTCTAATCCCCATTCACACCTTCTCGCTCTTTAATCCCCTTTCCCATCTTCTCCCTCCCAAATCCCCATTCCCACCTTCTCCCTCTTTAATCCCCATTCCCACCTTTTCCCTCTCTAATCCCCATTCCCACCTTTTCATAAATGTTCAGTGCAGGAGGCCATTCGGCCCATCGAGTCTGCACCGGCTCTTGGAAATAGCACCCCACCCAAGGTCACAACGTCACCCTATCCCCATAACCCAGTAACCCCACCCAACACTAAGGGCAATTTTGGACACTAAGGGCAATTTATCATGGCCAATCCACCTAACCTGCACATCCTTGGACTGTGGGAGGAAACCGGAGCACCCGGAGGAAACCCACGCACACACGGGGAGGATTTGCAGACTCCACACAGACAGTGACCCAAGCCGGAATCGAACCTGGGCCCTGGAGCTGAGAACCAATTGTGCTATCCACAAGGCTACCGTGCTGCCTCTTCTCCCTCTCCCTCTCTAATCCCCAGTCCCACCTTCCCTCTCTCTAATCACCACTCCCACCTTCTCCCTCTTTAATCCCCTTTCCAACTTTCTCCCTCTCTAATCCCCATTCCCACCATCGCCCTATTTAATCCCCTTACCCACCTTCTCCCTCTAATCCCCATTCCCACCTTCTGTCTCTTTAATCCCCATTCCCACCTTCTCTCTCTCTAATCCCCATTCCCACCTTCTATCTCTTTAATCCCCATTCCCAACTTCTCCCTCTCTAATCCCCATTCCCACCTTCTCTCTCTCTAATCCCCATTCCCACCTTCTGTCTCTTTAATCC
This sequence comes from Scyliorhinus torazame, assembly GCF_047496885.1. NCBI lineage: Eukaryota > Metazoa > Chordata > Chondrichthyes > Carcharhiniformes > Scyliorhinidae > Scyliorhinus > Scyliorhinus torazame. The sequence continues at coordinate 12,313,856 of NC_092710.1, read as the reverse complement.
ACATTCCCACCTTCTCCCTCTCTAATCATCATTCCCACCTTCTCCCTCTTTAATCCCCATTCCCACATTCTCCCTCTCTAATCCCCATTCCCACCTTCTCTCTCTTTAATCCCCATTCCCACCTTGTCTCTCTCTAATCCCAATTCCCACCATCGCCCTCTTTAATCCCCTTTCCCACCTTCTCCCTCTAATCCCCATTCCCACCTTCTGTCTCTTTAATCCCCATTCCCACCTTCCCTCATTCTAATCCCCATTCCCACCTTCCCTCTCTCTAATCCCCATTCCCACCTTCTCCCTCTTTAATACCCATTCCTACCTTCTCCCTCTTTAAACCCCATTCCCTCCCTCTAAACCCCATTCCCACCTTCTCTCTCTCGAATCCCCATTCCCACCTTCTCTCTCTTTAATTGCCATTCCCACCTTCTCTTTCTTTAATCCCCATTCCAACCTCTCCCTCTTTAACCCCATTCCCACCTTCCCTCTCTATAATCCCCATTCCCACCTTCTCTCTCTTTAATCCCCATTCCCACCTTCTCTCTCTCTAATTCCCATTCCCACCTTCTCTCTCTTTAATCCCCATTCCCACCTTCTCTCTCTCTAATCCCCATTCCCACCTTCTGTCTCGTTAACCCCCATTCCCACCTTCTCCCTCTCTAATCCCCATTCCCGCCTTCTCTCTATCTAATCCCCATTCCCACCTTCTGTCTCGTTAATCCCCATTCCCACCTTCTCCCTCTCTAATCCCCATTCACACATTCTCCCTCTCTAATCCCCATTCCCACCTTCTTGCTCTCTAATACCCATTCCCACCTTCTGTCTCTTTAATCCCCATTCCCACCTTCTCCCTATCTAATCCCAATTCACACCTTCTCCCTCTTTAATCCCCTTTCCCACCTTCTCCCTCCCAAATCCCCATTCCCACATTCTCCCTCTTTAATCCCCTTTCCCACCTTCTCCCTCTCTAACCCCAGTCCCACCTTCTCTCTCTCTAATTCCCATCCCCACTGTCTGTCTCTTTAATCCTCATTCCCACTTTCTCTCGCTTTAATCCCCATTCCCACCTTCTCTCTCCTTAATCCCCATTCCCACCTTCTCTCTCTAATCCCCATTCCCACCTTCCATCTCTCTAATCCCCATTCACACGTTCTCTCTCTCTCTAATCCCCATTCGCACCATTTCCCTCTCTAATACCCACCTTCTCTCTCTCTAATCCCCATTCCCACGTTCTCTCTCTAATCCCCATTCCCACCTTCACTCTCTCTAATCCCCATTCCCACCTTCTCCCTCTCTAATCCCCATTCCCACCTTTTCATAAATTTACAGTGCAGGAGGCCATTCAGCCCATCGAGTCTGCACCGGCACTTGGAAATAGCACCCCACCCCACCCAAGGTCACAACGCCACCCTATCCCCATAACCCAGTAACCCCACCCAACACTAAGGGCAATTTTGGACACTAAGGGCAATTTATCATGGCCAATCCACCTAACCTGCACATCCTTGGACTGTGGGAGGAAACCGGAGCACCCGGAGGAAACCCACGCACACACGGGGAGGATTTGCAGACTCCGCACAGACAGTGGCCCAAGCCGGAATCGAACCTGGGCCCTGGAACTGAGAAGCAATTGTGCTATCCACAAGGCTACCGTGCGGCACCTTCTCCCTCTCCCTCTCTAATCCCCAGTCCCACCTTCGCCCTCTTTAATCCCCTTTCCCACCATCTCCCTCTAATCCCCATTCCAACCTTCCCTCGTTCTAATCCCCATTCCCACCTTCCCTCGTTCTAATCCCCATTCCCACCTTCCCTCTCTCTAATCCCCATTCCCACCTTCTCCTTCTTTAATCCCCTTTCCCACCTTCTCCCTCTAATCCCCATTCCCACCTTGTCTCTTTAATCCCCATTCCCACCTTCCCTCGTTCTAATCCCCATTCCCACCTTCCCTCTCTCTACTCCCCATTCCCACCTTCTCCTTCTTTAATCCCCATTCCCACCTTCTCTCTCTAATCCCCATTCCCACCTTCCCTCTCTCTAATCCCCATTCACACGTTCTCTCTCTCTCTAATCCCCATTCGCACCATTTCCCTCTCAAATACCCACCTTCTCTCTCTCTAATCCCCATTCCCACGTTCTCTCTCTAATCCCCAATCGAACCTTCACTCTCTCTAATCCCCATTCCCACCTTCTCCCTCTCTAATCCCCTTTCCCACCTTTTCATAAATTTACAGCGCAGGAGGCCATTCGGCCCATCGTGTCTGCACCGGCTCTTGGAAATAGCACCCCACCCAAGGTCACAACGCCACCCTATCCCCATAACCCAGTAACCCCACCCAACACTAAGGGCAATTTTGGACACTAAGGGCAATTTATCATGGCCAATCCACCTAACCTGCACATCCTTGGACTGCGGGAGGAAACCGGAGCACCCGGAGGAAACCCACGCACACACGGGGAGGATTTGCAGACTCCGCACAGAAGTGACCCAAGCCGGAATCGAACCTGGGCCCTGGAACTGAGAAGCAATTGTGCAATCCACAAGGCTACCGTGCTGCCCCTTCTCCCTCTCCCTCTCTAATCCCCAGTCCCACCTTCCCTCTCTCTAATCACCATTCCCACCATCTCCCTCTTTAATCCCCTTTTCCACTTTCTCCCTCTCTAATCCCCATTCCCACCGTCGCCCTATTTAATCCCCTTTCCCACCTTCTCCCTCTAATCCCCATTCCCACCTTCTGTCTCTTTAATCCCCATTCCCACCTTCTCTCTCTCTATTTCCCATTCCCACCTTCTGTCTCTTTAATCCACATTCCACCTTTTCCCTCTCTAATCCCCATTCCCACGTTCTCCCTCTTTAATCCCCATTCCCACCTTGTCCCTCTCTAATCCCCATTCCCATCTTCTCCCTCTCAAATCCCCATTCCCATCTTCTGTCTCTTTAATCCACATTCCCACCTTCTCCCTCTCTAATCACCATTCCCATCCTCTCGCTCTATAATCCACTTTCCCACCTTCTCCCTATTTAATCCCCTTTCCCACCTTCTCCCTCTCTAATCCCCATTCCCACCTTCTCCCTCTTTAATCCCCTTTCCCACCTTCTCCCTCTCTAATCCCCATTCCCGCCTTCTCCCTCTCTCATCCCCATTCCCACCTTCGCTCTCTCTAATCCACATTCCCACCTTCCCTCTCTTTAATCCCCATTCCCACCGTCTCCCTCCCTAATCCCAATTCCCACCTTCTCCCTCTTTAATCCCCTTTCCCACATTCTCCCTCTCTAATCCCCATTCCCATGTTCGCTCTCTTTAATCCCCATTCCCAACTTCTCCCTCTCTCATCCCCATTCCCACCTTCTCTCTCTCTAATCCCCATTCCCACCTTCTGACTCTTTAATCCCCATTCCCACCTTCTCCCTATCTAATCCCAATTCACACCTTCTCCCTCTTTAATCCCCTTTCCCACCTTCTCCCTCCCAAATCCCCAATCCCACCTTCTCTCTCTCTAATCCCCATTCCCACCTTCTGTCTCGTTAACCCCCATTCCCACCTTTTCCCTCTCTAATCACCATTCCCACCTTACCTCTCTCTAATCCCCATTCCCACCATTGCCCTCTTTAATCCCCTTTCCCACCTTCTCCCTCTAATCCCCATTCCCACCTTCCCTCGTTCTAATCCCCATTCCCACCTTCCCTCTCTCTAATCCCCATTCCCACCTTCTCCCGCTTTAATCCCCATTCCAACCTTCTCCCTCTTTAAACCCCATTCCCTCCCTCTAATCCCCATTCCCACCTTCTCTCTCTCTAATCCCCATTCCCACCTTCTCTCTCTTTAATCCCCATTCCCACCTTCTCTCTCTTTAATCCCCATTCCCACCTTCTCTCTCTCTAATCCCCATTCCCACCTTCTATCTCTTTAATCCCCATTCCCACCTTCTCCATCTCTAATCCCCATTCCCACCTTCTCTCTCTCTAATCCCCATTCCCACCTTCTGTCTCCTTAATCCACATTCCCACCTTCTCCCTCTCTAATCCCCATTCCCACCTTCTCCCTCTTTAATCCCCATTCCCAACTTCTCCCTCTCTCATCCCCATTCCCACCTTCTCTCTCTCTAATCCCCATTCCCACCTTCTGACTCTTTAATCCACATTCCCACCTTCCCCCTCTCGAATCACCATTCCCATCTTCTCGCTCTTTAATCCCCTTTCCCACCTTCTCCCTATTTAATCCCCTTTCCCACATTCTCCCTCTTTAATCCCCATTCCCACCGTCTCCCTCTCTAATCCCCATTCCCACCTTCTCCCTCTTTAATCCGCTTTCCCATATTCTCCATCTCTAATCCCCATTCCCGCCTTCTCTCTCTCTAATCCCCATTCCCACCTTCTGACTCTTTAATCCCCATTCCCACCTTCTCCCTATCTAATCCCAATTCACACCTTCTCCCTCTTTAATCCCCTTTCCCACCTTCTCCCTCCCAAATCCCCAATCCCACCTTCTCTCTCTCTAATCCCCATTCCCACCTTCTGTCTCGTTAACCCCCATTCCCACCTTTTCCCTCTCTAATCACCATTCCCACCTTACCTCTCTCTAATCCCCATTCCCACCATTGCCCTCTTTAATCCCCTTTCCCACCTTCTCCCTCTAATCCCCATTCCCACCTTCTGTCTCTTTAATCCCCATTCCCACCTTCCCTCGTTCTAATCCCCATTCCCACCTTCCCTCTCTCTAATCCCCATTCCCACCTTCTCCCGCTTTAATCCCCATTCCAACCTTCTCCCTCTTTAAACCCCATTCCCTCCCTCTAATCCACATTCCCACCTTCTCTCTCTCTAATCCCCATTCCCACCTTCTCTCTCTTTAATCCCCATTCCCACCTTCTCTCTCTTTAATCCCCATTCCCACCTTCTCTCTCTCTAATCCCCATTCCCACCTTCTATCTCTTTAATCCCCATTCCCACCTTCTCCATCTCTAATCCCCATTCCCACCTTCTCTCTCTCTAATCCCCATTCCCACCTTCTGTCTCCTTAATCCACATTCCCACCTTCTCCCTCTCTAATCCCCATTCCTACCTTCTCCCTCTTTAATCCCCATTCCCAACTTCTCCCTCTCTCATCCCCATTCCCACCTTCTCTCTCTCTAATCCCCATTCCCACCTTCTGACTCTTTAATCCACATTCCCACCTTCCCCCTCTCGAATCACCATTCCCATCTTCTCGCTCTTTAATCCCCTTTCCCACCTTCTCCCTATTTAATCCCCTTTCCCACATTCTCCCTCTTTAATCCCCATTCCCACCGTCTCCCTCTCTAATCCACATTCCCACCTTCTCCCTCTTTAATCCGCTTTCCCATATTCTCCATCTCTAATCCCCATTCCCGCGTTCTCCCTCTTTAATCCCCTTTCCCACCTTCTCCCTCTCTAATCCCCATTCCCACCTTCTGTCTCTTTGATCCCCATTCCCACCTTCCCCCTCTCTAATCCCCATTCCCACCTTCTGTCTCTTTAAACCCCAGTCCCACCTTCCCTCTCTCTATTCCCCATTCCCACCGTCTGTCTCTTTAATCCCCATTCACACCTTCTCTTGCTCTAATCCCCATTCCCACCTTCTCTCTCTTTAATCCCCATTCCCACCTTCTCTCTCTATAATCCCCATTACCACCTTCTCTCTCTTTAATCCCCATTCCCACCTTCTCTGTCTCTAATCCCCATTCCCACCTTCTCTCTCTTTAATCCCCATTCCCACCTTCTCTCTCTCTAATCCCCATTCCCACCTTCTGTCTCGTTAATCCCCATTCCCACCTTCTCCCTCTCTAATCCCCATTCCCGCCTTCTCTCTATCTAATCCCCATTCCCACCTTCTGTCTCTTTAATCCCCATTCCCACCTTCTCCCTCTCTAATCCCCATTCCCACATTCTCCCTCTCTAATCCCCATTCCCACCTTCTCGCTCTCTAATCCCCATTCCCACCTTCTGTCTCTTTAATCCCCATTCCCACCTTCTCCCTATCTAATCCCAATTCACACCTTCTCCCTCTTTAATCCCCTTTCCTACCTTCTCCCTCCCAAATCCCCATTCCCCCCTTCTCCCTCTTTAATCCCCTTTCCCACCTTCTCCCTCTCTAACCCCAGTCCCACCTTCCCTCTCTCTAATTCCCAATCCCACTGTCTGTCTCTTTAATCCCCATTCCCACTTTCTCTCGCTCTAATCCCCATTCCCACCTTCTCTCTCCTTAATCCCCAGTCCCACCTTCTCTCTCTAATCCCAATTCCCACCTTCCCTCTCTCTAATCCCCATTCACACGTTCTCTCTCTCTCTAATCCCCATTCGCACCATTTCCCTCTCTAATACCCACCTTCTCTCTTTCTAATCCCCATTCCCACGTTCTCTCTCTAATCCCCATTCCCACCTTCACTCTCCGTAATCCCCATTCCAACCTTCTCCCTCTCTAATCCCCATTCCCACCTTTTCAGAAATTTACAGTGCAGGAGGCCATTCGGCCCATCGAGTCTGCACCGGCTCTTGGAAATAGCACCCCACCCAAGGTCACAACGCCACCCTATCCCCATAACCTAGTAACCCCACCCAACACTAAGGGCAATTTTGGACACTAAGGGCAATTTATCATGGCCAATCCACCTAACCTGCACATCCTTGGACTGTGGGAGGAAACCGGAGCACCCGGAGGAAACCCACGCACACACGGGGAGGATTTGCAGACTCCGCACAGACAGTGACCCAAGGCGGAATCGAACCTGGGCCCTGGAACTGAGAAGCAATTGTGCTATCCACAAGGCTACCGTGCTGCCCCTTCTCCCTCTCCCTCTCTAATCCCCAGTCCCACCTTCCCTCTCTCTAATCACCATTCCCACCTTCGCCCTCTTTAATCCCCTTTCCCACTTTCTCCCTCTCTAATCCCCATTCCCACCATCGCCCTATTTAATCCCCTTTCCCACCTTCTCCCTCTAATCCCCATTCCCACCTTCTGTCTCTTTAATCCCCATTCCCACCTTCTCTCTCTCTAATCCCCATTCCCACCTTCTATCTCTTTAATCCCCATTCCCAACTTCTCCCTCTCAATCCCCATTCCCACCTTCTCTCTCTCTAATCCCCATTCCCACCTTCTGTCTCTTTAATCCACATTCCCACCTTCTCCCTCTCTAATCCCCATTCCCACCTTCTCCCTCTTTAATCCCCATTCCCACATTCTCCCTCTCTAATCCCCATTCCCCCATTCCCTCCCTCTAATCCCCATTCCCACCTTCTCTCTCTCGAATCTCCATTCCCACCTTCTCTCTCTTTAATCCCCATTCCCACCTTCTCTTTCTTTAATCCCCATTCCAACATCTCCCTCTTTAACCCCATTCCCACCTTCCCTCTCTTTAATCCCCATTCCCACCTTCTCTCTCTCTAATCCCCATTCCCACCTTCTCTCTCTCTAATCCCCATTCCCACCTTCTTTCTCTTTAATCCCCATTCCCACCTTCTCCCTCTCTAATCCCCATTCTCACCTTCTCTCTCTTTAATCCCCATTCCCACCTTCTGTCTCTTTAATCCACATTCCACCGACTCCCTCTCTAATCCCCATTCCCACCTTCTCCTTCTTTAATCCCCATTCCCACCTTGTCCCTCTCTCATCCCCATTCCCACCTTCTCTCTCTTTAATCCCCATTCCCACCTTCTGTCTCTTTAATCCATATTCCCACCTTCTCCCTCTCTAATCACCATTCCCACCTTCTCTCTCTTTAATCCCCATTCCCACCTTCTCTCTCTCTAATCCCCATTCACACCATCGCCCTCTTTAATCCCCTTTCCCACCTTCTCCCTCTAATCCCCATTCCCACCTTGTCTCTTTAATCCCCATTCCCACCTTCCCTCGTTCTAATCCCCATTCCCACCTTCCCTCTCTCTAATCCCCATTCCCACCTTCTCCTTCTTTAATCCCCATTCCCACCTTCTCCTTCTTTAATCCCCATTCCCACCTTCTCTCTCTAATCCCCATTCCCACCTTCCCTCTCTCTAATCCCCATTCACACGTTCTCTCTCTCTCTAATCCCCATTCGCACCATTTCCCTCTCAAATACCCACCTTCTCTCTCTCTAATCCCCAATCCCACCTTCACTCTCTCTAATCCCCATTCCCACCTTCTCCCTCTCTAATCCCCATTCCCACCTTTTCATAAATTTACAGTGCAGGAGGCCATTCGGCCCATCGTGTCTGCACCGGCTCTTGGAAATAGCACCACACCCAAGGTCACAACGCCACCCTATCCCCATAACCCAGTAACCCCACCCAACACGAAGGGCAATTTATGACACTAAGGGCAATTTATCATGGCCAATCCACCTAACCTGCACATCCTTGGACTGTGGGAGGAAACCGGAGCACCCGGAGGAAACCCACGCACACACGGGGAGGATTTGCAGACTCCGCACAGACAGTGACCCAAGCCGGAATCGAACCTGGGCCCTGGAACTGAGAAGCAATTGTGCTATCCACAAGGCTACCGTGCTGCCCCTTCTCCCTCTCCCTCTCTAATCCCCAGTCCCACCTTCCCTCTCTCTAATCACCATTCCCACCATCGTCCTCTTTAATCCCCTTTCCCACTTTCTCCCTCTCTAATCCCCATTCCCACCATCGCCCTATTTAATCCCCTTTCCCACCTTCTCCCTCTAATCCCCATTCCCACCTTCTGTCTCTTTAATCCCCATTCCCACCTTCTCCCTCTCTAATCCCCATTCCCGCCTTCTCTCTATCTAATCCCCATTCCCACCTTCTATCTCTTTAATCCCCATTCCCACCTTCCCTCTCTCTAATCACCATTCCCACCATCTCCCTCTTTAATCCCCTTTCCCACTTTCTCCCTCTCTAATCCCCATTCCCACCATCGCCCTATTTAATCCACTTTCCCACCTTCTCCCTCTAATCCCCATTGCCACCTTCTGTCTCTTTAATCCCCATTCCCACCTTCTGTCTCTCTAATCCCCATTCTCAACTTCTATCTCTTTGATCCCCATTCCCAACTTCTCCCTCTCTAATCCCCATTCCCACCTTCTCTCTCTCTAATCCCCATTCCCACCTTCTGTCTCTTTAATCCACATTCCCACCTTCTCCCTCTCTAATCCCCATTCCCACCTTCTCCCTCTTTAATCCCCATTCCCACATTCTCCCTCTCTAATCCCCATTCCCACCTTCTCTCTCTTTAATCCCCATTCCCACCTTCTCTCTCTCTAAACCCAATTCCCAACATCGCCCTCTTTAATCCCCTTTCCCACCTTCTCCCTCTAATCCCCATTCCCACCTTCTCTCTCTTTAATCCCCATTCCCACCTTCTCTCTCTTTAATCCCCATTCCCACCTTCTCTCTCTCTAATCCCCATTCCCACCTTCTATCTCTTTAATCCCCATTCCCACCTTCTCCCTCTCTAATCCCCATTCCCACCTTCTCTCTCTCTAATCCCCATTCCCACCTTCTGTCTCCTAAATCCACATTCCCACCTTCTCCCTCTCTAATCCCCATTCCCACCTTCTCCCTCTTTAATCCCCATTCCCACCTTCTCCCTCTCTCATCCCCATTCCCACCTTCTCTCTCTCTAATCCCCATTCCCACCTTCTGACTCTTTAATCCACATTCCCACCTTCCCCCTCTCTAATCACTATTCCCATCTTCTCGCTCTTTAATCCCCTTTCCCACCTTCTCCCTATTTAATCCCCTTTCCCACCTTCTCCCTCTTTAATCCCCATTCCCACCGTCTCCCTCTCTAATCCCCATTCCCACCTTCTCCCTCTTTAATCCGCTTTCCCACATTCTCCATCTCTAATCCCCATTCCCGCGTTCTCCCTCTTTAATCCCCTTTCCCACCTTCTCCCTCTCTAATCCCCATTCCCACCTTCTGTCTCTTTGATCCCCATTCCCACCTTCCCCCTCTCTAATCCCCATTCCCACCTTCTGTCTCTTCAAACCCCAGTCCCACCTTCCCTCTCTCTATTCCCCAGGCCCACCGTCTGTCTCTTTAATCCCCATTCACACCTTCTCTCGCTCTAATCCCCATTCCCACCTTCTCTCTCTTTAATCCCCATTCCCACCTTCTCTCTCTATAATCCCCATTACCACCTTCTCTCTCTTTAATCCCCATTCCCACCTTCTCTGTCTCTAATCCCCATTCCCACCTTCTCTCTCTTTAATCCCCATTCCTACCTTCTCTCTCTCTAATCCCCATTCCCACCTTCTGTCTCGTTAATCCCCATTCCCACCTTCTCCCTCTCTAATCCCCATTCCCGCCTTCTCTCTATCTAATCCCCATTCCCACCTTCTGTCTCTTTAATCCCCATTCCCACCTTCTCCCTCTCTAATCCCCATTCCCACATTCTCTCTCTCTAATCCCCATTCCCACCTTCTCTCTCTCTAATCCCCATTCCCACCTTCTCCCTCTTGAATCCCCATTCCCACCTTGTCCCTCTCTAATCCCCATTCCCACCTTCTCTCTCTCTAATCCCCATTCCCACCTTCTGTCTCTTTAATCCATATTCCCACCTTCTCCCTCTCTAATCACCATTCCCACCTTCTCTCTCTTTAATCCCCATTCCCACCTTCTCTCTCTCTAATCCCCATTCCCACCATCGCCCTCTTTAATCCCCTTTCCCACCTTCTCCCTCTAATCCCCATTCCCACCTTGTCTCTTTAATCCCCATTCCCACCTTCCCTCGTTCTAATCCCCATTCCCACCTTCCCTCTCTCTAATCCCCATTCCCACCTTCTCCTTCTTTAATCCCCATTCCCACCTTCTCCTTCTTTAATCCCCATTCCCACCTTCTCTCTCTAATCCCCATTCCCACCTTCCCTCTCTCTAATCCCCATTCACACGTTCTCTCTCTCTCTAATCCCCATTCGCACCATTTCCCTCTCAAATACCCACCTTCTCTCTCTCTAATCCCCAATCCCATCTTCACTCTCTCTAATCCCCATTCCCACCTTCTCCCTCTCTAATCCCCATTCCCACCTTTTCATAAATTTACAGTGCAGGAGGCCATTCGGCCCATCGTGTCTGCACCGGCTCTTGGAAATAGCACCACACCCAAGGTCACAACGCCACCCTATCCCCATAACCCAGTGACCCCACCCAACACGAGGGGCAATTTTGGACACTAAGGGCAATTTATCATGGCCAATCCACCTAACCTGCACATCCTTGGACTGTGGGAGGAAACCGGAGCACCCGGAGGAAACCCACGCACACACGGGGAGGATTTGCAGACTCCGCACAGACAGTGACCCAAGCCGGAATCGAACCTGGGCCCTGGAACTGAGAAGCAATTGTGCTATCCACAAGGCTACCGTGCTGCCCCTTCTCCCTCTCCCTCTCTAATCCCCAGTCCCACCTTCCCTCTCTCTAATCACCATTCCCACCATCGCCCTCTTTAATCCCCTTTCCCACTTTCTCCCTCTCTAATCCCCATTCCCACCATCGCCCTATTTAATCCCCTTTCCCACCTTCTCCCTCTAATCCCCATTCCCACCTTCTGTCTCTTTAATCCCCATTCCCACCTTCTCCCTCTCTAATCCCCATTCCCGCCTTCTCTCTATCTAATCCCCATTCCCACCTTCTATCTCTTTAATCCCCATTCCCACCTTCCCTCTCTCTAATCACCATTCCCACCATCTCCCTCTTTAATCCCCTTTCCCACTTTCTCCCTCTCTAATCCCCATTCCCACCATCGCCCTATTTAATCCCCTTTCCCACCTTCTCCCTCTAATCCCCATTCCCACCTTCTGTCTCTTTAATCCCCATTCCCACCTTCTGTCTCTCTAATCCCCATTCCCAACTTCTATCTCTTTAATCCCCATTCCCAACTTCTCCCTCTCTAATCCCCATTCCCACCTTCTCTCTCTCTAATCCCCATTCCCACCTTCTGTCTCTTTAATCCACATTCCCACCTTCTCCCTCTCTAATCCCCATTCCCACCTTCTCCCTCTTTAATCCCCATTCCCACATTCTCCCTCTCTAATCCCCATTCCCACCTTCTCTCTCTTTAATCCCCATTCCCACCTTCTCTCTCTCTAAACCCGATTCCCAACATCGCCCTCTTTAATCCCCTTTCCCACCTTCTCCCTCTAATCCCCATTCCCACCTTCTCTCTCTTTAATCCCCATTCCCACCTTCTCTCTCTTTAATCCCCATTCCCACCTTCTCTCTCTCTAATCCCCATTCCCACCTTCTATCTCTTTAATCCCCATTCCCACCTTCTCCCTCTCTAATCCCCATTCCCACCTTATTTCTCTCTCTAATCCCCATTCCCACCTTCTGTCTCCTTAATCCACATTCCCACCTTCTCCCTCTCGAATCCCAATTCCCACCTTCTCCCTCTTTAATCCCCATTCCCACCTTCTCCCTCTCTCATCCCCATTCCCACCTTCTCTCTCTCTAATCCCCATTCCCACCTTCTGACTCTTTAATCCACATTCCCACCTTCCCCCTCTCTAATCACCATTCCCATCTTCTCGCTCTTTAATCCCCTTTCCCACCTTCTCCCTATTTAATCCCCTTTCCCACCTTCTCCCTCTTTAATCCCCATTCCCACCGTCTCCCTCTCTAATCCCCATTCCCACCTTCTCCCTCTTTAATCCGCTTTCCCACATTCTCCATCTCTAATCCCCATTCCCGCGTTCTCCCTCTTTAATCCCCTTTCCCACCTTCTCCCTCTCTAATCCCCATTCCCACCTTCTGTCTCTTTGATCCCCATTCCCACCTTCCCCCTCTCTAATCCCCATTCCCACCTTCTGTCTCTTTAAACCCCAGTCCCACCTTCTCTCGCTCTAATCCCCATTCCCACCTTCTCTCTCTTTAATCCCCTATCCCACCTTCTCTCTCTATAATCCCCATTACCACCTTCTCTCTCTTTAATCCCCATTCCCACCTTCTCTGTCTCTAATCCCCATTCCCACCTTCTCTCTCTTTAATCCCCATTCCCACCTTCTCTCTCTCTAATCCCCATTCCCACCTTCTGTCTCGTTAATCCCCATTCCCACCTTCTCCCTCTCTAATCCCCATTCCCGCCTTCTCTCTATCTAATCCCCATTCCCACCTTCTGTCTCTTTAATCCCCATTCCCACCTTCTCCCTCTCTAATCCCCATTCCCACATTCTCCCTCTCTAATCCCCATTCCCACCTTCTCGCTCTCTAATCCCCATTCCCACCTTCTGTCTCTTTAATCCCCATTCCCACCTTCTCCCTATCTAATCCCAATTCACACCTTCTCCCTCTTTAATCCCCTTTCCTACCTTCTCCCTCCCAAATCCCCATTCCCCCCTTCTCCCTCTTTAATCCCCTTTCCCACCTTCTCCCTCTCTAACCCCAGTCCCACCTTCCCTCTCTCTAATTCCCAATCCCACTGTCTGTCTCTTTAATCCCCATTCCCACTTTCTCTCGCTCTAATCCCCATTCCCACCTTCTCTCTCCTTAATCCCCAGTCCCACCTTCTCTCTCTAATCCCCATTCCCACCTTCCCTCTCTCTAATCCCCATTCACACGTTCTCTCTCTCTCTAATCCCCATTCGCACCATTTCCCTCTCTAATACCCACCTTCTCTCTTTCTAATCCCCATTCCCACGTTCTCTCTCTAATCCCCATTCCCACCTTCACTCTCCGTAATCCCCATTCCAACCTTCTCCCTCTCTAATCCCCATTCCCACCTTTTCAGAAATTTACAGTGCAGGAGGCCATTCGGCCCATCGAGTCTGCACCGGCTCTTGGAAATAGCACCCCACCCAAGGTCACAACGCCACCCTATCCCCATAACCCAGTAACCCCACCCAACACTAAGGGCAATTTTGGACACTAAGGGCAATTTATCATGGCCAATCCACCTAACCTGCACATCCTTGGACTGTGGGAGGAAACCGGAGCACCCGGAGGAAACCCACGCACACACGGGGAGGATTTGCAGACTCCGCACAGACAGTGACCCAAGCCGGAATCGAACCTGGGCCCTGGAACTGAGAAGCAATTGTGCTATCCACAAGGCTACCGTGCTGCCCCTTCTCCCTCTCCCTCTCTAATCCCCAGTCCCACCTTCCCTCTCTCTAATCACCATTCCCACCTTCTCCCTCTTTAATCCCCTTTCCCACTTTCTCCCTCTCTAATCCCCATTCCCACCATCGCCCTATTTAATCCCCTTTCCCACCTTCTCCCTCTAATCCCCATTCCCACCTTCTGTCTCTTTAATCCCCATTCCCACCTTCTCTCTCTCTAATCCCCATTCCCACCTTCTATCTCTTTAATGCCCATTCCCAACTTCTCCCTCTCTAATCCCCATTCCCACCTTCTCTCTCTCTAATCCCCATTCCCACCTTCTGTCTCTTTAATCCACATTCCCACCTTCTCCCTCTCTAATCCCCATTCCCACCTTCTCCCTCTTTAATCCCCATTCCCACATTCTCCCTCTCTAATCCCCATTCCCCCATTCCCTCCCTCTAATCCCCATTCCCACCTTCTCTCTCTCGAATCTCCATTCCCACCTTCTCTCTCTTTAATCCCCATTCCCACCTTCTCTTTCTTTAATCCCCATTCCAACATCTCCCTCTTTAACCCCATTCCCACCTTCCCTCTCTTTAATCCCCATTCCCACCTTCTCTCTCTCTAATCCCCATTCCCACCTTCTCTCTCTCTAATCCCCATTCCCACCTTATTTCTCTTTAATCCCCATTCCCACCTTCTCCCTCTCTAATTCCCATTCTCACCTTCTCTCTCTTTAATCCCCATTCCCACCTTCTGTCTCTTTAATCCACATTCCCACCTTTTCAGAAATTTACAGTGCAGGAGGTCATTCGGCCCATCGAGTCTGCACCGGCTCTTGGAAATAGCACCCCACCCAAGGTCACAACGCCACCCTATCCCCATAACCCAGTAACCCCACCCAACACTAAGGGCAATTTTGGACACTAAGGGCAATTTATCATGGCCAATCCACCTAACCTGCACATCCTTGGACTGTGGGAGGAAACCGGAGCACCCGGAGGAAACCCACGCACACACGGGGAGGATTTGCAGACTCCGCACAGACAGTGACCCAAGCCGGAATCGAACCTGGGCCCTGGAACTGAGAAGCAATTGTGCTATCCACAAGGCTACCGTGCTGCCCCTTCTCCCTCTCTCTCTAATCCCCAGTCCCACCTTCCCTCTCTCTAATCACCATTCCCACCTTCTCCCTCTTTAATCCCCTTTCCCACTTTCTCCCTCTCTAATCCCCATTCCCACCATCGCCCTATTTAATCCCCTTTCCCACCTTCTCCCTCTAATCCCCATTCCCACCTTCTGTCTCTTTAATCCCCATTCCCACCTTCTCTCTCTCTAATCCCCATTCCCACCTTCTATCTCTTTAATGCCCATTCCCAACTTCTCCCTCTCTAATCCCCATTCCCACCTTCTCTCTCTCTAATCCCCATTCCCACCTTCTGTCTCTTTAATCCACATTCCCACCTTCTCCCTCTCTAATCCCCATTCCCACCTTCTCCCTCTTTAATCCCCATTCCCACATTCTCCCTCTCTAATCCCCATTCCCCCATTCCCTCCCTCTAATCCCCATTCCCACCTTCTCTCTCTCGAATCTCCATTCCCACCTTCTCTCTCTTTAATCCCCATTCCCACCTTCTCTTTCTTTAATCCCCATTCCAACATCTCCCTCTTTAACCCCATTCCCACCTTCCCTCTCTTTAATCCCCATTCCCACCTTCTCTCTCTCTAATCCCCATTCCCACCTTCTCTCTCTCTAATCCCCATTCCCACCTTATTTCTCTTTAATCCCCATTCCCACCTTCTCCCTCTCTAATTCCCATTCTCACCTTCTCTCTCTTTAATCCCCATTCCCACCTTCTGTCTCTTTAATCCACATTCCACCGTCTCCCTCTCTAATCCCCATTCCCACCTTCTCCCTCTTTAATCCCCATTCCCACCTTGTCCCTCTCTAATCCCCATTCCCACCTTCTCTCTCTCTAATCCCCATTCCCACCTTCTGTCTCTTTAATCCATATTCCCACCTTCTCCCTCTCTAATCACCATTCCCACCTTCTCTCTCTTTAATCCCCATTCCCACCTTCTCTCTCTCTAATCCCCATTCCCACCATCGCCCTCTTGAATCCCCTTTCCCACCTTCTCCCTCTAATCCCCATTCCCACCTTGTCTCTTTAATCCCCATTCCCACCTTCCCTCGTTCTAATCCCCATTCCCACCATCCCTCTCTCTAATCCCCATTCCCACCTTCTCCTTCTTTAATCCCCATTCCCACCTTCTCTCTCTAATCCCCATTCCCACCTTCCCTCTCTCTAATCCCCATTCACACGTTCTCTCTCTCTCTAATCCCCATTCGCACCATTTCCCTCTCAAATACCCACCTTCTCTCTCTCTATTCCCCAATCCCACCTTCACTCTCTCTAATCCCCATTCCCACCTTCTCCCTCTCTAATCCCCATTCCCACCTTTTCATAAATTTACAGTGCAGGAGGCCATTCGGCCCATCGTGTCTACACCGGCTCTTGGAAATAGAACCACACCCAAGGTCACAACGCCACCCTATCCCCATAACCCAGTAACCCCACCCAACACGAAGGGCAATTTTGGACACTAAGGGCAATTTATCATGGCCAATCCACCTAACCTGCACATCCTTGGACTGTGGGAGGAAACCGGAGCACCCGGAGGAAACCCACGCACACACGGGGAGGATTTGCAGACTCCGCACAGACAGTGACCCAAGCCGGAATCGAACCTGGGCCCTGGAACTGAGAAGCAATTGTGCTATCCACAAGGCTACCGTGCTGCCCCTTCTCCCTCTCCCTCTCTAATCCCCAGTCCCACCTTCCCTCTCTCTAATCACCATTCCCACCATCGCCCTCTTTAATCCCCTTTCCCACTTTCTCCCTCTTTAATCCCCATTCCCACCATCGCCCTATTTAATCCCCTTTCCCACCTTCTCCCTCTAATCCCCATTCCCACCTTCTGTCTCTTTAATCCCCATTCCCACCTTCTCTCTCTCTAATCCCCATTCCCGCCTTCTCTCTATCTAATCCCCATTCCCACCTTCTGTCTCTTTAATCCCCATTCCCACCATCCCTCTCTCTAATCACCATTCCCACCATCTCCCTCTTTAATCCCCTTTCCCACTTTCTCCCTCTCTAATCCCCATTCCCACCATCGCCCTATTTAATCCCCTTTCCCACCTTCTCCCTCTAATCCCCATTCCCACCTTCTGTCTCTCTAATCCCCATTCCCAACTTCTATCTCTTTAATCCCCATTCACAACTTCTCCCTCTCTAATCCCCATTCCCACCTTCTCCCTCTCTAATCCCCATTCCCACCATCTCCCTCTTTAATCCCCATTCCCACATTCTCCCTCTCTAATCCCCATTCCCACATTCTCTCTCTTTAATCCCCATTCCCACCTTCTCTCTCTCTAAACCCAATTCCCAACATCGCCCTCTTTAATCCCCTTTCCCACCTTCTCCCTCTAATCCCCATTCCCACCTTCTGTCTCTTTAATCCCCATTCCCACCTTCCCTCGTTCTAATCCCCATTCCCACCTTCCCTCTCTCTAATCCCCATTCCCACCTTCTCCCTCTTTAATCCCCATTCCTACCTTCTCCCTCTTTAAACCCCATTCCCTCCCTCTAATCCCCATTCCCAACTTCTCTCTCTCGAATCCCCATTCCCACCTTCTCTCTCTTTAATTGCCATTCCCACCTTATCTTTCTTTAATCCCCATTCCAACCTCTCCCTCTTTAACCCCATTCCCACCTTCCCTCTCTTTAATCCCCATTCCCACCTTCTCTCTCTTTAATCACCATTCCCACCTTCTCTCTCTTTAATCCCCAATCCCACCTTCTCTCTCTCTAATCCCCATTCCCACCTTCTCTCTCTCTAATCCCCATTCCCACCTTCTTTCTCTTTAATCCCCATTCCCACCTTCTCCCTCTCTAATCCCCATTCTCACCTTCTCTCACTCTAATCCCCATTCCCACCTTCTGTCTCTTTAATCCCCATTCCCACCTTCTCTCTCCATAATCCCCATTCCCACCTTCTCTCTCTCTAATACCCATTCCCACCTTCTCTCTCTCTAATCCCCATTCCCGCTTTCTCTCTCTTTAATCACCATTCCCACCTTCTCTCTCTCTAATCCCCATTCCCACCTTCTGTCTCGTTAATCCCCATTCCCACCTTCTCCCTCTCTAATCCCCATTCCCGCCTTCTCTCTATCTAATCCCCATTCCCACCTTCTGTCTCTTTAATCCCCATTCCCACCTTCTCCCGCTCTAATCCCCATTCCCTCCTTCTCCCTCATTAATCCCCCTTTCCACCTTCTCCCTCTCTAATCCCCATTCCCACCTTCTCTCTCTCTAATCCCCATTCCCACCTTCTGTCTCTTTAATCCCTATTCCCACCTTCTCCCTCTCTAATCCCCATTCACACCTTCTCGCTCTTTAATCCCCTTTCCCATCTTCTCCCTCCCAAATCCCCATTCCCACCTTCTCCCTCTTTAATCCACTTTCCCACCTTCTCCCTCTCTAATCCCCATTCCCACCTTCTGTCTCTTTAATCCCCATTCCCACCTTCCTTCATTCTAATCCCTATTCCCACCTTCCCTCTCTCTAATCCCCATTCCCACCTTCTCCCTCTTTAATACCCATTCCTACCTTCTCCCTCTTTAAACCCCATTCCCTCCCTCTAATCCCCATTCCCACCTTCTCTCTCTCGAATCCCCATTCCCACCTTCTCTCTCTTTAATTGCCATTCCCACCTTCTCTTTTTTTAATCCCCATTCCAACCTCTCCCACTTTAACCCCATTCCCACCTTCCCTCTCTTTAATCCCCATTCCCACCTTCTCTCTCTTTTATCACCATTCCCACCTTCTCTCTCTTTAATCCCCAATCCCACCTTCTCTCTCTCTAATCCCCATTCCCACCTTCTCTCTCTCTAATCCCCATTCCCACCTTCTTTCTCTTTAATCCCCATTCCCACCTTCTTCCTCTCTAATCCCCATTCTCACCTTCTCTCTCTAATCCCCTTTCCCACCTTCTGTCTCTTTAATCCACATTCCACCGTCTCCCTCTCTAATCCCCATTCCCACCTTCTCCCTCTTTAATCCCCATTCCCACCTTGTCCCTCTCTAATCCCCATTCCCACCTTCTCTCTCTCTAATCCCCATTCCCACCTTCTGTCTCTTTAATCCACATTCCCACCTTCTCCCTCTCTAATCACCATTCCCATCTTCTCGCTCTTTAATCCCCTTTCCCACCTTCTCCCTATTTAATCCCCTTTCCCACCTTCTCCCTCTCTAATCCCCATTCCCACGTTCTCTGTTTAATCCCAATTCCCACTTTCTCTCTCTCTAATCCCCATTCCCACCATCGTCCTCTTTAATCCCCTTTCCCACCTTCTCCCTCTAATCCCCATTCCCACCTTGTCTCTTCAATCCCCATTCCCACCTTACCTCGTTCTAATCCCCATTCCCACCTTCTCACTCTCTAATCCCCATTCCCACCTTCTCCTTCTTTAATCCCCATTCCCACCTTCTCCCTCTTTAAACCCCATTCCCTCCCTCTAATCCCCATTCCCACCTTCTCTCTCTCGAATCCCCATTCCCACCTTCTCTCTCTTTAATCCCCATTCCCACCTTCACTTTCTTTAATCCCCATTCCAACCTCTCCCTCTAATCCCCATTCCCACCTTCTGTCTCTTTAATCCCCATTCCCACCTTCCCTCGTTCTAATCCCCATTCCCACCTTCCCTCTCTCTAATCCCCATTCCCACCTTCTCCCTCTTTAATCCCCATTCCTACCTTCTCCCTCTTTAAACCCCATTCCCTCCCTCTAATCCCCATTCCCAACTTCTCTCTCTCGAATCCCCATTCCCACCTTCTCTCTCTTTAATTGCCATTCCCACCTTATCTTTCTTTAATCCCCATTCCAACCTCTCCCTCTTTAACCCCATTCCCACCTTCCCTCTCTTTAATCCCCATTCCCACCTTCTCTCTCTTTAATCACCATTCCCACCTTCTCTCTCTTTAATCCCCAATCCCACCTTCTCTCTCTCTAATCCCCATTCCCACCTTCTCTCTCTCTAATCCCCATTCCCACCTTCTTTCTCTTTAATCCCCATTCCCACCTTCTCCCTCTCTAATCCCCATTCTCACCTTCTCTCACTCTAATCCCCATTCCCACCTTCTGTCTCTTTAATCCACATTCCACCTTCTCCCTCTCTAATCCCCATTCCCACCTTCTCTCTCTTTAATCCCCATTCCCACCTTGTCCCTCTCTAATCCCCATTCCCACCTTCTCTCTCTCTAATCCCCATTCCCACCTTCTCTCTGTCTAATCCCCATTCCCACCTTCTCCCTCTTTAATCCCCATTCCCACCTTGTCCCTCTCTAATCCCCATTCCCACCTTCTCTCTCCATAATCCCCATTCCCACCTTCTCTCTCTCTAATACCCATTCCCACCTTCTCTCTCTCTAATCCCCATTCCCGCTTTCTCTCTCTTTAATCCCCATTCCCACCTTCTCTCTCTCTAATCCCCATTCCCACCTTCTGTCTCGTTAATCCCCATTCCCACCTTCTCCCTCTCTAATCCCCATTCCCGCCTTCTCTCTATCTAATCCCCATTCCCACCTTCTGTCTCTTTAATCCCCATTCCCACCTTCTCCCGCTCTAATCCCCATTCCCTCCTTCTCCCTCATTAATCCCCCTTTCCACCTTCTCCCTCTCTAATCCCCATTCCCACCTTCTCTCTCTCTAATCCCCATTCCCACCTTCTGTCTCTTTAATCCCTATTCCCACCTTCTCCCTCTCTAATCCCCATTCACACCTTCTCGCTCTTTAATCCCCTTTCCCATCTTCTCCCTCCCAAATCCCCATTCCCACCTTCTCCCTCTTTAATCCACTTTCCCACCTTCTCCCTCTCTAATCCCCATTCCCACCTTCTGTCTCTTTAATCCCCATTCCCACCTTCCTTCATTCTAATCCCTATTCCCACCTTCCCTCTCTCTAATCCCCATTCCCACCTTCTCCCTCTTTAATACCCATTCCTACCTTCTCCCTCTTTAAACCCCATTCCCTCCCTCTAATCCCCATTCCCACCTTCTCTCTCTCGAATCCCCATTCCCACCTTCTCTCTCTTTAATTGCCATTCCCACCTTCTCTTTTTTTAATCCCCATTCCAACCTCTCCCACTTTAACCCCATTCCCACCTTCCCTCTCTTTAATCCCCATTCCCACCTTCCCCCTCTCTAATCCCCAGTCCCTCCTTCTGTCTCTTTAATCCCCAATCCCACCTTCTCTCTCTCTAATCCACATTCCACCGTCTCCCTCTCTAATCCCCATTCCCACCTTCTCCCTCTTTAATCCCCATTCCCACCTTGTCCCTCTCTAATCCCCATTCCCACCTTCTCTCTCTCTAATCCCCATTCCCACCTTCTGTCTCTTTAATCCACATTCCCACCTTCTCCCTCTCTAATCACCATTCCCATCTTCTCGCTCTTTAATCCCCTTTACCACCTTCTCCCTATTTAATCCCCTTTCCCACCTTCCTCTCTAATCCCCATTCCCACGTTCTCTCTTTAATCCCAATTCCCACTTTCTCTCTCTCTAATCCCCATTCCCACCATCGTCCTCTTTAATCCCCTTTCCCACCTTCTCCCTCTAATCCCCATTCCCACCTTACCTCGTTCTAATCCCCATTCCCACCTTCTCTCTCTCGAATCCCCATTCCCACCTTCTCCCTCTTTAAACCCCATTCCCTCCCTCTAATCCCCATTCCCACCTTCTCTCTCTCGAATCCCCATTCCCACCTTCTCTCTCTTTAATCCCCATTCCCACCTTCACTTTCTTTAATCCCCATTCCAACCTCTCCCTCTTTAACCCCATTCCCACTTTCCCTCTCTTTAATCCCCATTCCCACCTTCTCTCTCTTTAATCACCATTCCCACCTTCTCTCTCTTTAATCCACAATCCCACCTTCTCTCTCTCTAATCCCCATTCCCACCTTCTCACTCTCTAATCCCCATTCACACCTTCTCTCTCTTTAATCCCCAATCCCACCTTCTCTCTCTCTAATCCCCATTCCCACCTTCTCTCTCTCTATTTCCCATTCCCACCTTCTGTCTCTTTAATCCACATTCCACCTTCTCCCTCTCTTAGCCCCATTACCACGTTCTCCCTCTTTAATCCCCATTCCCACCTTGTCCCTCTCTAATCCCCATTCCCATCTTCTCTCTCTCAAATCCCCATTCCCATCATCTCGCTCTTTAATCCACTTTCCCACCTTCTCCCTATTTAATCCCCTTTCCCACATTCTCCCTCTCTAATCCCCATTCCCACCTTCTCCCTCTTTAATCCCCTTTCCCACCTTCTCCCTCTCTAATCCCCATTCCCGCCTTCTCCCTCTCTAATCCCCATTCCCACCTTCGCTCTCTCTAATCCCCATTCCCACCTTCCCTCTCTTTAATCCCCATTCCCACCGTCTCCCTCCCTAATCCCAATTCCCACCTTCTCCCTCTTTAATCCCCTTTCCAACATTCTCCCTCTCTGATCCCCATTCCCATGTTCTCTCTCTTTAATCCCTTTTCCCACCTTCTCCCTCTCTAATCCCCATTCCCACCTTCTGTCACTTTGATCCCCATTCCCACCTTCCCCCTCTCTAATCCCCAGTCCCTCCTTCTGTCTCTTTAAACCCCAGTCCCACCTTCCCTCTCTCTAATCCCTATTCCCACCGTCTGTCTCTTTAATCCCAATTCACACCTTCTTTCGCTCTAATCCCCATTCCCACCTTCTCTCTCTTTAATCCCCATTCCCACCTTCTCTCTCCATAATCCCCATTCCCACCTTCTCTCTCTTTAATCCCCATTCCCACCTTCTCTCTCTCTAATCCCCATTCCCACCTTCTCTCTCTTTAATCCCCATTCCCACCTTCTCGCTCTCTAATCCCCATTCACACCTTCTGTCTCGTTAATCCCCATTCCCACCTTCTCCCTCTCTAATCCCCATTCCCGCCTTCTCTCTATCTAATCCCCATTCCCACCTTCTGTCTCTTTAATCCCCATTCCCACCTTCTCCCGCTCTAATCCCCATTCCCACCTTCTCCCTCATTAATCCCCCTTTCCACCTTCTCCCTCTCTAATCCCCATTCCCACCTTCTCTCTCTAATCCCCATTCGCACCTTCTCCCTCTCTAATACCCATTCCCACCTTCTCCCTCTCTAATCCCCATTCACACCTTCTCCCTCTTTAATCCCCTTTCCCATCTTCTCCCTCCCAAATCCCCATTCCCACCTTCTCCCTCTTTAATCAACTTTCCCACCTTCTCCCTCTCTAACCCCAGTCCCACCTTCCCTCTCTCTAATTCCCATTCCCACTGTCTGTCTCTTTAATCCCCATTCCCATTTTCTCTCGCTCTAATCCCCATTCCCACCTTCTCTCTCCTTAATCCCCATTCCCACCTTCTCTCTCTAAACCCCATTCCCACCTTCCCTCTCTGTAATCCCCATTCACACGTTCTCGCTCTCTCTAAGCCCCATTCGCACCGTTTCCCTCTCTAATTCCCACCTTCTCTCTCTCTAATCCCCATTCCCACGTTCTCTCTCTAATCCCCATTCGCACCTTCACTCTCTCTAATCCCCTTTCCCACCTTTTCCCTCGCTAATCCCCACCTTCTCTATCTCTAATCCCCATTCCCACCTTCCCTCTCTCTAATCCCCATTCCCACCTTCTGTCTATCCAATCCCCATTCCCACCTTCCCTCTCTCTAATCCCCATTCCCATCTTCCCTATCTCTAATCTCCATTCCCACCTTCTCTCTCTCTAATCCCCATTCCCACCTTCTCTCTGTCTAATCCCCATTCCCACCTTCTCCCTCTTTAATCCCCATGCCCACCTTGTCCCTCTCTAATCCCCATTCCCACCTTCTCTCTCCATAATCCCCATTCCCACCTTCTCTCTCTCTAATACCCATTCCCACCTTCTCTCTCTCTAATCCCCATTCCCGCTTTCTCTCTCTTTAATCCCCATTCCCACCTTCTCTCTCTCTAATCCCCATTCCCACCTTCTGTCTCGTTAATCCCCATTCCCACCTTCTCCCTCTCTAATCCCCATTCCCGCCTTCTCTCTATCTAATCCCCATTCCCACCTTCTGTCTCTTTAATCCCCATTCCCACCTTCTCCCGCTCTAATCCCCATTCCCACCTTCTCCCTCATTAATCCCCCTTTCCACCTTCTCCCTCTCTAATCCCCATTCACACCTTCTCGCTCTTTAATCCCCTTTCACATCTTCTCCCTCCCAAATCCCCATTCCCACCTTCTCCCTCTTTAATCCACTTTCCCACCTTCTCCCTCTCTAATCCCCATTCCCACCTTCTGTCTCTTTAATCCCCATTCCCACCTTCCTTCATTCTAATCCCTATTCCCACCTTCCCTCTCTCTAATCCCCATTCCCACCTTCTCCCTCTTTAATACCCATTCCTACCTTCTCCCTCTTTAAACCCCATTCCCTCCCTCTAATTCCCATTCCCACCTTCTCTCTCTCGAATCCCCATTCCCACCTTCTCTCTCTTTAATTGCCATTCCCACCTTCTCTTTCTTTAATCCCCATTCCAACCTCTCCCACTTTAACCCCATTCCCACCTTCCCTCTCTTTAATCCCCATTCCCACCTTCTCTCTCTTTAATCACCATTCCCACCTTCTCTCTCTTTAATCCCCAATCCCACCTTCTCTCTCTCTAATCCCCATTCCCACCTTCTCTCTCTCTAATCCCCATTCCCACCTTCTTTCTCTTTAATCCCCATTCCCACCTTCTTCCTCTCTAATCCCCATTCTCACCTTCTCTCTCTAATCCCCTTCACCCCCATTTTCTGTCTCTTTAATCCACATTCCCACCTTGTCCCTCTCTAATCCCCATTCCCACCTTCTCTCTCTCTAATCCCCATTCCCACCTTCTGTCTCTTTAATCCACATTCCCACCTTCTCCCTCTCTAATCACCATTCCCATCTTCTCGCTCTTTAATCCCCTTTCCCACCTTCTCCCTATTTAATCCCCTTTCCCACCTTCTCCCTCTCTAATCCCCATTCCCACGTTCTCTCTCTTTAATCCCAATTCCCACTTTCTCTCTCTCTAATCCCCATTCCCACCATCGCCCTCTTTAATCCCCTTTCCCACCTTCTCCCTCTAATCCCCATTCCCACCTTGTCTCTTTAATCCCCATTCCCACCGTACCTCGTTCTAATCCCCATTCCCACCTTCTCACTCTCTAATCCCCATTCCCACCTTCTCCTTCTTTAATCCCCATTCCCACCTTCTCCCTCTTTAAACCCCATTCCCTCCCTCTAATCCCCATTCCCACCTTCTCTCTCTCGAATCCCCATTCCCACCTTCTCTCTCTTTAATCCCCATTCCAACCTCTCCCTCTTTATCCCCATTCCCACTTTCCCTCTCTTTAATCCCCATTCCCACCTTCTCTCTCTTTAATCACCATTCCCACCTTCTCTCTCTTTAATCCACAATCCCACCTTCTCTCTCTCTAATCCCCATTCCCACCTTCTCACTCTCTAATCCCCATTCACACCTTCTCTCTCTTTAATCCCCAATCTCACCTTCTCTCTCTCTAATCCCCATTCCCACCTTCTCTCTCTCTATTTCCCATTCCCACCTTCTGTCTCTTTAATCCACATTCCACCTTCTCCCTCTCTAATCCCCATTACCACGTTCTCCCTCTTTAATCCCCATTCCCACCTTGTCCCTCTCTAATCCCCATTCCCATCTTCTCTCAATCAAATCCCCATTCCCATCATCTCGCTCTTTAATCCACTTTCCCACCTTCTCCCTATTTAATCCCCTTTCCCACATTCTCCCTCTCTAATCCCCATTCCCACCTTCTCCCTCTTTAATCCCCTTTCCCACCTTCTCCCTCTCTAATCCCCATTCCCGCCTTCTCCCTCTCTAATCCCCATTCCCACCTTCACTCTCTCTAATCCCCATTCCCACCTTCCCTCTCTTTAATCCCCATTCCCACCGTCTCCCTCCCTAATCCCAATTCCCACCTTCTCCCTCTTTAATCCCCTTTCCAACATTCTCCCTATCTGATCCCCATTCCCATGTTCTCTCTCTTTAATCCCTTTTCCCACCTTCTCCCTCTCTAATCCCCATTCCCACCTTCTGTCACTTTGATCCCCATTCCCACCTTCCCCCTCTCTAATCCCCAGTCCCACCTTCTGTCTCTTTAAACCCCAGTCCCACCTTCCCTCTCTCTAATCCCTATTCCCACCTTCTGTCTCGTTAATCCCCATTCCCACCTTCTCCCTCTCTAATCCCCATTCCCGCCTTCTCTCTATCTAATCCCCATTCCCACCTTCTGTCTCTTTAATCCCCATTCCCACCTTCTCCCGCTCTAATCCCCATTCCCAACTTCTCCCTCATTAATCCCCCTTTCCACCTTCTCCCTCTCTAATCCCCATTCCCACCTTCTCTCTCTAATCCCCATTCGCACCTTCTCCCTCTCTAATCCCCATTCCCACCTTCTCCCTCTCTAATCCCCATTCACACCTTCTCCCTCTTTAATCCCCTTTCCCATCTTCTCCCTCCCAAATCCCCATTCCCACCTTCTCCCTCTTTAATCCACTTTCCCACCTTCTCCCTCTCTAACCCCAGTCCCACCTTCCCTCTCTCTAATTCCCATTCCCACTGTCTGTCTCTTTAATCCCCATTCCCATTTTCTCTCGCTCTCATCCCCATTCCCACCTTCTCTCTCCTTAATCCCCATTCCCACCTTCTCTCTCAAAACCCCATTCCCACCTTCCCTCTCTGTAATCCCCATTCACACGTTCTCGCTCTCTCTAAGCCCCATTCGCACCGTTTCCCTCTCTAATTCCTACCTTCTCTCTCTCTAATCCCAATTCCCACGTTCTCTCTCTAATCCCTATTCCCACCTTCACTCTCTCTAATCCCCTTTCCCACCTTTTCCCTCGCTAATCCCCATCTTCTCTATCTCTAATCCCCATTCCCACCTTCCCTCTCTCTAATCCCCATTCCCACCTTCTGTCTATCCAATCCCCATTCCCACCTTCCCTCTCTCTAATCCCCATTCCCACCTTCCCTATCTCTAATCTCCATTCCCACCTTCTCTCTCTCTAATCCCCATTCCCACCTTCTCTCTGTCTAATCCCCATTCCCACTTTCTCCCTCTTTAATCCCCATTCCCACCTTGTCCCTCTCTAATCCCCATTCCCACCTTCTCTCTCCATAATCCCCATTCCCACCTTGTCTCTCTCTAATACCCATTCCCACCTTCTCTCTCTCTAATCCCCATTCCCGCTTTCTCTCTCTTTAATCCCCATTCCCACCTTCTCTCTCTCTAATCCCCATTCCCACCTTCTGTCTCGTTAATCCCCATTCCCACCTTCTCCCTCTCTAATCCCCATTCCCGCCTTCTCTCTATCTAATCCCCATTCCCACCTTCTGTCTCTTTAATCCCCATTCCCACCTTCTCCCGCTCTAATCCCCATTCCCACCTTCTCCCTCATTAATCCCCCTTTCCACCTTCTCCCTCTCTAATCCCCATTCCCACCTTCTCTCTATCTAATCCCCATTCCCACCTTCTGTCTCTTTAATCCCCATTCCCACCTTCTCCCGCTCTAATCCCCATTCCCAACTTCTCCCTCATTAATCCCCCTTTCCACCTTCTCCCTCTCTAATCCCCATTCCCACCTTCTCTCTCTAATCCCCATTCGCACCTTCTCCCTCTCTAATCCCCATTCCCACCTTCTCCCTCTCTAATCCCCATTCACACCTTCTCCCTCTTTAATCCCCTTTCCCATCTTCTCCCTCCCAAATCCCCATTCCCACCTTCTCCCTCTTTAATCCACTTTCCCACCTTCTCCCTCTCTAACCCCAGTCCCACCTTCCCTCTCTCTAATTCCCATTCCCACTGTCTGTCTCTTTAATCCCCATTCCCATTTTCTCTCGCTCTCATCCCCATTCCCACCTTCTCTCTCCTTAATCCCCATTCCCACCTTCTCTCTCAAAACCCCATTCCCACCTTCCCTCTCTGTAATCCCCATTCACACGTTCTCGCTCTCTCTAAGCCCCATTCGCACCGTTTCCCTCTCTAATTCCTACCTTCTCTCTCTCTAATCCCAATTCCCACGTTCTCTCTCTAATCCCTATTCCCACCTTCACTCTCTCTAATCCCCTTTCCCACCTTTTCCCTCGCTAATCCCCATCTTCTCTATCTCTAATCCCCATTCCCACCTTCCCTCTCTCTAATCCCCATTCCCACCTTCTGTCTATCCAATCCCCATTCCCACCTTCCCTCTCTCTAATCCCCATTCCCACCTTCCCTATCTCTAATCTCCATTCCCACCTTCTCTCTCTCTAATCCCCATTCCCACCTTCTCTCTGTCTAATCCCCATTCCCACTTTCTCCCTCTTTAATCCCCATTCCCACCTTGTCCCTCTCTAATCCCCATTCCCACCTTCTCTCTCCATAATCCCCATTCCCACCTTGTCTCTCTCTAATACCCATTCCCACCTTCTCTCTCTCTAATCCCCATTCCCGCTTTCTCTCTCTTTAATCCCCATTCCCACCTTCTCTCTCTCTAATCCCCATTCCCACCTTCTGTCTCGTTAATCCCCATTCCCACCTTCTCCCTCTCTAATCCCCATTCCCGCCTTCTCTCTATCTAATCCCCATTCCCACCTTCTGTCTCTTTAATCCCCATTCCCACCTTCTCCCGCTCTAATCCCCATTCCCACCTTCTCCCTCATTAATCCCCCTTTCCACCTTCTCCCTCTCTAATCCCCATTCCCACCTTCTCTCTCTCTAATCCCCATTCCCACCTTCCGTCTCTTTAATCCCCATTCCCACCTTCTCCCTCTCTAATCCCCATTCACACCTTCTCGCTCTTTAATCCCCTTTACCATCTTCTCCCTCCCAAATCCCCATTCCCACCTTCTCCCTCTTTAATCCACTTTCCCACCTTCTCCCTCTCTAATCCCCATTCCCACCTTCTGTCTCTTTAATCCCCATTCCCACCTTCCTTCATTCTAATCCCTATTCCCACCTTCCCTCTCTCTAATCCCCATTCCCACCTTCTCCCTCTTTAATACCCATTCCTACCTTCTCCCTCTTTAAACCCCATTCCCTCCCTCTAATCCCCATTCCCACCTTCTCTCTCTCGAATCCCCATTCCCACCTTCTCTCTCTTTAATTGCCATTCCCACCTTCTCTTTCTTTAATCCCCATTCCAACCTCTCCCACTTTAACCCCATTCCCACCTTCCCTCTCTTTAATCCCCATTCCCACCTTCTCTCTCTTTAATCACCATTCCCACCTTCTCTCTCTTTAATCCCCAATCCCACCTTCTCTCTCTCTAATCCCCATTCCCACCGTCTCCCTCCCTAATCCCAATTCCCACCTTCTCCCTCTTTAATCCCCTTTCCAACATTCTCCCTATCTGATCCCCATTCCCATGTTCTCTCTCTTTAATCCCTTTTCCCACCTTCTCCCTCTCTAATCCCCATTCCCACCTTCTGTCACTTTGATCCCCATTCCCACCTTCCCCCTCTCTAATCCCCAGTCCCACCTTCTGTCTCTTTAAACCCCAGTCCCACCTTCCCTCTCTCTAATCCCTATTCCCACCTTCTGTCTCGTTAATCCCCATTCCCACCTTCTCCCTCTCTAATCCCCATTCCCGCCTTCTCTCTATCTAATCCCCATTCCCACCTTCTGTCTCTTTAATCCCCATTCCCACCTTCTCCCGCTCTAATCCCCATTCCCAACTTCTCCCTCATTAATCCCCCTTTCCACCTTCTCCCTCTCTAATCCCCATTCCCACCTTCTCTCTCTAATCCCCATTCGCACCTTCTCCCTCTCTAATCCCCATTCCCACCTTCTCCCTCTCTAATCCCCATTCACACCTTCTCCCTCTTTAATCCCCTTTCCCATCTTCTCCCTCCCAAATCCCCATTCCCACCTTCTCCCTCTTTAATCCACTTTCCCACCTTCTCCCTCTCTAACCCCAGTCCCACCTTCCCTCTCTCTAATTCCCATTCCCACTGTCTGTCTCTTTAATCCCCATTCCCATTTTCTCTCGCTCTAATCCCCATTCCCACCTTCTCTCTCCTTAATCCCCATTCCCACCTTCTCTCTCAAAACCCCATTCCCACCTTCCCTCTCTGTAATCCCCATTCACACGTTCTCGCTCTCTCTAAGCCCCATTCGCACCGTTTCCCTCTCTAATTCCTACCTTCTCTCTCTCTAATCCCAATTCCCACGTTCTCTCTCTAATCCCTATTCCCACCTTCACTCTCTCTAATCCCCTTTCCCACCTTTTCCCTCGCTAATCCCCATCTTCTCTATCTCTAATCCCCATTCCCACCTTCCCTCTCTCTAATCCCCATTCCCACCTTCTGTCTATCCAATCCCCATTCCCACCTTCCCTCTCTCTAATCCCCATTCCCACCTTCCCTATCTCTAATCTCCATTCCCACCTTCTCTCTCTCTAATCCCCATTCCCACCTTCTCTCTGTCTAATCCCCATTCCCACTTTCTCCCTCTTTAATCCCCATTCCCACCTTGTCCCTCTCTAATCCCCATTCCCACCTTCTCTCTCCATAATCCCCATTCCCACCTTGTCTCTCTCTAATACCCATTCCCACCTTCTCTCTCTCTAATCCCCATTCCCGCTTTCTCTCTCTTTAATCCCCATTCCCACCTTCTCTCTCTCTAATCCCCATTCCCACCTTCTGTCTCGTTAATCCCCATTCCCACCTTCTCCCTCTCTAATCCCCATTCCCGCCTTCTCTCTATCTAATCCCCATTCCCACCTTCTGTCTCTTTAATCCCCATTCCCACCTTCTCCCGCTCTAATCCCCATTCCCACCTTCTCCCTCATTAATCCCCCTTTCCACCTTCTCCCTCTCTAATCCCCATTCCCACCTTCTCTCTCTCTAATCCCCATTCCCACCTTCCGTCTCTTTAATCCCCATTCCCACCTTCTCCCTCTCTAATCCCCATTCACACCTTCTCGCTCTTTAATCCCCTTTACCATCTTCTCCCTCCCAAATCCCCATTCCCACCTTCTCCCTCTTTAATCCACTTTCCCACCTTCTCCCTCTCTAATCCCCATTCCCACCTTCTGTCTCTTTAATCCCCATTCCCACCTTCCTTCATTCTAATCCCTATTCCCACCTTCCCTCTCTCTAATCCCCATTCCCACCTTCTCCCTCTTTAATACCCATTCCTACCTTCTCCCTCTTTAAACCCCATTCCCTCCCTCTAATCCCCATTCCCACCTTCTCTCTCTCGAATCCCCATTCCCACCTTCTCTCTCTTTAATTGCCATTCCCACCTTCTCTTTCTTTAATCCCCATTCCAACCTCTCCCACTTTAACCCCATTCCCACCTTCCCTCTCTTTAATCCCCATTCCCACCTTCTCTCTCTTTAATCACCATTCCCACCTTCTCTCTCTTTAATCCCCAATCCCACCTTCTCTCTCTCTAATCCCCATTCCCACCTTCTCTCTCTCTAATCCCCATTCCCACCTTCTTCCTCTCTAATCCCCATTCTCACCTTCTCTCTCTAATCCCCTTTCCCACCTTCTGTCTCTTTAATCCACATTCCACCGTCTCCCTCTCTAATCCCCATTCCCACCTTCTCCCTCTTTAATCCCCATTCCCACCTTGTCCCTCTCTAATCCCCATTCCCACCTTCTCTCTCTCTAATCCCCATTCCCACCTTCTGTCTCTTTAATCCACATTCCCACCTTCTCCCTCTCTAATCACCATTCCCATCTTCTCGCTCTTTAATCCCCTTTCCCACCTTCTCCCTATTTAATCCCCTTTCCCACCTTCTCCCTCTCTAATCCCCATTCCCACGTTCTCTCTCTTTAATCCCAATTCCCACTTTCTCTCTCTCTAATCCCCATTCCCACCATCGCCCTCTTTAATCCCCTTTCCCACCTTCTCCTTCTAATCCCCATTCCCACCTTGTCTCTTTAATCCCCATTCCCACCTTACCTCGTTCTAATCCCCATTCCCACCTTCTCACTCTCTAATCCCCATTCCCACCTTCTCCTTCTTTAATCCCCATTCCCACCTTCTCCCTCTTTAAACCCCATTCCCTCCCTCTAATCCCCATTCCCACCTTCTCTCTCTCGAATCCCCATTCCCACCTTCTCTCTCTTTAATCCCCATTCCCACCTTCACTTTCTTTCATCCCCATTCCAACCTCTCCCTCTTTAATCCCATTCCCACTTTCCCTCTCTTTAATCCCCATTCCCACCTTCTCTCTCTTTAATCACCATTCCCACCTTCTCTCTCTTTAATCCACAATCCCACCTTCTCTCTCTCTAATCCCCATTCCCACCTTCTCACTCTCTAATCCCCATTCACACCTTCTCTCTCTTTAATCCCCAATCCCACCTTCTCTCTCTCTAATCCCCATTCCCACCTTCTCTCTCTCTATTTCCCATTCCCACCTTCTGTCTCTTTAATCCACATTCCACCTTCTCCCTCTCTAATCCCCATTACCACGTTCTCCCTCTTAAATCCCCATTCCCACCTTGTCCCTCTCTAATCCCCATTCCCATCATCTCGCTCTTTAATCCACTTTCCCACCTTCTCCCTATTTAATCCCCTTTCCCACATTCTCCCTCTCTAATCCCCATTCCCACCTTCTCCCTCTTTAATCCCCTTTCCCACCTTCTCCCTCTCTAATCCCCATTCCCGCCTTCTCCCTCTCTAATCCCCATTCCCACCTTCGCTCTCTCTAATCCCCATTCCCACCTTCCCTCTCTTTAATCCCCATTCCCACCGTCTCCCTCCCTAATCCCAATTCCCACCTTCTCCCTCTTTAATCCCCTTTCCAACATTCTCCCTATCTGATCCGCATTCCCATGTTCTCTCTCTTTAATCCCTTTTCCCACCTTCTCCCTCTCTAATCCCCAGTCCCACCTTCTGTCTCTTTAAACCCCAGTCCCACCTTCCCTCTCTCTAATCCCTATTCCCACCATCTGTCTCTTTAATCCCAATTCACACCTTCTTTCGCTCTAATCCCCATTCCCACCTTCTCTCTCTTTAATCCCCATTCCCACCTTCTCTCTCCATAATCCCCATTCCCACCTTCTCTCTCTTTAATCCCCATTCCCACCTTCTCTCTCTCTAATCCCCATTCCCACCTTCTCTCTCTTTAATCCCCATTCCCACCTTCTCGCTCTCTAAACCCCATTCACACCTTCTGTCTCGTTAATCCCCATTCCCACCTTCTCCCTCTCTAATCCCCATTCCCGCCTTCTCTCTATCTCATCCCCATTCCCACCTTCTGTCTCTTTAATCCCCATTCCCACCTTCTCCCGCTCTAATCCCCATTCCCACCTTCTCCCTCATTAATCCCCCTTTCCACCTTCTCCCTCTCTAATCCCCATTCCCACCTTCTCTCTCTAATCCCCATTCGCACCTTCTCCCTCTCTAATCCCCATTCCCACCTTCTCCCTCTCTAATCCCCATTCACACCTTCTCCCTCTTTAATCCCCTTTCCCATCTTCTCCCTCCCAAATCCCCATTCCCACCTTCTCCCTCTTTAATCCACTTTCCCACCTTCTCCCTCTCTAACCCCAGTCCCACCTTCCCTCTAATTCCCATTCCCACTGTCTGTCTCTTTAATCCCCATTCCCATTTTCTCTCGCTCGAATCCCCATTCCCACCTTCTCTCTCCATAATCCCCATTCCCACCTTCTCTCTCTAAACCCCATTCCCACCTTCCCTCTCTGTAATCCCCATTCACACGTTCTCGCTCTCTCTAAGCCCCATTCGCACCGTTTCCCTCTCTAATTCCCACCTTCTCTCTCTGTAATCCCCATTCCCACGTTCTCTCTCTAATCCCCATTCCCACCTTCACTCTCTCTAATCCCCTTTCCCACCTTTTCCCTCGCTAATCCCCACCTTCTCTATCTCTAATCCCCATTCCCACCTTCCCTCTCTCGAATCCCCATTCCCACCTTCTGTCTATCCAATCCCCATTCCCACCTTCCCTCTCTCTAATCCCCATTCCCACCTTCCCTATCTCTAATCTCCATTCCCACCTTCTCTCTCTCTAATCCCCATTCCCACCTTCTTTCTCTTTAATCCCCATTCCCACCTTCTCCCTCTCTAATCCCCATTCTCACCTTCTCTCTCTCTAATCCCCATTCCCACCTTCTGTCTCTTTAATCCACATTCCACCGTCTCCCTCTCTAATCCCCATTCCCACCTTCTCCCTCTTTAATCCCCATTCCCACCTTGTCCCTCTCTAATCCCCATTCCCACCTTCTCTCTCTCTAATCCCCATTCCCATCTTCTCTCTCTCAAATCCCCATTCCCATCTTCTGTCTCTTTAATCCACATTCCCACCTTCTCCCTCTCTAATCATCATTCCCATCTCCTCGCTCTTTAATCCACTTTCCCACCTTCTCCCTATTTAATCCCCTTTCCCACATTCTCCCTCTCTAATCCCCATTCCCACCTTCTCCCTCTTTAATCCCCTTTCCCACCTTCTCCCTCTCTAATCCCCATTCCCGCCTTCTCCCTCTCTAATCCCCATTCCCACCTTCGCTCTCTCTAATCCCCATTCCCACCTTCCCTCTCTTTAATCCCCATTCCCACCGTCTCCCTCCCTAATACCAATTCCCACCTTCTCCCTCTTTAATCCCCTTTCCAACATTCTCCCTCTCTAATCCCCATTCCCATGTTCTCTCTCTTTAATCCCTTTTCCCACCTTCTCCCTCTCTAATCCCCATTCCCACCTTCTGTCACTTTGATCCCCATTCCCACCTTCCCCCTCTCTAATCCCCAGTCCCACCTTCTGTCTCTTTAAACCCCAGTCCCACCTTCCCTCTCTCTAATCCCTATTCCCACCGTCTGTCTCTTTAATCCCCATTCACACCTTCTCTCGCTCTAATCCCCATTCCCACCTTCTCTCTCTTTAATCCCCATTCCCACCTTCTCTCTCCATAATCCCCATTCCCACCTTCTCTCTCTTTAATCCCCATTCACACCTTCTCTCTCTCTAATCCCCATTCCCACCTTCTCTCTCTTTAATCCCCATTCCCACCTTCTCGCTCTCTAATCCCCATTCACACCTTCTGTCTCGTTAATCCCCATTCCCACCTTCTCCCTCTCTAATCCCCATTCCCGCCTTCCCTCTATCTAATCCCCATTCCCACCTTCTGTCTCTTTAATCCCCATTCCCACCTTCTCCCGCTCTAATCCCCATTCCCACCTTCTCCCTCATTAATCCCCCTTTCCACCTTCTCCCTCTCTAATCCCCATTCCCACCTTCTCCCTCTCTAATCCCCATTCCCACCTTCTCCCTCTTTAATCCCCTTTCCCATCTTCTCCCTCCCAAATCCCCATTCCCACCTTCTCCCTCTTTAATCCACTTTCCCACCTTTTCCCTCTCTAACCCCAGTCCCACCTTCCCTCTCTCTAATTCCCATTCCCACTGTCTGTCTCTTTAATCCCCATTCCCATTTTCTCTCGCTCTAATCCCCATTCCCACCTTCTCTCTCCTTAATCCCCATTCCCACCTTCTCTCTCTAAACCCCATTCCCACCTTCCCTCTCTGTAATCCCCATTCACGCGTTCTCGCTCTCTCTAAGCCCCATTCGCACCGTTTCCCTCTCTAATTCCCACCTTCTCTCTCTCTAATCCTCATTCCCACGTTCTCTCTCTAATCCCCATTCCCACCTTCACTCTCTCTAATCCCCTTTCCCACCTTTTCCCTCGGTAATCCCCACCTTCTCTATCTCTAATCCCCATTCCCACCTTCCCTCTCTCTAATCCCCATTCCCACCTTCTGTCTATCCAATCCCCATTCCCACCTTCCCTCTCTCTAATCCCCATTCCCACCTTCCCTATCTCTAATCCCCATTCCCACCTTCTCTCTCTCTAATCCCCATTCCCACGTTCTCTCTCTAATCCCCATTCCCACCTTCACTCTCTCTAATCCCCATTCCCACCTTTTCCCTCTCTAATCCCCATTCCCACCTTTTCATAAATTTACAGTGCAGGAGGCCATTCGGCCCATCGAGTCTGCACAGGCTCTTGGAAATAGCACCCCACCCAAGGTCACAACGCCACCCTATCCCCATAACCCAGTAACCCCACCCAACACCAAGGGCAATTTTGGACACTAAGGGCAATTTATCATGGCCAATCCACCTAACCTGCACATCCTTGGACTGTGGGAGGAAACCGGATCACCCGGAGGAAACCCACGCACACACGGGGAGGATTTGCAGACTCCGCACAGACAGTGACCCAAGCCGGAATCGAACCTGGGCCCTGGAACTGAGAAGCAATTGTGCTATCCACAAGGCTACCGTGCTGCCCCTTCTCCCTCTCCCTCTCTAATCCCCAGTCCTACCTTCCCTCTCTCTAATCACCATTCCCACCTTCTCCTTTTAATCCCCTTTCCCACTTTCTCACTCTCTAATCCCCATTCCCACCATTGCCCTATTTAATCCCCTTTCCCACCTTCTCCCTCTAATCCCCATTCCCACCTTCTGTCTCTTTAATCCCCATTCCCACCTTCTCTCTCTCTAATTCCCATTCCCACCTTCTATCTCTTTAATCCCCATTCCCAACTTCTCCCTCTCTAATCCCCATTCCCACCTTCTCTCTCTCTAATCCCCATTCCCACCTTCTGTCTCTTTAATCCACATTCCCACCTTCTCCCTCTCTAATCATCATTCCCACCTTCTCTCTCTAATCCCCATTCCCACCTTCCCTCTCTCTAATCCCCATTCACACGTTCTCTCTCTCTCTAATCCCCATTCGCACCATTTCCCTCTCTAATACCCACCTTCTCTCTCTCTAATCCCCATTCCCACATTCTCTCTCTAATCCCCATTCCCACGTTCTCTCTCTCTAATCCCCATTCCCACCTTCCCTCTCTCTAATCCCCATTCCCACCTTTTCCCTCTCTAATCCCCACCTTCTCTCTCTCTAATCCCTATTCCCACGTTCCCTCTCTCTAATCCCCATTCCCACCTTCCCTCTAATCCCCATTCCCACTTTCTCTCTCCAATTCCCATTCCCACCTTCTCTCTCTCTAATCCCCATTCCCACCTTCTCTCTCTCTCTAATCCCCATTCCCACCTTCCCTCTCTCTAATCCCCATTCCCACCTTTTCCCTCTCTAATCCCCCCTTCTCTCTCTCTAATCCCTATTCCCACGTTCTCTCTAATCCCCATTCCCACCTTCCCTCTAATCCCCATTCCCACCTTCTCTCTCCAATTCCCATTCCCACCTTCTCCCTCTTTAATCCCCTTTCCCATCTTCTCCCTCCCAAATCCCCATTCCCACCTTCTCCCTCTTTAATCCACTTTCCCACCTTTTCCCTCTCTAACCCCAGTCCCACCTTCCCTCTCTCTAATTCCCATTCCCACTGTCTGTCTCTTTAATCCCCATTCCCATTTTCTCTCGCTCTAATCCCCATTCCCACCTTCTCTCTCCTTAATCCCCATTCCCACCTTCTCTCTCTAAACCCCATTCCCACCTTCCCTCTCTGTAATCCCCATTCACGCGTTCTCGCTCTCTCTAAGCCCCATTCGCACCGTTTCCCTCTCTAATTCCCACCTTCTCTCTCTCTAATCCTCATTCCCACGTTCTCTCTCTAATCCCCATTCCCACCTTCACTCTCTCTAATCCCCTTTCCCACCTTTTCCCTCGGTAATCCCCACCTTCTCTATCTCTAATCCCCATTCCCACCTTCCCTCTCTCTAATCCCCATTCCCACCTTCTGTCTATCCAATCCCCATTCCCACCTTCCCTCTCTCTAATCCCCATTCCCACCTTCCCTATCTCTAATCCCCATTCCCACCTTCTCTCTCTCTAATCCCCATTCCCACGTTCTCTCTCTAATCCCCATTCCCACCTTCACTCTCTCTAATCCCCATTCCCACCTTTTCCCTCTCTAATCCCCATTCCCACCTTTTCATAAATTTACAGTGCAGGAGGCCATTCGGCCCATCGAGTCTGCACAGGCTCTTGGAAATAGCACCCCACCCAAGGTCACAACGCCACCCTATCCCCATAACCCAGTAACCCCACCCAACACCAAGGGCAATTTTGGACACTAAGGGCAATTTATCATGGCCAATCCACCTAACCTGCACATCCTTGGACTGTGGGAGGAAACCGGATCACCCGGAGGAAACCCACGCACACACGGGGAGGATTTGCAGACTCCGCACAGACAGTGACCCAAGCCGGAATCGAACCTGGGCCCTGGAACTGAGAAGCAATTGTGCTATCCACAAGGCTACCGTGCTGCCCCTTCTCCCTCTCCCTCTCTAATCCCCAGTCCTACCTTCCCTCTCTCTAATCACCATTCCCACCTTCTCCTTTTAATCCCCTTTCCCACTTTCTCACTCTCTAATCCCCATTCCCACCATTGCCCTATTTAATCCCCTTTCCCACCTTCTCCCTCTAATCCCCATTCCCACCTTCTGTCTCTTTAATCCCCATTCCCACCTTCTCTCTCTCTAATTCCCATTCCCACCTTCTATCTCTTTAATCCCCATTCCCAACTTCTCCCTCTCTAATCCCCATTCCCACCTTCTCTCTCTCTAATCCCCATTCCCACCTTCTGTCTCTTTAATCCACATTCCCACCTTCTCCCTCTCTAATCATCATTCCCACCTTCTCTCTCTAATCCCCATTCCCACCTTCCCTCTCTCTAATCCCCATTCACACGTTCTCTCTCTCTCTAATCCCCATTCGCACCATTTCCCTCTCTAATACCCACCTTCTCTCTCTCTAATCCCCATTCCCACATTCTCTCTCTAATCCCCATTCCCACGTTCTCTCTCTCTAATCCCCATTCCCACCTTCCCTCTCTCTAATCCCCATTCCCACCTTTTCCCTCTCTAATCCCCACCTTCTCTCTCTCTAATCCCTATTCCCACGTTCCCTCTCTCTAATCCCCATTCCCACCTTCCCTCTAATCCCCATTCCCACTTTCTCTCTCCAATTCCCATTCCCACCTTCTCTCTCTCTAATCCCCATTCCCACCTTCTCTCTCTCTCTAATCCCCATTCCCACCTTCCCTCTCTCTAATCCCCATTCCCACCTTTTCCCTCTCTAATCCCCCCTTCTCTCTCTCTAATCCCTATTCCCACGTTCTCTCTAATCCCCATTCCCACCTTCCCTCTAATCCCCATTCCCACCTTCTCTCTCCAATTCCCATTCCCACCTTCTCTCTCTCTAATCCCCATTCCCACCTTCTCTCTCTTTAATCCCCATTCCCACCTTCTCTCTCTCTAATCCCCATTCCCACATTCTCCCTCTCTAATCCCCATTCCCACCTTCCCTCTCTCTAATCCCCATTCCCACCTTCCCTCTCTCTAATCCCCATTCCCACCTTCTCCCTCTCTAATCCCCATTCCCACCTTTCCTGTCTCTAATCCCTATTCCCACCTTCCCTCTCTTTAATCCCCGTTCCCACCTTCCCCCTCTCTAAACCCCATTCCCACCTTTCCAAAGAATTTACAGTGCAGGAGGCCATTCGGCCCATCGAGTCTGCACCGGCTCTTGGAAATAGCACCCCACCCAAGGTCAACAACGCCACCCTATCCCCATAACCCAGTAACCCCACCCAACACTAAGGGCAATTTTTATCATGGCCAATCCACCTAAACTGCACATCCTTGGACTGTAGGAGGAAACCGGTGCACCCGGAGGAAACCCACGCACACACGGGGAGGATTTGCAGACTCCGCACAGACAGTGACCCAAGCCGGAATCGAACCTGGGCCCTGGAGCTGAGAACCAATTGTGCTATCCACAAGGCTACCGTGCTGCCCCTTCTCCCTCTCCCTCTCTAATCCCCAGTCCCACCTTTCTTCTCACTAATCACCATTCCCACCTTCTCCCTCTTTAATCCCCTTTCCCACTTTCTCCCTCTCTAATCCCCATTCCCACCTTACCTCTCTCTAATCCCCATTCCCACCATCGCCCTCTTTAATCCCCTTTCCCACCTTCTCCCTCAAATCCCCATTCCCACCTTCTGTCACTTTAATCCCCATTCCCACCTTCTCCCTCTTTAAACCCCATTCCCTCCCTCTAATCCCCATTCACTCCTTCTCTCTCTCGAATCCCCATTCCCACCTTCTCTCGCTTTAATCCCCATTCCCACCTTCTCTTTCTTTAATTCCCATTCCAACCTCTCCCTCTTTAACCCCATTCCCACCTTCTCTCTCTTTAATCCCCATTCCCACCTTCTCTCACTTTAATCCCCATTCCCACCTTCTCTCTCTCCAATCCCCATTCCCACCTTCTCCCTCTCTAATCCCCATTCCCACCTTCTCTCTCTCTAATCCCCATTCCCACGTTCTGCCTCCTTAATCCACATTCAAACCTTCTCCCTCTCTAATCCCCATTCCCACCTTCTCCCTTTTTAATCCCCATTCCCACCTTCTCCCTCTCTCATCCCCATACCCACCTTCTCTCTCTCTAATCCCCATTGCCACCTTCTGACTCTTTAATCCACATTCCCACCTTCTCCCTCTCTAATCACCATTCCCATCTTCTCGCTCTTTAATCCCCTTTCCCACCTTCTCCCTATTTAATCCCCTTTCCCACCTTCTCCCTCTCTAATCGCCATTCCCACCTTCTCCCTCTTTAATCCCCTTACCCACCTTTTCCCTCTCTAATCCCCATTCCCACCTTCTCCCTCTCTAATCCCCATTCCCACCTTCGCTCTCTCTAATCCCCATTCCCACCTTCCCTCTCTTTAATCCCCATTCCCACCGTCTCCCTCTCCAATCCCCATTCCCACCTTCTCCCTCTTTAATCCGCTTTCCCACATTCTCCATCTCTAATCCCCATTCCCGCGTTCTCCCTCTTTAATCCCCTTTCCCACCTTCTCACTCTCTAATCCCCATTCCCACCTTCTGTCTCTTTGATCCCCATTCCCACCTTCCCCCTCTCTAATCCCCATTCCCACCTTCTGTCTCTTTAAACCCCAGTCCCACCTTCCCTCTCTCTATTCCCCATTCCCACCGTCTGTCTCTTTAATCCCCATTCACACCTTCTCTCGCTCTAATCCCCATTCCCACCTTCTCTCTCTTTAATCCCCATTCCCACCTTCTCTCTCTATAATCCCCATTCCCACCTTCTCTCTCTTTCATCCCCATTCCCACCTTCTCTCTCTCTAATCCCCATTCGCACCTTCTCTCTCTTTAATCCCCATTCCCACCTTCTCCCTATCTAATCCCAATTCACACCTTCTCCCTCTTTAATCCCCTTTCCCACCTTCTCCCTCCCAAATCCCCATTCCCACCTTCTCCCTCTTTAATCCCCTTTCCCACCTTCTCCCTCTCTAACCCCAGTCCCACCTTCCCTCTCTCTAATTCCCATTCCCACTGTCTGTCTCTTTAATCCCCATTCCCACTTTCTCTCGCTCTAATCCCCATTCCCACCTTCTCTCTCCTTAATCCCCATTCCCACATTCTCTCTCTAATCCCCATTCCCACGTTCCCTCTCTCTAATCCCCATTCCCACCTTCCCTCTAATCCCCATTCCCACTTTCTCTCTCCAATTCCCATTCCCACCTTCTCTCTCTCTAATCCCCATTCCCACCTTCTCTCTCTCTCTAATCCCCATTCCCACCTTCCCTCTCTCTAATCCCCATTCCCACCTTTTCCCTCTCTAATCCCCCCTTCTCTCTCTCTAATCCCTATTCCCACGTTCTCTCTAATCCCCATTCCTACCTTCCCTCTAATCCCCATTCCCACCTTCTCTCTCCAATTCCCATTCCCACCTTCTCTCTCTCTAATCCCCATTCCCACCTTCTCTCTCTTTAATCCCCATTCCCACCTTCTCTCTCTCTAATCCCCATTCCCACATTCTCCCTCTCTAATCCCCATTCCCACCTTCCCTCTCTCTAATCCCCATTCCCACCTTCCCTCTCTCTAATCCCCATTCCCACCTTCTCCCTCTCTAATCCCCATTCCCACCTTTCCTGTCTCTAATCCCTATTCCCACCTTCCCTCTCTTTAATCCCCGTTCCCACCTTCCCCCTCTCTAAACCCCATTCCCACCTTTCCAAAGAATTTACAGTGCAGGAGGCCATTCGGCCCATCGAGTCTGCACCGGCTCTTGGAAATAGCACCCCACCCAAGGTCAACAACGCCACCCTATCCCCATAACCCAGTAACCCCACCCAACACTAAGGGCAATTTTTATCATGGCCAATCCACCTAAACTGCACATCCTTGGACTGTAGGAGGAAACCGGAGCACCCGGAGGAAACCCACGCACACACGGGGAGGATTTGCAGACTCCGCACAGACAGTGACCCAAGCCGGAATCGAACCTGGGCCCTGGAGCTGAGAACCAATTGTGCTATCCACAAGGCTACCGTGCTGCCCCTTCTCCCTCTCCCTCTCTAATCCCCAGTCCCACCTTTCTTCTCACTAATCACCATTCCCACCTTCTCCCTCTTTAATCCCCTTTCCCACTTTCTCCCTCTCTAATCCCCATTCCCACCTTACCTCTCTCTAATCCCCATTCCCACCATCGCCCTCTTTAATCCCCTTTCCCACCTTCTCCCTCAAATCCCCATTCCCACCTTCTGTCACTTTAATCCCCATTCCCACCTTCTCCCTCTTTAAACCCCATTCCCTCCCTCTAATCCCCATTCACTCCTTCTCTCTCTCGAATCCCCATTCCCACCTTCTCTCGCTTTAATCCCCATTCCCACCTTCTCTTTCTTTAATTCCCATTCCAACCTCTCCCTCTTTAACCCCATTCCCACCTTCTCTCTCTTTAATCCCCATTCCCACCTTCTCTCTCTTTAATCCCCATTCCCACCTTCTCTCTCTCCAATCCCCATTCCCACCTTCTCCCTCTCTAATCCCCATTCCCACCTTCTCTCTCTCTAATCCCCATTCCCACGTTCTGCCTCCTTAATCCACATTCAAACCTTCTCCCTCTCTAATCCCCATTCCCACCTTCTCCCTTTTTAATCCCCATTCCCACCTTCTCCCTCTCTCATCCCCATACCCACCTTCTCTCTCTCTAATCCCCATTGCCACCTTCTGACTCTTTAATCCACATTCCCACCTTCTCCCTCTCTAATCACCATTCCCATCTTCTCGCTCTTTAATCCCCTTTCCCACCTTCTCCCTATTTAATCCCCTTTCCCACCTTCTCCCTCTCTAATCGCCATTCCCACCTTCTCCCTCTTTAATCCCCTTACCCACCTTTTCCCTCTCTAATCCCCATTCCCA
Organism: Scyliorhinus torazame; assembly: GCF_047496885.1. NCBI lineage: Eukaryota > Metazoa > Chordata > Chondrichthyes > Carcharhiniformes > Scyliorhinidae > Scyliorhinus > Scyliorhinus torazame. Next base: position 12,270,572 of record NC_092710.1, on the reverse strand, counting down.
CCTTCTCCCTCTCTAATCCCCATTCCCACCTTCGCTCTCTCTAATCCCCATTCCCACCTTCCCTCTCTTTAATCCCCATTCCCACCGTCTCCCTCTCCAATCCCCATTCCCACCTTCTCCCTCTTTAATCCGCTTTCCCACATTCTCCATCTCTAATCCCCATTCCCGCGTTCTCCCTCTTTAATCCCCTTTCCCACCTTCTCACTCTCTAATCCCCATTCCCACCTTCTGTCTCTTTGATCCCCATTCCCACCTTCCCCCTCTCTAATCCCCATTCCCACCTTCTGTCTCTTTAAACCCCAGTCCCACCTTCCCTCTCTCTATTCCCCATTCCCACCGTCTGTCTCTTTAATCCCCATTCACACCTTCTCTCGCTCTAATCCCCATTCCCACCTTCTCTCTCTTTAATCCCCATTCCCACCTTCTCTCTCTATAATCCCCATTCCCACCTTCTCTCTCTTTCATCCCCATTCCCACCTTCTCTCTCTCTAATCCCCATTCCCACCTTCTCTCTCTTTAATCCCCATTCCCACCTTCTCCCTATCTAATCCCAATTCACACCTTCTCCCTCTTTAATCCCCTTTCCCACCTTCTCCCTCCCAAATCCCCATTCCCACCTTCTCCCTCTTTAATCCCCTTTCCCACCTTCTCCCTCTCTAACCCCAGTCCCACCTTCCCTCTCTCTAATTCCCATTCCCACTGTCTGTCTCTTTAATCCCCATTCCCACTTTCTCTCGCTCTAATCCCCATTCCCACCTTCTCTCTCCTTAATCCCCATTCCCACATTCTCTCTCTAATCCCCATTCCCACCTTCACTCTCTCTAATCCCCATTCCCACCTTCTCCCTCTCTAATCCCCATTCCCACCTTTTCATACATTTACAGTGCAGGAGGCCATTCGGCCCATCGAGTCTGCACCGGCACTTGGAAATAGCACCCCACCCAAGGTCACAACGCCACCCTATCCCCATAACCCAGTAACCCCACCCAACACTAAGGGCAATTTTGGACACTAAGGGCAATTTATCATGGCCAATCCACCTAACCTTCACATCCTTGGACTGTGGGAGGAAACCGGAGCACCCGGAGGAAACCCACGCACACACGGGGAGGATTTGCATACTCCGCACAGACAGTGACGCAAGCCGGAATCGAACCTGGGCCCTGGAACTGAGAAGCAATTGTGCTATCCAGAAGGCTACCGTGCTGCCCCTTCTCCCTCTCCCTCTCTAATCCCCAGTCCCACCTTCGCCCTCTTTAATCCCCTTTCCCACCATCTCCCTCTAATCCCCATTCCCACCTTGTCTCTTTAATCCCCATTCCCACCTTCCCTCGTTCTAATCCCCATTCCCACCTTCCCTCTCTCTAATCCCCATTCCCACCTTCTCCTTCTTTAATCCCCATTCCCACCTTCTCTCTCTAATCCCCATTCCCACCTTCCCTCTCTCTAATCCCCATTCACACGTTCTCTCTCTCTCTAATCCCCATTCGCACCATTTCCCTCTCAAATACCCACCTTCTCTCTCTCTAATCCCCATTCCCACGTTCTCTCTCTAATCCCCATTCCCACCTTCACTCTCTCTAATCCCCATTCCCACCTTCTCCCTCTCTAATCCCCATTCCCACCTTTTCATAAATTTACAGTGCAGGAGGCCATTCGGCCCATCGTGTCTGCACCGGCTCTTGGAAATAGCACCCCACCCAAGGTCAACAACGCCACCCTATCCCCATAACCCAGTAACCCCACCCAACACTAAGGGCAATTTTGGACACTAAGGGCAATTTATCATGGCCAATCCACCTAACCTGTACATCCTTGGACTGTGGGAGGAAACCGGAGCACCCGGAGGAAACCCACGCACACACGGGGAGGATTTGCAGACTCCGCACAGACAGTGACCCAAGCCGGAATCGAACCTGGGCCCTGGAACTGAGAAGCAATTGTGCTATCCACAAGGCTACCGTGCTGCCCCTTCTCCCTCTCCCTCTCTAATCCCCAGTCCCACCTTCCCTCTCTCTAATCACCATTCCCACCTTCTCCCTCTTTAATCCCCTTTCCCACCTTCTCCCTCTAATCCCCATTCCCACCTTCTGTCTCTTTAATCCCCATTCCCACCTTCTCTCTCTCTAATCCCCATTCCCACCTCCTATCTCTTTAATCCCCATTCCCAACTTCTCCCTTTCTAATCCCCATTCCCACCTTACCTCTCTCTAATCCCCATTCCCACCATCACCCTCTTTAATCCCCTTTCCCACCTTCTCCCTCTAATCCCCATTCCCACCTTCTGTCTATTTAATCCCCATTCCCACCTTCCCTCGTTTTAATCCCCATTCCCACCTTCCCTCTCTCTAATCCCCATTCCCACCTTCTCCCTCTTTAATCCCCATTCCCACCTTCTCCCTCTTTAAACCCCATTCCCTCCCTCTAATCCCCATTCCCACCTTCTCTCTCTCTAATCCCCATTCCCACCTTCTGTCTCTTTAATCCCCATTCCCACCTTCTCTTTCTTTAATCCCCATTCCAACCTCTCCCTCTTTAACCCCATTCCCACCTTCTCTCTCTTTAATCCCCATTCCCACCTTCTCTCTCTTTAATCCCCATTCCCACCTTCTCTCTCTCTAATCCCCATTCCCACCTTCTATCTCTTTAATCCCCATTCCCACCTTCTCCCTCTCTAATCCCCATTCCCACCTTCTCTCTCTCTAATCCCCATTCCCACCTTCTGTCTCCTTAATCTACATTCCCACCTTCTCCCTCTCTAATCCCCATTCCCACCTTCTCCCTCATTAATCCCCATTCCCACCTTCTCCCTCTCTCATCCCCATTCCCACCTTCTCTCTCTCTAATCCCCATTCCCACCTTCTGACTCTTTAATCCACATTCCCACCTTCTCCCTCTCTAATCACCATTCCCATCTTCTCGCTCTTTAATCCCCATTCCCACCTTCTCCCTCTTTAATCCCCTTACCCACCTTCTCCCTCTCTAATCCCCATTCCCACCTTCTCCCTCTCTAATCCCCATTCCCACCTTCGCTCTCTTTAATCCCATTCCCACCGTCTCCCTCTCTAATCCCCATTCCCACCTTCTCCCTCTTTAATCCGCTTTCCCACATTCTCCATCTCTAATCCCCATTCCCGCGTTCTCCCTCTTTAATCCCCTTTCCCACCTTCTCCCTCTCTAATCCCCATTCCCACCTTCTGTCTCTTTGATCCCCATTCCCACCTTCGCCCTCTCTAATCCCCATTCCCACCTTCTGTCTCTTTAAACCCCAGTCCCACCTTCCCTCTCTCTATTCCCCATTCCCACCGTCTGTCTCTTTAATCCCCATTCACACCTTCTCTCGCTCTAATCCCCATTCCCACCTTCTCTCTCTTTAATCCCCATTCCCACCTTCTCTCTCTATAATCCCCATTCCCACCTTCTCTCTCTTTAATCCCCATTCCCACCTTCTCTCTCTCTAATCCCCATTCCCACCTTCTCTCTCTTTAATCCCCATTCCCACCTTCTCTCTCTCTAATCCCCATTCCCACCTTCTGTCTCGTTAATCCCCATTCCCACTTTCTCCCTCTCTAATTCCCATTCCCGCCTTCTCTCTGTCTAATCCCAATTCCCACCTTCTGTCTCTTTAATCCCCAGACCCACCTTCTCCCTCTCGAATCCCCATTTCCACATTCTCCCTCTCTAATCCCCATTCCCACCTTCTCGCTCTCTAATCCCCATTCCCACCTTCTGTCTCTTTAATCCCCATTCCCACTTTCTCTCTCTAATCCACATTCACACCTTCACTCTCTCTAATCCCCATTCCCACCTTCTCCCTCTCTAATCCCCATTCCCACCTTTTCATAAATTTACAGTGCAGGAGGCCATTCGGCCCATCGTGTCTGCACCGGCTCTTGGAAATAGCACCCCACCCAAGGTCACAACGCCACCCTATCCCCATAACCAGGTAACCCCACCCAACACTAAGGGCAATTTTGGACACTAAGGGCAATTTATCATGGCCAATCCACCTAACCTGCACATCCTTGGACTGTGGGAGGAAACCGGAGCACCCGGAGGAAACCCACGCACACACGGGGAGGATTTGCAGACTCCGCACAGACAGTGACCCAAGCCGGAATCGAACCTGGGCCTTGGAACTGAGAAGCATTTGTGCTATCCACAAGGCTACCGTGCTGCCCCTTCTCCCTCTCCCTCTCTAATCCCCAGTCCCACCTTCGCCCTCTTTAATCCCCTTTCCCACTTTCTCCCTCTCTAATCCCCATTCCCACCATCGCCCTATTTAATCCCCTTTCCCACCTTCTCCCTCTAATCCCCATTCCTACCTTCTGTCTCTTTAATCCCCATTCCCACCTTCTCCCTCTCTAATCCCCATTCCCGCCTTCTCTCTATCTAAGCCCCATTCCCACCTTCTGTCTCTTTAATCCCCATTCCCACCTTCCCTCTCTCTAATCACCATTCCCACCATCTCCCTCTTCAATCCCCTTTCCCAATTTCTCTCTCTCTAATCCCCATTCCCACCATCGCCCTATTTAATCCCCTTTCCCACTTTCTCCCTCTAATCCCCATTCCCACCTTCTGTCTCTTTAATCCCCATTCCCACCTTCTCTCTCTCTAATCCCCATTCCCAACTTCTATCTCTTTAATCCCCATTCCCAACTTCTCCCTCTCTAATCCCCATTCCCACCTTCTCTCTCTCTAATCCCCATTCCCACCTTCTGTCTCTTTAATCCACATTCCCACCTTCTCTCTCTCTAATCCCCATTCCCACCTTCTCCCTCTTTAATCCCCATTCCCACATTCTCCCTCTCTAATCCCCATTCCCACCTTCTCACTCTTTAATCCCCATTCCCACCTTCTCTCTCTCTAATCCCAATTCTCACCATCACCCTCTTTAATCCCCTTTCCCACCTTGTCCCTCTAATCCCCATTCCCACCTTCTGTCTCTTTAATCCCCATTCCCACCTTCCCTCGTTCTAATCCCCATTCCCACCTTCCCTCTCTCTAATCCCCATTCCCACCGTCTCCCTCTTTAAACCCCATTCCCTCCCTCTAATCCCCATTCCCACCTTCTCTCTCTCGAATCCCCATTCCCACCTTCTCTGTCTTTAATTCCCATTCCCACCTTCTCTTTCTTTAATCCCCATTCCAACCTCTCCCTCTTTAACCCCATTCCCACCTTCCCTCTCTTTAATCCCCATTCCAACCTTCTCTCTCTTTAATCACCATTCCCACCTTCTCTCTCTTTAATCCCCAATCCCACCTTCACTCTCTCTAATCCCCATTCCCACCTTCTCACTCTCTAATCCCCATTCCCACCTTCTCCCTCTCTAATCACCATTCCCATCCTCTCGCTCTTTAATCCACTTTCCCACCTTCTCCCTATTTAATCCCCTTTCCCACCTTCTCCCTCTCTAATCCCCATTCCCACCTTCTCCCTCTTTAATCCCCTTTCCCACCTTCTCCCTCTCTAATCCCCATTCCCGCCTTCTCCCTCTCTAATCCCCATTCCCACCTTTGCTCTCTCTAATCCACATTCGCACCTTCCCTCTCTTTAAACACCATTCCCACCGTCTCCCTCCCTAATCCCAATTCCCCCTTCTCCCTCTTTAATCCCCTTTCCCACATTCTCCCTCTCTAATCCCCATTCCCATGTTCTCTCTCTTTAATCCCCTTTCCCACCTTCTCCCTCTCTAATCCCCATTCCCAACTTCTGTCTCTTTAAACCCCAGTCCCATCTTCCCTCTCTCTAATCCCTATTCCCACCGTTTGTCTCTTTAATCCCCATTCACACCTTCTCTCGCTCTAATCCCCATTCCCACCTTCTCTCTCTTTAATCCCCATTCCCACCTTCTCTCTCCATAATCCCCATTCCCACCTTCTCTCTCTTTAATCCCCATTCCCACCTTCTCTCTCTCTAATCCCCATTCCCACCTTCTGTCTCTTTAATCCCCATTCCCACCTTCTCCCGCTCTAATCCCCATTCCCACCTTCTCCCTCATTAATCCCCCTTTCCACCTTCTCCCTCTCTAATCCCCATTCCCACCTTCTCTCTCTCTAATCGCCATTCCCACCTTCTGTCTCTTCAATCCCCATTCCCACCTTCTCCCTCTCTAATCCTCATTCACAACTTCTCGCTCTTTAATCCCCTTTCCCATCTTCTCCCTCCCAAATCCCCATTCCCACCTTCTCCCTCTTTAATCCACTTTCCCACCTTCTCCCTCTCTAACACCAGTCCCACCTCCCCTCTCTCTAATTCCCATTCCCACTGTCTGTCTCTTTAATCCCCAGTCCCATTTTCTCTCGCTCTAATCCCCATTCCCACCTTCCCTCTCCTTAATCCCCATTCCCACCTTCTCTCTCTAAACCCCATTCCCACCTTCCCTCTCTCTAATCCCCATTCACACGTTCTCGCTCTCTCCAAGCCCCATTCGCACCGTTTCCCTCTCTAATTCCCACCTTCTCTCTCTCTAATCCCCATTCCCATGTTCTCTCTCTAATCCCCATTCCCACCTTCACTCTCTCTAATCCCCATTCCCATGTTCTCTCTAATCCCCATTCCCACCTTCACTCTCTCTAATCCCCTTTCCCACCTATTCCCTCGCTAATCCCCACCTTCTCTAACTCTAATCCCCATTCCCACCTTCCCTCTCTCTCATCCCCATTCCCACCTTCTGTCTATCCAATCCCCATTCCCACCTTCCCTCTCTCTAATCGCCATTCCCACCTTCCCTATCTCTAATCCCCATTCCCACCTTCTCTCTCTCTAATCCCCATTCCCACGTTCTCTCTCTAATCCCCATTCCCACCTTCACTCTCTCTAATCCCCATTCCCACCTTTTCCCTCTCTATTCCCCATTCCCACCTTTTCATAAAGTTACAGTGCAGGAGGCCATTCGGCCCATCGAGTCTGCACCGGCTCTTGGAAATACCACCCCACCAAAGGTCACAACGTCACCCTATCCCCATAACCCAGTAACCCCACCCAACACTAAGGGCAATTTTGGACACTAAGGGCAATTTATCATGGCCAATCCACCTAACCTGCACATGTTTGGACTGTGGGAGGAAACCGGAGCACCCGGAGGAAACCCACGCACACACGGGGAGGATTTGCAGACTCCGCACAGACAGTGACCCAAGCTGGAATCGAACCTGGGCCCTGGAACTGAGAAGCAATTGTGCTATCCACAAGGCTACCGTGCTGCCCCTTCTCCCTCTCCCTCTCTAATCCCCGGTCCCACCTTCCCTCTCTCTAATCACCATTCCCACCTTCTCCCTCTTTAATCCCCTTTCCCATTTTCTCCCTCTCTAATCCCCATTCCCACCTTCTGTCTCTTTAATCCCCATTCCCACCTTCTCGCTCTCTAATCCCCATTCCCACCTTCTATCTCTTTAATCCCCATTCCCAACTTCTCCCTCTCTAATCCCCATTCCCACCTTCTCTCTCTCTAATCCCTATTCCCACCTTCTGTCTCTTTAATCCACATTCCCACCTTCTCCCTCTCTAATCATCATTCCCACCTTCTCCCTCTTTAATCCCCATTCCCACATTCTCCCTCTCTAATCCCCATTCCCACCTTCTCTCTCTTTAATCCCCATTCCCACCTTCTCTCTCTCTAATCCCAATTCCCACCATCGCCCTCTTTAATCCCCTTTCCCACCTTCTCCCTCTAATCCCCATTCCCACCTTCCGTCTCTTTAATCCCCATTCCCACCTTCCCTCATTCTAATCCCCATTCCCACCTTCCCTCTCTCTAATCCCCATTCCCACCTTCTCCCTCTTTAATACCCATTCCTACCTTCTCCCTCTTTAAATCCCATTCCCTCCCTCTAATCCCCATTCCCACCTTCTCTCTCCATAATCCCCATTCCCACCTTCTCTCTCTTTAATCCCCATTCCCACCTTCTCTCTCTCTAATCCCCATTCCCGCCTTCTCTCTCTTTAATCCCCATTCCCACCTTCTCTCTCTCTAATCCCCATTCCCACCTTCTGTCTCGTTAATCCCCATTCCCACCTTCTCCCTCTCTAATCCCCATTCCCGCCTTCTCTCTATCTAATACCCATTCCCACCTTCTGTCTCTTTAATCCCCATTCCCACCTTCTCCCGCTCTAATCCCCATTCCCACCTTCTCCCTCATTAATCCCCCTTTCCACCTTCTCCCTCTCTAATCCCCATTCCCACCTTCTCTCTCTCTAATCCCCATTCCCACCTTCTGTCTCTTTAATCCCCATTCCCACCTTCTCCCTCTCTAATCCCCATTCACACCTTCTCGCTCTTTAATCCCATTTCCCATCTTCTCCCTCCCAAATCCCCATTCCCACCTTCTCCCTCTTTAATCCACTTTCCCACCTTCTCCCTCTCTAACCCCAGTCCCACCTCCCCTCTCTCTAATTCCCATTCCCACTGTCTGTCTCTTTAACCCCCATTCCCATTTTCTCTCGCTCTAATCCCCATTCCCACCTTCTCTCTCCTTAATCCCCATTCCCACCTTCTCTCTCTAAACCCCATTCCCACCTTCCCTCTCTCTAATCCACATTCACACGTTCTCGCTCTCTCTAAGCCCCATTCGCACCGTTTCCCTCTCTAATTCCCACCTTCTCTCTCTCTAATCCCCATTCCCATGTTCTCTCTCTAATCCCCATTCCCACCTTCACTCTCTCTAATCCCCATTCCCATGTTCTCTCTCTAATCCCCATTCCCACCTTCACTCTCTCTAATCCCCATTCCCACCTTCCCTCTCTCTAATCCCCATTCCCACCTTCTGTCTATCCAATCCCCATTCCCACCTTCCCTCTCTCTAATCGCCATTCCCACCTTCCCTATCTCTAATCCCCATTCCCACCTTCTCTCTCTCTAATCCCCATTCCCACGTTCTCTCTCTAATCCCCATTCCCACCTTCACTCTCTCTAATCCCCATTCCCACCTTTTCCCTCTCTATTCCCCATTCCCACCTTTTCATAAATTTACAGTGCAGGAGGCCATTCGGCCCATCGAGTCTGCACCGGCTCTTGGAAATAGCACCCCACCCAAGGTCACAACGTCACCCTATCCCCATAACCCAGTAACCCCACCCAACACTAAGGGCAATTTTGGACACTAAGGGCAATTTATCATGGCCAATTCACCTAACCTGCACATCTTTGGACTGTGGGAGGAAACCGGAGCACCCGGAGGAAATCCACGCACGCACGGGGAGGATTTGCAGACTCCGCACAGACAGTGACCCAAGCCGGAATCGAACCTGGGCCCTGGAACTGAGAAGCAATTGTGCTATCCACAAGGCTACCGTGCTGCCCCTTCTCCCTCTCCCTCTCTAATCCCCAGTCCCACCTTCCCTCCCTCTAATCACCATTCCCACCTTCTCCCTCTTTAATCCCCTTTCCCATTTTCTCCCTCTCTAATCCCCATTCCCACCATCGCCCTATTTAATCCCCTTTCCCACCTTCTCCCTCTAATCCCCATTCCCACCTTCTGTCTCTTTAATCCCCATTCCCACCTTCTCGCTCTCTAATCCCCATTCCCACCTTCTATCTCTTTAATCCCCATTCCCAACTTCTCCCTCTCTAATCCCCATTCCCACCTTCTCTCTCTCTAATCCCCATTCCCACCTTGTCTCTTTAATCCACATTCCCACCTTCGCCCTCTCTAATCATCATTCCCACCTTCTCCCTCTTTAATTCCCATTCCCACATTCTCCCTCTCTAATCCCCATTCCCACATTCTCTCTCTTTAATCCCCATTCCCACCTTCTCTCTCTCTAATCCCAATTCCCACCATCGCCCTCTTTAATCCCCTTTCCCACCTTCTCCCTCTAATCCCCATTCCCACCTTCCGTCTCTTTAATCCCCATTCCCACCTTCCCTCATTCTAATCCCCATTCCCACCTTCCCTCTCTCTAATCCCCATTCCCACATTCTCCCTCTTTAATACCCATTCCTACCTTCTCCCTCTTTAAACCCCATTCCCTCCCTCTAATCCCCATTTCCATCTTCTCTCTCTCGAATCCCCATTCCCACCTTCTCTCTCTTTAATTGCCATTCCCACCTTCTCTTTCTTTAATCCCCATTCCAACCTCTCCCTCTTTAACCCCATTCCCACTTTCCCTCTCTTTAATCCCCATTCCCACCTTCTCTCTCTTTAATCACCATTCCCACCTTCTCTCTCTTTAATCCCCAATCCCACCTTCTCTCTCTCTAATCCCCATTCCAACCTTCTCTCTCTCTAATCCCCATTCCCACCTTCTTTCTCTTTAATCCCCATTCCCACCTTCTCCCTCTCTAATCTCCATTCTCACCTTCTCTCTCTCTAATCCACATTCCCACCTTCTGTCTCTTTAATCCACATTCCACCGTCTCCCTCTCTAATCCCCATTCCCACCTTACATAGATTACATAGATTACATAGAACATACAGTGCAGAAGGAGGCCATTCGGCCCATCGAGTCTGCACCGACCCACATTAATCCCTCACTTCCACCTTATCCCCGCAACCCAATAACCCCTCCCAACCCTTATGGACACTACGGGTAATTTAGCATGGCCAATCCACCTAACCTGCACGTCTTTGGACTGTGGGAGGAAACCGGAGCACCCAGAGGAAACCCACGCGGATACGGGGAGAACGTGCAAACTCGGCACAGACAGTGACCCAGCGGGGAATCGAACCTGGGACCCTGGCGCTGTGAAGCCACAGTGCTAATCACTTGTGCTACCGTGCTGCCTTCTTCCTCTTTAATCCCCATTCCCACCTTGTCCCTCTCTAATCCCCATTCCCACCTTCTCTCTCTCTAATCCCCATTCCCACCTTCTCTCTCTCTAATCCCCATTCCCACCTTCTCCCTCGTTAATCCCCATTCCCACCTTGTCCCTCTCTAATCCCCATTCCCACCTTCTCTCTCCATAATCCCCATTCCCACCTTCTCTCTCTCTAATACCCATTCCCACCTTCTCTCTCTCTAATCCCCATTCCCGCCTTCTCTCTCTTTAATCCCCATTCCCACCTTCTCTCTCTCTAATCCCCATTCCCACCTTCTGTCTCGTTAATCCCCATTCCCACCTTCTCCCTCTCTAATCCCCATTCCCGCCTTCTCTCTATCTAATCCCCATTCCCACCTTCTGTCTCTTTAATCCCCATTCCCACCTTCTCCCGCTCTAATCCCCATTCCCACCTTCTCCCTCATTAATCCCCCATTCCACCTTCTCTCTCTCTAATCCCCATTCCCACCTTCTCTATCTCTAATCCCCATTCCCACCTTCTGTCTCTTTAATCCCCATTCCCACCTTCTCCCTCTCTAATCCCCATTCACACCTTCTCGCTCTTTAATCCCGTTTCCCATCTTCTCCCTCCCAAATCCCCATTCCCACCTTCTCCCTCTTTAATCCACTTTCCCACCTTCTCCCTCTGTAACCCCAGTCCCACCTCCCCTCTCTCTAATTCCCATTCCCACTGTTGTCTCTTTAATCCCCATTCCCATTTTCTCTCGCTCTAAACCCCATTCCCACACTTCTCTCTCCTTAATCCCCATTCCCACCTTCTCTCTCTAAACCCCATTCCCACCTTCCTTCTCTCTAATCCCCATTCACACGTTCTCGCTCTCTCTAAGCCCCATTCGCACCGTTTCCCTCTCTAATTCCCACCTTCTCTCTCTCGAATCCCCATTCCCATGTTCTCTCTCTAATCCCCATTCCCACCTTCACTCTCTCTAATCTCCTTTCCCACCTTTTCCCTCGCTAATCCCCACCTTCTCTATCTCTAATCCCCATTCCCATCTTCCCTCTCTCTAATCCCCATTCCCACCTTCTGTCTATCCAATCCCCATTCCCACCTTCCCTCTCTCTAATCCCCATTCCCACCTTCCCTATCTCTAATCCCCATGCCCACCTTCTCTCTCTCTAATCCCCATTCCCACGTTCTCTCTCTAATCCCCATTCCCACCTTCACTCTCTCTAATCCCCATTCCCACCTTTTCCCTCTCTACTCCCCATTCCCACCTTTTCATAAATTTACAGTGCAGGAGGCCATTCGGCCCATCGAGTCTGCTCCGGCTCTTGGAAATAGCACCCCACCCAAGGTCACAACGCCACCCTATCCCCATAACCCAGTAACCCCACCCAACACTAAGGGCAATTTTGGACACTAAGGGCAATTTATCATGGCCAATCCACCTAACCTGCACATCCTTGGACTGTGGGAGGAAACCGGAGCACCCGGAGGAAACCCACGCACACACGGGGAGGATTTGCAGACTCCGCACAGACAGTGACCCAAGCCGGAATCGAACCTGGGCCCTGGAACTGAGAAGCAATTGTGCTATCCACAAGGCTACCGTGCTGCCCCTTCTCCCTCTCCCTCTCTAATCCCCAGTCCCACCTTCCCTCTCTCTAATCACCATTCCCACCTTCTCCCTCTTTAATCCCCTTTCCCACTTTCTCCCTCTCTAATCCCCATTCCCATCATCGCCCTATTTAATCCCCTTTCCCACCGTCTCCCTCTAATCCCCATTCCCACCTTCTGTCTCTTTAATCCCCATTCCCACCTTCTCTCTCTCTAATCCCCATTCCCACCTTCTATCTCTTTAATCCCCATTCACAACTTCTCCCTCTCTAATCCCCATTCCCACCTTCTCTCTCTCTAATCCCCATTCCCACCTTCTGTCTCTTTAATCTACATTCCCACCTTCTCCCTCTCTAATCATCATTCCCACCTTCTCCCTCTTTAATCCCCATGCCCACATTCTCCCTCTCTAATCCCCATTCCCACCTTCTCTCTCTTTAATACCCATTCCCACCTTCTGTCTCTTTAATCCCCATTCCCACCTTCTCCCGCTCTAATCCCCATTCCCACCTTCTCCCTCATTAATCCCCCTTTCCACCTTCTCCCTCTCTAATCCCCATTCCCACCTTCTCTCTCTCTAATCCCCATTCCCACCTTCTGTCTCTTTAATCCCCATTCCCACCTTCTCCCTCTCTAATCCCCATTCACACCTTCTCGCTCTTTAATCCCATTTCCATTCTTCTCCCTCCCAAATTCCCATTTCCACCTTCTCCCTCTTTAATCCACTTTCCCACCTTCTCCCTCTCTAACCCCAGTTCCACCTCCCCTCTCTCTAATTCCCATTCCCACTGTCTGTCTCTTTAATCCCCATTCCCATTTTCTCTCGCTCTAATCCCCATTCCCACCTTCTCTCTCCTTAATCCCCATTCCCACCTTCTCTCTCTAAACCCCATTCCCACCTTCCCTCTCTCTAATCCCCATTCACACGTTCTCGCTCTCTCTAAGCCCCATTCGCACCGTTTCCCTCTCTAATTCCCACCTTCTCTCTCTCTAATCCCCATTCCCATGTTCTCTCTCTAATCCCCATTCCCACCTTCACTCTCTCTAATCCCCATTCCCATGTTCTCTCTCTAATCCCCATTCCCACCTTCACTCTCTCTAATCCCCTTTCCCACCTTTTCCCTCGCTAATCCCCACCTTCTCTATCGCTAATCCCCATTCCCACCTTCCCTCTCTCTAATCCCCATTCCCACCTTCTGTCTATCCAATCCCCATTCCCACCTTCCCTCTCTCTAATCGCCATTCCCACCTTCCCTATCTCTAATCCCCATTCCCACCTTCTCTCTCTCTAATCCCCATTCCCACGTTCTCTCTCTAATCCCCATTCCCACCTTCACTCTCTCTAATCCCCATTCCCACCTTTTCCCTCTCTATTCCCCATTCCCACCTTTTCATAAATTTACAGTGCAGGAGGCCATTCGGCCCATCGAGTCTGCACCGGCTCTTGGAAATAGCACCCCACCCAAGGTCACAACGTCACCCTATCCCCATAACCCAGTAACCCCACCCAACACTAAGGGCAATTTTGGACACTAAGGGCAATTTATCATGGCCAATCCACCTAACCTGCACATCCTTGGACTGTGGGAGGAAACCGGAGCACCCGGAGGAAACCCACGCACACACGGGGAGGATTTGCAGACTCCGCACAGACAGTGACCCAAGCCGGAATCGAACCTGGGCCCTGGAACTGAGAAGCAATTGTGCTATCCACAAGGCTACCGTGCTGCCCCTTCTCCCTCTCCCTCTCGAATCCCCAGTCCCACCTACCCTCTCTCTAATCACCATTCCCACCTTTTCCCTCTTTAATCCCCTTTCCCATTTTCTCCCTCACTAATCCCCATTCCCACCATCGCCCTATTTAATCCCCTTTCCTACCTTCTCCCTCTAATCCCCATTCCCACCTTCTGTCTCTTTAATCCCCATTCCCACCTTCTCGCTCTCTAATCCCCATTCCCACCTTCTATCTCTTTAATCCCCATTCCCAACTTCTCCCTCTCTAATCCCCATTCCCGCCTTCTCTCTCTCGAATCCCCATTCCCACCTTCTGTCTCTTTAATCCACATTCCCACCTTCGCCCTCTCTAATCATCATTCCCACCTTCTCCCTCTTTAATCCCCATTCCCACATTCTCCCTCTCTAATCCCCATTCCCACCTTCTCTCTCTTTAATCCCCATTCCCACCTTCTCTCTCTCTAATCCCAATTCCCACCATCGCCCTCTTTAATCCCCTTTCCCACCTTCTCCCTCTAATCCCCATTCCCACCTTCCGTCTCTTTAATCCCCATTCCCACCTTCCCTCATTCTAATCCCCATTCCCACCTTCCCTCTCTCTAATCCCCATTCCCACATTCTCCCTCTTTAATACCCATTCCTACCTTCTCCCTCTTTAAACCCCATTCCCTCCCTCTAATCCCCATTCCCACCTTCTCTCTCTCGAATCCCCATTCCCACCTTCTCTCTCTTTAATTGCCATTCCCACCTTCTCTTTCTTTAACCCCCATTCCAACCTCTCCCTCTTTAACCCCATTCCCACTTTCCCTCTCTTTAATCCCCATTCCCACCTTCTCTCTCTTTAATCACCATTCCCACCTTTTTTCTCTTTAATCCCCAATCCCACCTTCTCTCTCTCTAATCCCCATTCCAACCTTCTCTCTCTCTAATCCCCATTCCCACCTTCATTCTCTTTAATCCCCATTCCCACCTTCTCCCTCTCTAATCCCCATTCTCACCTTCTCTCGCTCTAATCCACATTCCCACCTTCTGTCTCTTTAATCCACATTCCACCGTCTCCCTCTCTAATCCCCATTCCCACCTTCTTCCTCTTTAATCCCCATTCCCACCTTGTCCCTCTCTAATCCCCATTCCCACCTTCTCTCTCTCTAATCCCCATTCCCACCTTCTCTCTCTCTAATCCCCATTCCCACCTTCTCCCTCGTTAATCCCCATTCCCACCTTGTCCCTCTCTAATCCCCATTCCCACCTTCTCTCTCCATAATCCCCATTCCCACCTTCTCTCTCTCTAATACCCATTCCCACCTTCTCTCTCTCTAATCCCCATTCCCGCCTTCTCTCTCTTTAATCCCCATTCCCACTTTCTCTCTCTCTAATCCCCATTCCCACCTTCTGTCTCGTTAATCCCCATTCCCACCTTCTCCCTCTCTAATCCCCATTCCCGCCTTCTCTCTATCTAATCCCCATTCCCACCTTCTGTCTCTTTAATCCCCATTCCCACCTTCTCCCGCTCTAATCCCCATTCCCACCTTCTCCCTCATTAATCCCCCTTTCCACCTTCTCTCTCTCTAATCCCCATTCCCACCTTCTCTCTCTCTAATCCCCATTCCCACCTTCTGTCTCTTTAATCCCCATTCCCACCTTCTCCCTCTCTAATCCCCATTCACACCTTCTCGCTCTTTAATCCCCTTTCCCATCTTCTCCCTCCCAAATCCCCATTCCCACCTTCTCCCTCTTTAATCCACTTTCCCACCTTCTCCCTCTCTAACCCCAGTCCCACCTCCCCTCTCTCTAATTCCCATTCCCACTGTCTGTCTCTTTAATCCCCATTCCCATTTTCTCTCGCTCTAAACCCCATTCCCACACTTCTCTCTCCTTAATCCCCATTCCCACCTTCTCTCTCTAAACCCCATTCCCACCTTCCCTCTCTCTAATCCCCATTCACACGTTCTCGCTCTCTCTAAGCCCCATTCGCACCGTTTCCCTCTCTAATTCCCACCTTCTCGCTCTCTAATCCCCATTCCCATGTTCTCTCTCTAATCCCCATTCCCACCTTCACTCTCTCTAATCTCCTTTCCCACCTTTTCCCTCGCTAATCCCCACCTTCTCTATCTCTAATCCCCATTCCCATCTTCCCTCTCTCTAATCCCCATTCCCACCTTCTGTCTATCCAATCCCCATTCCCACCTTCCCTCTCTCTAATCCCCATTCCCACCTTCCCTATCTCTAATCCCCATGCCCACCTTCTCTCTCTCCAATCCCCATTCCCACGTTCTCTCTCTAATCCCCATTCCCACCTTCACTCTCTCTAATCCCCATTCCCACCTTTTCCTTCTCTACTCCCCATTCCCACCTTTTCATAAATTTACAGTGCAGGAGGCCATTCGGCCCATCGAGTCTGCTCCGGCTCTTGGAAATAGCACCCCACCCAAGGTCACAACGCCACCCTATCCCCATAACCCAGTAACCCCACCCAACACTAAGGGCAATTTTGGACACTAATGGCAATTTATCATGGCCAATCCACCTAACCTGCACATCCTTGGACTGTGGGAGGAAACCGGAGCACCCGGAGGAAACCCACGCACACACGGAGAGGATTTGCAGACTCCGCACAGACAGTGACCCAAGCCGGAATCGAACCTGGGCCCTGGAACTGAGAAGCAATTGTGCTATCCACAAGGCTACCGTGCTGCCCCTTCTCCCTCTCCCTCTCTAATCCCCAGTCCCACCTTCCCTCTCTCTAATCACCATTCCCACCTTCTCCCTCTTTAATCCCCTTTCCTCCTTTCTCCCTCTCTAATCCCCATTCCCACCATCGCCCTATTTAATCCCCTTTCCCACCGTCTCCCTCTAATCCCCATTCCCACCTTCTGTCTCTTTAATCCCCATTCCCACCTTCTCTCTCTCTAATCCCCATTCCCACCTTCTATCTCTTTAATCCCCATTCACAACTTCTCCCTCTCTAATCCCCATTCCCACCTTCTCTCTCTCTAATCCCCATTCCCACCTTCTGTCTCTTTAATCCACATTCCCACCTTCTCCCTCTCTAATCATCATTCCCACCTTCTCCCTCTTTAATCCCCATTCCCACATTCTCCCTCTCTAATCCCCATTCCCACCATCTCTCTCTTTAATCCCCATTCCCACCTTCTCTCTCTCTAATCCCAATTCCCACCATCGCCCTCTTTAATCCCCTTTCCCACCTTCTCCCTCTAATCCCCATTCCCACCTTCTGTCTCTTTAATCC
The DNA here is from genome assembly GCF_047496885.1 of Scyliorhinus torazame. Lineage (NCBI taxonomy): Eukaryota > Metazoa > Chordata > Chondrichthyes > Carcharhiniformes > Scyliorhinidae > Scyliorhinus > Scyliorhinus torazame. Next base: position 12,253,249 of record NC_092710.1, on the reverse strand, counting down.
CCAATCCCACCTTCCTTCATTCCAATCCCTATTCCCACCTTCCCTCTCTCTAATCCCCATTCCCACCTTCTCCCTCTTTAATACCCATTCCTACCTTCTCCCTCTTTAAACCCCATTCCCTCCCTATAATCCCCATTCCCACCTTCTCTCTCTTTAATTGCCATTCCCACCTTCTCTTTCTTTAAGCCCCATTCCAACCTCTCCCTCTTTAATCCCATTCCCACCTTCCCTCTCTTTAATCCCCATTCCCACCTTCTCTCTCTTTAATCACCATTCCCACCTTCTCTCTCTTTAATCCCCAATCCCACCTTCTCTCTCTCTAATCCCCATTCCCACCTTATCTCTCTCTAATCCCCATTCCCACCTTCTTTCTCTTTAATCCCCATTCCCACCTTCTCACTCTCTAATCCCCATTCTCACCTTCTCTCTCTCTAATCCCCATTCCCACCTTCTGTCTCTTTAATCCACATTCCACCGTCTCCCTCTCTAATCCCCATTCCCACCTTCTCCCTCTTTAATCCCCATTCCCACCTTGTCACTCTCTAATCCCCATTCCCACCTTCTCTCTCTCTAATCCCCATTCCCACCTTCTGTCTCTTTAATCCACATTCCCACCTTCTCCCTCTCTAATCACCATTCCCATCTTCTCGCTCTTTAATCCCCTTTCCCACCTTCTCCCTATTTAATCCCCTTTCCCACCTTCTCCCTCTCTAATCCCAATTCCCACGTTCTCTCTCTTTAATCCCAATTCCCACTTTCTCTCTCTCTAATCCCCATTCCCACCATCGCCCTCTTTAATCCCCTTTCCCACCTTCTCCCTCTAATCCCCATTCCCTCCTTGTCTCTTTAATCCCCATTCCCACCTTCCCTCGTTCTAATCCCCATTCCCACCTTCCCACTCTCTAATCCCCATTCCCACCTTCTCCTTCTTTAATCCCCATTCCCACCTTCTCCCTCTTTAAACCCCATTCCCTCCCTCTAATCCCCATTCCCACCTTCTCTCTCTCGAATCCCCATTCCCACCTTCTCTCTCTTTAATCCCCATTCCCACCTTCACTTTCTTTAATCCCCATTCCAACCTCTCCCTCTTTAACCCCATTCCCACTTTCCCTCTCTTTAATCCCCATTCCCACCTTCTCTCTCTTTAATCCCCAATCCCACCTTCTCTCTCTCTAATCCCCATTCCCACCTTCTCACTCTCTAATCCCCATTCACACCATCTCTCTCTTTAATCCCCAATCCCACCATCTCTCTCTCTAATCCCCATTCCCACCTTTTCTCTCTCTATTTCCCATTCCTACCTTCTGTCTCTTTAATCCACATTCCACCTTCTCCCTCTCTAATCCCCATTCCCACGTTCTCCCTCTTTAATCCACATTCTCACCTTGTCCCTCTCTAATTCCCATTCCCATCTTCTCTCTCTCAAATCCCCATTCCCATCTTCTGTCTCTTTAATCCACATTCCCACCTTCTCCCTCTCTAATCACCATTCCCATCTTCTCGCTCTTTAATCCACTTTCCCACCTTCTCCCTATTTAATCCCCTTTCCCACCTTCTCCCTCTCTAATCCCCATTCCCACCTTCTCCCTCTTTAATCCCCTTTCCCACCTTCTCCCTCTCTAATCCCCATTCCCGCCTTCTCCCTCTCTAATCCCCATTCCCACCTTCGCTCTCTCTAATCTCCATTCCCACCTTCCCTCTCTTTAATCCCCATTCCCACCGTCTCCCTCCCTAATCCCAATTCCCACCATCTCCCTCTTTAATCCCCTTTCCCACATTCTCCCTCTCTAATCCCCATTCCCATGTTCTCTCTCTTTAATCCCTTTTCCCACCTTCTCCATCTCTAATCCCCATTCCCACCTTCTGTCACTTTGATCCCCATTCCCACCTGCCCCCTCTCTAATCCCCAGTCCCACCTTCTGTCTCTTTAAACCCCAGTCCCACCTTCCCTCTCTCTAATCCCTATTCCCACCGTCTGACTCTTTAATCCCCATTCACACCTTCTCTCGCTCTAATCCCCATTCCCACCTTCTCTCTCTTTAATCCCCATTCCCACCTTCTCTCTCCATAATCCCCATTCCCACCTTCTCTCTCTTTAATCCCCATTCCCACTTTCTCTCTCTCTAATCCCCATTCCCACCTTCTCTCTCTTTAATCCCCATTCCCATCTTCTCTCTCTCTAATCCCCATTCCCACCTTCTGTCTCGTTAATCCCCATTCCCACCTTCTCCCTCTCTAATCCCCATTCCCGCATTCTCTCTATCTAATCCCCATTCCCACCTTCTGTCTCTTTAATCCCCATTCCCACCTTCTCCCGCTCTAATCCCCATTCCCACCTTCTCCCTCATTAATCCCCCTTTCCACCTTCTCCCTCTCTAATCCCCATTCCCACCTTCTCTCTCTCTAATCCCCATTCCCACCTTCTGTCTCTTTAATCCCCATTCCCACCTTCTCCCTCTCTAATCCCCATTCCCACCTTCCCTCTCTCTAATTCCCATTCCCACTGTCTCTTTAATCCCCATTCCCATTTTCTCTCGCTCTAATCCCCATTCCCACCTTCTCTCTCCTTAATCCCCATTCCCACCTTCTCTCTCTAAACCCCATTCCCACCTTCCCTCTCTCTAATCCCCATTCACACGTTCTCGCCCTCTCTAAGCCCCATTCGCACCGTTTCCCTCTCTAATTCCCACCTTCTCTCTCTCTAATCCCCATTCCCACGTTCTCTCTCTAATCCCCATTCCCACCTTCACTCTCTCTAATCCCCTTTCCCACCTTTTCACTCGCTAATCCCCACCTTCTCTATCTCTAATCCCCATTCCCACCTTCTCTCTCTCTAATCCCCATTCCCACCTTCTGTCTATCCAATCCCCATTCACACCTTCCCTCTCTCTAATCCCCATTCCCACCTTCCCTATCTCTAATCCCCATTCCCACCTTCTCTCTCTCTAATCCGCATTCCCACCTTCTTTCTCTTTAATCCCCATTCCCACCTTCTCCCTCTCTAATCCCCATTCTCACCTTCTCTCTCTCTAACCCCCATTCCCACCTTCTGTCTCTTTAATCCGCATTCCACCGTCTCCCTCTCTAATCCCCATTCCCACCTTCTCCCTCTTTAATCCCCATTCCCACCTTGTCCCTCTCTAATCCCCATTCCCACCTTCTCTCTCTCTAATCCCCATTCCCACCTTCTGTCTCTTTAATCCACATTCCCACCTTCTCCATCTCTAATCACCATTCCCATCTTCTCGCTCTTTAATCCCCTTTCCCACCTTCTCCCTATTTAATCCCCTTTCCCACCTTCTCCCTCTCTAATCCCCATTCCCACCTTCTCTCTCTTTAATCCCCATTCCCACTTTCTCTCTCTCTAATCCCCGTTCCCACCATCGCCCTCTTTAATCCCCTTTCCCACCTTCTCCCTCTAATCCCCATTCCCACCTTGTCTCTTTAATCCCCATTCCCACCTTCCCTCGTTCTAATCCCCATTCCCACCTTCCCACTCTCTAATCCCCATTCCCACCTTCTCCTTCTTTAATCCCCATTCCCACCTTCTCCCTCTTTAAACCCCATTCCCTCCCTCTAATCCCCATTCCCACCTTCTCTCTCTCGAATCCCCATTCCCACCTTCTCTCTCTTTAATCCCCATTCCCTCCTTCACTTTCTTTAATCCCCATTCCAACCTCTCCCTCTTTAACCCCATTCCCACTTTCCCTCTCTTTAATCCCCATTCCCACCTTCTCTCTCTTTAATCACCATTCCCACCTTCTCTCTCTTTAATCCCCAATCCCACCTTCTCTCTCTCTAATCCCCATTCCCACCTTATCACTCTCTAATCCCCATTCACACCTTCTCTCTCTTTAATCCCCAATTCCACCTTCTCTCTCTCTAATACCCATTCCCACCTTCTCTCTCTCTATTTCCCATTCCCACCTTCTGTCTCTTTAATCCACATTCCACCTTCTCCCTCTCTAATCCCCATTCCCACGTTCTCCCCCTTTAATCCCCATTCCCACCTTGTTCCTCTCTAATCCCCATTCCCATCTTCTCTCTCTCAAATCCCCATTCCCATCTTCTGTCTCTTTAATCCGCATTCACACCTTCTCCCTCTCTAATCACCATTCCCATCTTCTCGCTCTTTAATCCACTTTCCCACCTTCTCCCTATTTAATCCCCTTTCCCACCTTCTCCCTCTCTAATCCCCATTCCCACCTTCTCCCTCTTTAATCCCCTTTCCCACTTTCTCCCTCTCTAATCCCCATTCCCGCCTTCTCCCTCTCTAATCCCCATTCCCACCTTCGCTGTCTCTAATCCCCATTCCCACCTTCCCTCTCTTTAATCCCCATTCCCACCGTCTCCCCCCCTCATCCCAATTCCCACCTTTTCCCTCTTTAATCCCCTTTCCAACATTCTCCCTCTCTAATCCCCATTCCCATGTTCTCTCTCTTTAATCCCCTTTCCCACCTTCTCCCTCTCTAATCCCCATTCCCACCTTCTGTCACTTTGATCCCCATTCCCACCTTCCCCCTCTCTAATCCCCAGTCCCACCTTCTGTCTCTTTAAACCCCAGTCCCACCTTCCCTCTCTCTAATCCCTATTCCCACCGTCTGTCTCTTTAATCCCCATTCACACCTTCTCTCGGTCTAATCCCCATTCCCACCTTCTCTCTCTTTAATCCCCATTCCCTCCTTCTCTCTCCATAATCCCCATTCCCACCTTCTCTCTCTTTAATCCCCATTCCCACCTTCTCTCTCTCTAATCCCCATTCCCACCTTCTCTCACTTTAATCCCCATTCCCACCTTCTCTCTCTCTAATCCCCATTTCTACCTTCTCCCTCTCTAATCCCCCTTTTAACCTTCTCCCTCTCTAATCCCCATTCCCACCTTCTCTCTCTCTAATCCCCATTCCCACCTTCTGTCTCTTTAATCCCCATTCCCACCTTCTCCCTCTCTAATCCCCATTCACACCTTCTCCCTCTTTAATCCCCTTTCCCATCTTCTCCCTCCCAAATCCCCATTCCCACCTTCTCCCTCTTTAATCCACTTTCCGACCTTCTCCCTCTCTAACCCCAGTCCCACCTTCCCTCTCTCTAATTCCCATTCCCACTGTCTGTCTCTTTAATCCCCATTCCCATTTTCTCTCGCTCTAATCCCCATTCCCACCTTTTCTCTCCTTAATCCCCATTCCCACCTTCTCTCTCTAAACCCCATTCCCACCTTCCCTCTCTCTAATCCCCATTCACACGTTCTCGCTCTCTCTAAGCCCCATTTGCACCGTTTCCCTCTCTAATTCCCACCTTCTCTCTCTCTAATCCTCATTCCAACGTTCTCTCTCTAATCCCCATTCCCACCTTCACTCTCTCTAATCCCCTTTCCCACCTTTTCCCTCGGTAATCCCCACCTTCTCTATCTCTAATCCCCATTCCCACCTTCCCTCTCTCTAATCCACATTCCCACCTTCTGTCTATCCAATCCCCATTCCCACCTTCCCTCTCTCTAATCCCCATTCCCACCTTCCCTATCTCGAATCCCCATTCCCACCTTCTCTCTCTCTAATCCCCATTCCCACGTTCTCTCTCTAATCCCCATTCCCACCTTCACTCTCTCTAATCCCCATTCCCACCTTCTGTCTCTTTAATCCCCATTCCCACCTTCTCCCTCTCTAATCCCCATTCACACCTTCTCCCTCTTTAATCCCCTTTCCCATCTTCTCCCTCCCAAATCCCCATTCCCACCTTCTCCCTCTTTAATCCACTTTCCCACCTTCTCCCTCTCTAACCCCAGTCCCACCTTCCCTCTCTCTAATCCCCATTCACACGTTCTCTCTCTCTCTAATCCCCATTCCCACCTTCACTCTCTCTAATCCCCTTTCCCACCTTTTCCCTCGCTAATCCCCACCTTTTCTATCTCTAATCCCCATTCCCACGTTCTCTCTCCCTAATCCCCATTCCCACCTTCCCTCTCTCTAATCCCCATTCCCACCTTCTGTCTATCCAATCCCCATTCCCACCTTCCCTCTCTCTAATCCCCATTCCCACCTTCCCTATCTCTAATCCCCTTTCCCACCTTCTCTCTCTCTAATCCCCATTCCCACATTGTCCCTCTCTAATCCCCATTCCCACATTGTCCCTCTGTAATCCCCATTCCCACCTTTATCTCTCTAATCCCCATTCCCACCTTCCCTCTCTCTGATCCCCATTCCCACCTTCTCCCTCTCTAATCCCCATTCCCACCTTCCCCCTCTCTAATGCCCATTCCCACCTTCTCCCTCACTAATCCCCATTCCGACCTTCCCTCTCTCTAATCCCCATTCCCAGCATCTGTCTCTTTAATCCCCATTCCCACCTTCTCTCTCTCTAATCGCCATTCCCACCTTCTCCCTCTTTAATCCCCATTCCCACCTTCTCCCTCTCTAATCCCCATTCCCACCTTCCTCTCTCTAATCCTCATTCTCACCTTCTCCCTCTTTAATCCCCTTTCCCACCTTCCCTCTCTCTAATCCCCATTCCCACATTCTCCCTCTCTAATCCCCATTTCCACCTTCCCTCTCTCTAATCCACAATCCCACCTTCCCTCTCTCTAATCCCCATTACCACATTCTCCCTCTCTAATCCCCATTCCCACCTTCTGTCTCTTTAATCCCCATTCCCACCTTCCCTCTCTCTAATCCTAATTCCCACGTTCTGTCTCTTTAATCCACTTTCCCACCTTCTCCCACTCTAATCCCCATTCTCACCTTCTCTCTCTAATCCCCATTCCCACCCTCCCACTTTCTAATCCCCATTCCCACCTTCTGTCTCTTTAATCCCCTTTCCCACATTCTCCCTCTCTAATCCCCATTCCCACGTTCCCTCTCTCTAATCCCCATTCCCACCTTTATCTCTCTAATCCCCATTCCCACCTTCCCTCTCTCTAATCCCCATTCCCACCTTCTCCCTCTCTAATCCCCATTCCCACCTTCCCCCTCTCTAATCCCCATTCCCACCTTTATCTCTCGAATCCCCATTCCCACCTTCCCTCTCTCTAATCCCCATTCCCACCTTCTCCCTCTCTAATCCCCATTCCCACCTTCCCTCTCTTTCATCCCCATTCCCACCTTCCCCCTCTCTAATGCCCATTCCCACCTTCTCCCTCACTAATCCCCATTCCGACCTTCCGTCTCTCTAATCGCCATTCCCAGCTTCTGTCTCTTTAATCCCCATTCCCACCTTCTCTCTCTCTAATCGCCATTCCCACCTTCTCCCTCTTTAATCCCCATTCCCACCTTCTCACTCTCTAATCCCCATTCCCACCTTCCCCCTCTCTAATCCCCATTCCCACCTTTATCTCTCTAATCCCCATTCCCACCTTCCCTCTCTCTAATCCCCATTCCCACCTTCTCCCTCTCTAATCCCCATTCCCACCTTCCCCCTCTCTAATCCCCATTCCCACCTTTATCTCTCGAATCCCCATTCCCACCTTCCCTCTCTCTAATCCCCATTCCCACCTTCTCCCTCTCTAATCCCCATTCCCACCTTCCCTCTCTTTCATCCCCATTCCCACCTTCCCTATCTCTAATCCCCTTTCCCACCTTCTCTCTCTCTAATCCCCATTCCCACATTGTCCCTCTCTAATCCCCATTCCCACATTGTCCCTCTGTAATCCCCATTCCCACCTTTATCTCTCTAATCCCCATTCCCACCTTCCCTCTCTCTGATCCCCATTCCCACCTTCTCCCTCTCTAATCCCCATTCCCACCTTCCCCCTCTCTAATGCCCATTCCCACCTTCTCCCTCACTAATCCCCATTCCGACCTTCCCTCTCTCTAATCCCCATTCCCAGCATCTGTCTCTTTAATCCCCATTCCCACCTTCTCTCTCTCTAATCGCCATTCCCACCTTCTCCCTCTTTAATCCCCATTCCCACCTTCTCCCTCTCTAATCCCCATTCCCACCTTCCTCTCTCTAATCCTCATTCTCACCTTCTCCCTCTTTAATCCCCTTTCCCACCTTCCCTCTCTCTAATCCCCATTCCCACATTCTCCCTCTCTAATCCCCATTTCCACCTTCCCTCTCTCTAATCCACAATCCCACCTTCCCTCTCTCTAATCCCCATTACCACATTCTCCCTCTCTAATCCCCATTCCCACCTTCTGTCTCTTTAATCCCCATTCCCACCTTCCCTCTCTCTAATCCTAATTCCCACGTTCTGTCTCTTTAATCCACTTTCCCACCTTCTCCCACTCTAATCCCCATTCTCACCTTCTCTCTCTAATCCCCATTCCCACCCTCCCACTTTCTAATCCCCATTCCCACCTTCTGTCTCTTTAATCCCCTTTCCCACATTCTCCCTCTCTAATCCCCATTCCCACGTTCCCTCTCTCTAATCCCCATTCCCACCTTTATCTCTCTAATCCCCATTCCCACCTTCCCTCTCTCTAATCCCCATTCCCACCTTCTCCCTCTCTAATCCCCATTCCCACCTTCCCCCTCTCTAATCCCCATTCCCACCTTTATCTCTCGAATCCCCATTCCCACCTTCCCTCTCTCTAATCCCCATTCCCACCTTCTCCCTCTCTAATCCCCATTCCCACCTTCCCTCTCTTTCATCCCCATTCCCACCTTCCCCCTCTCTAATGCCCATTCCCACCTTCTCCCTCACTAATCCCCATTCCGACCTTCCGTCTCTCTAATCGCCATTCCCAGCTTCTGTCTCTTTAATCCCCATTCCCACCTTCTCTCTCTCTAATCGCCATTCCCACCTTCTCCCTCTTTAATCCCCATTCCCACCTTCTCACTCTCTAATCCCCATTCCCACCTTCCTCTCTCTAATCCTCATTCCCACCTTCTCCCTCTTTAATCCCCTTTCCCACCTTCCCTCTCTCTAATCCCCATTCCCACATTCTCCCTCTCTAATCCCCATTCCCACCTTCCCTCTCTCTAATCCACAATCCCACCTTCCCTCTCTCTAATCCCCATTACCACATTCTCCCTCTCTAATCCCCATTCCCACCTTCTGTCTCTTTAATCCCCATTCCCACCTTCCCTCTCTCTAATCCTAATTCCCACGTTCTGTCTCTTTAATCCCCTTTCCCACCTTCTCCCACTCTAATCCCCATTCTCACCTTCTCTCTCTAATCCCCATTCCCACCCTCCCACTTTCAAATCCCCATATTCACCTTCTGTCTCTTTAATCCCCTTTCCCACATTCTCCCTCTCTAATCCCCTTTCCCACATTCTCCCTCTCTAATCCCCATTCCGACGTTCCCTCTCTCTAATCCCCATTCCCACCTTTATCTCTCTAATCCCCATTCCCACCTTCCCTCTCTCTAATCCCCATTCCCACCTTCTCCCTCTCTAATCCCCATTCCCACCTTCCCTCTCTTTAATCCCCATTCCCACCTTCCCCCTCTCTAATGCCCATTCCCACCTTCTCCCTCACTAATCCCCATTCCCACCTTCCCTCTCTCTAATCCCGATTCCCAGCTTCTGTCTCTTTAATCCCCATTCCCACCTTCTCTCTCTCTAATCGCCATTCCCACCTTCTCACTCTTTAATCCCCATTCCCACCTTCTCCCTCTCTAATCCCCATTCCCACCTTCCTCTCTCTAATCCTCATTCCCACCTTCTCCCTCTTTAATCCCCTTTCCCACCTTCCCTCTCTCTAATCCCCATTCCCACATTCTCCCTCTCTAATCCCCATTCCCACCTTCCCTCTCTCTAATCCACAATCCCACCTTCCCTCTCTCTAATCCCCATTACCACATTCTCACTCTCTAATCCACATTCCCACCTTCTGTCTCTTTAATCCCCATTCCCACCTTCCCTCTCTCTAATCCTAATTCCCACGTTCTGTCTCTTTAATCCCCTTTCCCACCTTCTCCCACTCTAATCCCCATTCTCACCTTCTCTCTCTAATCCCCATTCCCACCCTCCCACTTTCTAATCCCCATATTCACCTTCTGTCTCTTTAATCCCCATTCCCACATTCTCCCTCTCTAATCCCCATTCCCACGTTCTCCCTCTTTAATCCCCTTTCCCACCTTCTCCCTCTTTAATCCCCTTTCCCACATTCTCCCTCTCTAATCCCCATTCCCATGTTCCCTCTCTCTAATCCCCATTCCCACCTTTATCTCTCTAATCCCCATTCCCACCTTCCCTCTCTCTAATCCCCATTCCCACCTTCTCCCTCTCTAATCCCCATTCCCGCCTTCCCTCTCTTTAATCCCCATTCCCACCTTCCCCCTCTCTAATGCCCATTCCCACCTTCTCCCTCACTAATCCCCATTCCCACCTTCCCTCTCTCTAATCCCGATTCCCAGCTTCTGTCTCTTTAATCCCCATTCCCACCTTCTCTCTCTCTAATCGCCATTCCCACCTTCTCACTCTTTAATCCCCATTCCCACCTTCTCCCTCTCTAATCCCCATTCCCACCTTCCTCTCTCTAATCCTCATTCCCACCTTCTCCCTCTTTAATCCCCTTTCCCACCTTCCCTCTCTCTAATCCCCATTCCCACATTCTCCCTCTCTAATCCCCATTCCCACCTTCCCTCTCTCTATTCCCCAATCCCACCTTCCCTCTCTCTAATCCCCATTCCCACCTTCCCTCTCTCTAATCCACAATCCCACCTTCCCTCTCTCTAATCCCCATTACCACATTCTCCCTCTCTAATCCCCATTCCCACCTTCTGTCTCTTTAAACCCCATTCCCACCTTCCCTCTCTCTAATCCTAATTCCCACGTTCTGTCTCTTTAATCCCCTTTCCCACCTTCTCCCACTCTAATCCCCATTCTCACCTTCTCTCTCTAATCCCCATTCCCACCCTCCCACTTTCTAATCCCCATATTCACCTTCTGTCTCTTTAATCCCCATTCCCACATTCTCCCTCTCTAATCCCCATTCCCACGTTCTCCCTCTTTAATCCCCTTTCCCACCTTCTCCCTCTTTAATCCCCTTTCCCACATTCTCCCTCTCTAATCCCCATTCCCACGTTCCCTCTCTCTAATCCCCATTCCCACCTTCCCTCTCTCTAATCCCCATTCCCACCTTCTCCCTCTCTAATCCCCATTCCCACCTTCACTCTCTTTAATCCCCATTCCCACCTTCCCCCTCTCTAATGCCCATTCCCACCTTCTCCCTCACTAATCCCCATTCTCACCTTCCCTCTCTCTAATCCCGATTCCCAGCTTCTGTCTCTTTAATCCCCATTCCCACCTTCTCTCTCTCTAATCGCCATTCCCACCTTCTCACTCTTTAATCCCCATTCCCACCTTCTCCCTCTCTAATCCCCATTCCCACCTTCCTCTCTCTAATCCTCATTCCCACCTTCTCCCTCTTTAATCCCCTTTCCCACCTTCCCTCTCTCTAATCCCCATTCCCACATTCTCCCTCTCTAATCCCCATTCCCACCTTCCCTCTCTCTAATCCACAATCCCACCTTCCCTCTCTCTAATCCCCATTACCACATTCTCACTCTCTAATCCCCATTCCCACCTTCTGTCTCTTTAATCCCCATTCCCACCTTCCCTCTCTCTAATCCTAATTCCCACGTTCTGTCTCTTTAATCCCCTTTCCCACCTTCTCCCACTCTAATCCCCATTCTCACCTTCTCTCTCTAATCCCCATTCCCACCCTCCCACTTTCTAATCCCCATATTCACCTTCTGTCTCTTTAATCCCCATTCCCACATTCTCCCTCTCTAATCCCCATTCCCACGTTCTCCCTCTTTAATCCCCTTTCCCACCTTCTCCCTCTTTAATCCCCTTTCCCACATTCTCCCTCTCTAATCCCCATTCCCATGTTCCCTCTCTCTAATCCCCATTCCCACCTTTATCTCTCTAATCCCCATTCCCACCTTCCCTCTCTCTAATCCCCATTCCCACCTTCTCCCTCTCTAATCCCCATTCCCGCCTTCCCTCTCTTTAATCCCCATTCCCACCTTCCCCCTCTCTAATGCCCATTCCCACCTTCTCCCTCACTAATCCCCATTCCCACCTTCCCTCTCTCTAATCCCGATTCCCAGCTTCTGTCTCTTTAATCCCCATTCCCACCTTCTCTCTCTCTAATCGCCATTCCCACCTTCTCACTCTTTAATCCCCATTCCCACCTTCTCCCTCTCTAATCCCCATTCCCACCTTCCTCTCTCTAATCCTCATTCCCACCTTCTCCCTCTTTAATCCCCTTTCCCACCTTCCCTCTCTCTAATCCCCATTCCCACATTCTCCCTCTCTAATCCCCATTCCCACCTTCCCTCTCTCTATTCCCCAATCCCACCTTCCCTCTCTCTAATCCCCATTCCCACCTTCCCTCTCTCTAATCCACAATCCCACCTTCCCTCTCTCTAATCCCCATTACCACATTCTCCCTCTCTAATCCCCATTCCCACCTTCTGTCTCTTTAAACCCCATTCCCACCTTCCCTCTCTCTAATCCTAATTCCCACGTTCTGTCTCTTTAATCCCCTTTCCCACCTTCTCCCACTCTAATCCCCATTCTCACCTTCTCTCTCTAATCCCCATTCCCACCCTCCCACTTTCTAATCCCCATATTCACCTTCTGTCTCTTTAATCCCCATTCCCACATTCTCCCTCTCTAATCCCCATTCCCACGTTCTCCCTCTTTAATCCCCTTTCCCACCTTCTCCCTCTTTAATCCCCTTTCCCACATTCTCCCTCTCTAATCCCCATTCCCACGTTCCCTCTCTCTAATCCCCATTCCCACCTTCCCTCTCTCTAATCCCCATTCCCACCTTCTCCCTCTCTAATCCCCATTCCCACCTTCACTCTCTTTAATCCCCATTCCCACCTTCCCCCTCTCTAATGCCCATTCCCACCTTCTCCCTCACTAATCCCCATTCTCACCTTCCCTCTCTCTAATCCCGATTCCCAGCTTCTGTCTCTTTAATCCCCATTCCCACCTTCTCTCTCTCTAATCGCCATTCCCACCTTCTCACTCTTTAATCCCCATTCCCACCTTCTCCCTCTCTAATCCCCATTCCCACCTTCCTCTCTCTAATCCTCATTCCCACCTTCTCCCTCTTTAATCCCCTTTCCCACCTTCCCTCTCTCTAATCCCCATTCCCACATTCTCCCTCTCTAATCCCCATTCCCACCTTCCCTCTCTCTATTCCCCAATCCCACCTTCCCTCTCTCTAATCCCCATTACCACATTCTCCCTCTCTAATCCCCATTCCCACTTTCTGTCTCTTTAATCCCCATTCCCACCTTCCCGCTCTCTAATCCCCATTCCCACGTTCTGTCTCTTTAATCCCCTTTCCCAGCTTCTCCCACTCTAATCCCCATTCTCACCTTCTCTCTCTAATCCCCATTCCCACCCTCCCTCTTTCTAATCCCCATTCCCACCTTCTCTTTCTTTAATCCCCATTCCAACCTCTCCCTCTTTAACCCCATTCCCACTTCCCTCTATTTAATCCCCATTCCCACCTTCTCTCTCTTTAATCACCATTCCCACCTTCTGTCTCTTTAATCCTCAATCCCACCTTCTCTCTCTCTAATCCCCATTCCCACCTTCTCTCTCTCTAATCCCCATTCCCACCTTCTCTCTCTTTAATCCCGAATCCCACAGTCTCTCTCTCTAATCCCCATTCCCACCTTCTCTCTCTCTAATTCCCATTCCCACCTTGTCCCTCTCTAATCCCCATTCCCACCTTCTCTCTCTCAAATCCCCATTCCCATCTTCTGTCTCTTTAATCCACATTCCCACCTTCTCCCTCTCTAATCACCATTCCCATCTTGCTCTTTAATCACCTTTCCCACCTTCTCCCTATTTAATCCCCGTTCCCACCTTCTCCCTCTCTAATGCCCATTCCCACCTTCTCCCTCACTAATCCCCATTCCGACCTTCCGTCTCTCTAATCGCCATTCCCAGCTTCTGTCTCTTTAATCCCCATTCCCACCTTCTCTCTCTCTAATCGCCATTCCCACCTTCCCTCTCTCTAATCCACAATCCCACCTTCCCTCTCTCTAATCCCCATTACCACATTCTCCCTCTCTAATCCCCATTCCCACCTTCTGTCTCTTTAATCCCCATTCCCACCTTCCCTCTCTCTAATCCTAATTCCCACGTTCTGTCTCTTTAATCCCCTTTCCCACCTTCTCCCACTCTAATCCCCATTCTCACCTCTCTCTAATCCCCATTCCCACCTTCTCCCTCTCTAATCCCCATTCCCACCTTCCCTATCTTTAATCCCCATTCCCACCTTCCCCCTCTCTAATGCCCATTCCCACCTTCTCCCTCACTAATCCCCATTCCCACCTTCCCTCTCTCTAATCCCGATTCCCAGCTTCTGTCTCTTTAATCCCCATTCCCACCTTCTCTCTCTCTAATCGCCATTCCCACCTTCTCACTCTTTAATCCCCATTCCCACCTTCTCCCTCTCTAATCCCCATTCCCACCTTCCTCTCTCTAATCCTCATTCCCACCTTCTCCCTCTTTAATCCCATTTCCCACCTTCCCTCTCTCTAATCCCCATTCCCACATTCTCCCTCTCTAATCCCCATTCCCACCTTCCCTCTCTCTATTCCCCAATCCCACCTTCCCTCTCTCTAATCCCCATTCCCACCTTCCCTCTCTCTAATCCACAATCCCACCTTCCCTCTCTCTAATCCCCATTACCACATTCTCCCTCTCTAATCCCCATTCCCACCTTCTGTCTCTTTAATCCCCATTCCCACCTTCCCTCTCTCTAATCCTAATTCCCACGTTCTGTCTCTTTAATCCCCTTTCCCACCTTCTCCCACTCTAATCCCCATTCTCACCTTCTCTCTCTAATCCCCATTCCCACCCTCCCACTTTCTAATCCCCATATTCACCTTCTGTCTCTTTAATCCCCATTCCCACATTCTCCCTCTCTAATCCCCATTCCCACGTTCTCCCTCTTTAATCCCCTTTCCCACCTTCTCCCTCTTTAATCCCCTTTCCCACATTCTCCCTCTCTAATCCCCATTCCCACGTTCCCTCTCTCTAATCCCCATTCCCACCTTCCCTCTCTCTAATCCCCATTCCCACCTTCTCCCTCTCTAATCCCCATTCCCACCTTCACTCTCTTTAATCCCCATTCCCACCTTCCCCCTCTCTAATGCCCATTCCCACCTTCTGCCTCACTAATCCCCATTCCCACCTTCCCTCTCTCTAATCCCGATTCCCAGCTTCTGTCTCTTTAATCCCCATTCCCACCTTCTCTCTCTCTAATCGCCATTCCCACCTTCTCACTCTTTAATCCCCATTCCCACCTTCTCCCTCTCTAATCCCCATTCCCACCTTCCTCTCTCTAATCCTCATTCCCACCTTCTCCCTCTTTAATCCCCTTTCCCACCTTCCCTCTCTCTAATCCCCATTCCCACATTCTCCCTCTCTAATCCCCATTCCCACCTTCCCTCTCTCTATTCCCCAATCCCACCTTCCCTCTCTCTAATCCCCATTACCACATTCTCCCTCTCTAATCCCCATTCCCACTTTCTGTCTCTTTAATCCCCATTCCCACCTTCCCGCTCTCTAATCCCCATTCCCACGTTCTGTCTCTTTAATCCCCTTTCCCAGCTTCTCCCACTCTAATCCCCATTCTCACCTTCTCTCTCTAATCCCCATTCCCACCCTCCCTCTTTCTAATCCCCATTCCCACCTTCTCTTTCTTTAATCCCCATTCCAACCTCTCCCTCTTTAACCCCATTCCCACTTCCCTCTATTTAATCCCCATTCCCACCTTCTCTCTCTTTAATCACCATTCCCACCTTCTGTCTCTTTAATCCTCAATCCCACCTTCTCTCTCTCTAATCCCCATTCCCACCTTCTCTCTCTCTAATCCCCATTCCCACCTTCTCTCTCTTTAATCCCGAATCCCACAGTCTCTCTCTCTAATCCCCATTCCCACCTTCTCTCTCTCTAATTCCCATTCCCACCTTGTCCCTCTCTAATCCCCATTCCCACCTTCTCTCTCTCAAATCCCCATTCCCATCTTCTGTCTCTTTAATCCACATTCCCACCTTCTCCCTCTCTAATCACCATTCCCATCTTGCTCTTTAATCACCTTTCCCACCTTCTCCCTATTTAATCCCCGTTCCCACCTTCTCCCTCTCTAATGCCCATTCCCACCTTCTCCCTCACTAATCCCCATTCCGACCTTCCGTCTCTCTAATCGCCATTCCCAGCTTCTGTCTCTTTAATCCCCATTCCCACCTTCTCTCTCTCTAATCGCCATTCCCACCTTCCCTCTCTCTAATCCACAATCCCACCTTCCCTCTCTCTAATCCCCATTACCACATTCTCCCTCTCTAATCCCCATTCCCACCTTCTGTCTCTTTAATCCCCATTCCCACCTTCCCTCTCTCTAATCCTAATTCCCACGTTCTGTCTCTTTAATCCCCTTTCCCACCTTCTCCCACTCTAATCCCCATTCTCACCTCTCTCTAATCCCCATTCCCACCCTCCCACTTTCTAATCCCCATATTCACCTTCTGTCTCTTTAATCCCCTTTCCCACATTCTCCCTCTCTAATCCCCATTCCCACGTTCTCCCTCTTTAATCCCCTTTCCCACCTTCTCCCTCTCTAATCCCCATTCCCACCTTCCCTCTCTCTAATCCACAACCCCACCTTCCCTCTCTCTAATCCCCATTCCCACATTCTCCCTCTCTAATCCCCATTCCCACCTTCCCTCTCTCTAATCCACAATCCCACCTTCCCTCTCTCTAATCCCCATTACCACATTCTCCCTCTCTAATCCCCATTCCCACCTTCTGTCTCTTTAATCCCCATTCCCACCTTCCCTCTCTCTAATCCTAATTCCCACGTTCTGTCTCTTTAATCCCCTTTCCCACCTTCTCCCACTCTAATCCCCATTCTCACCTTCTCTCTCTAATCCCCATTCCCACCCTCCCACTTTCAAATCCCCATATTCACCTTCTGTCTCTTTAATCCCCTTTCCCACATTCTCCCTCTCTAATCCCCTTTCCCACATTCTCCCTCTCTAATCCCCATTCCCACGTTCCCTCTCTCTAATCCCCATTCCCACCTTTATCTCTCTAATCCCCATTCCCACCTTCCCTCTCTCTAATCCCCATTCCCACCTTCTCCCTCTCTAATCCCCATTGCCACCTTCCCTCTCTTTAATCCCCATTCCCACCTTCCCCCTCTCTAATGCCCATTCCCACCTTCTCCCTCACTAATCCCCATTCCCACCTTCCCTCTCTCTAATCCCGATTCCCAGCTTCTGTCTCTTTAATCCCCATTCCCACCTTTTCTCTCTCTAATCGCCATTCCCACCTTCTCACTCTTTAATCCCCATTCCCACCTTCTCCCTCTCTAATCCCCATTCCCACCTTCCTCTCTCTAATCCTCATTCCCACCTTCTCCCTCTTTAATCCCCTTTCCCACCTTCCCTCTCTCTAATCCCCATTCCCACATTCTCCCTCTCTAATCCCCATTCCCACCTTCCCTCTCTCTAATCCACAATCCCACCTTCCCTCTCTCTAATCCCCATTACCACATTCTCACTCTCTAATCCCCATTCCCACCTTCTGTCTCTTTAATCCCCATTCCCACCTTCCCTCTCTCTAATCCTAATTCCCACGTTCTGTCTCTTTAATCCCCTTTCCCACCTTCTCCCACTCTAATCCCCATTCTCACCTTCTCTCTCTAATCCCCATTCCCACCCTCCCACTTTCTAATCCCCATATTCACCTTCTGTCTCTTTAATCCCCATTCCCACATTCTCCCTCTCTAATCCCCATTCCCACGTTCTCCCTCTTTAATCCCCTTTCCCACCTTCTCCCTCTTTAATCCCCTTTCCCACATTCTCCCTCTCTAATCCCCATTCCCACGTTCCTTCTCTCTAATCCCCATTCCCACCTTTATCTCTCTAATCCCCATTCCCACCTTCCCTCTCTCTAATCCCCATTCCCACCTTCTCCCTCTCTAATCCCCATTCCCACCTTCCCTCTCTTTAATCCCCATTCCCACCTTCCCCCTCTCTAATGCCCATTCCCACCTTCTCCCTCACTAATCCCCATTCCCACCTTCCCTCTCTCTAATCCCGATTCCCAGCTTCTGTCTCTTTAATCCCCATTCCCACCTTCTCTCTCTCTAATCGCCATTCCCACCTTCTCACTCTTTAATCCCCATTCCCACCTTCTCCCTCTCTAATCCCCATTCCCACCTTCCTCTCTCTAATCCTCATTCCCACCTTCTCCCTCTTTAATCCCCTTTCCCACCTTCCCTCTCTCTAATCCCCATTCCCACATTCTCCCTCTCTAATCCCCATTCCCACCTTCCCTCTCTCTATTCCCCAATCCCACCTTCCCTCTCTCTAATCCCCATTACCACATTCTCCCTCTCTAACCCCCATTCCCACTTTCTGTCTCTTTAATCCCCATTCCCACCTTCCCGCTCTCTAATCCCCATTCCCACGTTCTGTCTCTTTAATCCCCTTTCCCAGCTTCTCCCACTCTAATCCCCATTCTCACCTTCTCTCTCTAATCCCCATTCCCACCCTCCCTCTTTCTAATCCCCATTCCCACCTTCTCTTTCTTTAATCCCCATTCCAACCTCTCCCTCTTTAACCCCATTCCCACTTCCCTCTATTTAATCCCCATTCCCACCTTCTCTCTCTTTAATCACCATTCCCACCTTCTCTCTCTTTAATCCTCAATCCCACCTTCTCTCTCTCTAATCCCCATTCCCACCTTCTCTCTCTCTAATCCCCATTCCCACCTTCTCTCTCTTTAATCCCGAATCCCACAGTCTCTCTCTCTAATCCCCATTCCCACCTTCTCTCTCTCTAATTCCCATTCCCACCTTGTCCCTCTCTAATCCCCATTCCCACCTTCTCTCTGTCAAATCCCCATTCCCATCTTCTGTCTCTTTAATCCACATTCCCACCTTCTCCCTCTCTAATCACCATTCCCATCTCGCTCTTTAATCACCTTTCCCACCTTCTCCCTATTTAATCCCCGTTCCCACCTTCTCCCTCTCTAATGCCCATTCCCACCTTCTCCCTCACTAATCCCCATTCCGACCTTCCGTCTCTCTAATCGCCATTCCCAGCTTCTGTCTCTTTAATCCCCATTCCCACCTTCTCTCTCTCTAATCGCCATTCCCACCTTCCCTCTCTCTAATCCACAATCCCACCTTCCCTCTCTCTAATCCCCATTACCACATTTTCCCTCTCTAATCCCCATTCCCACCTTCTGTCTCTTTAATCCCCATTCCCACCTTCCCTCTCTCTAATCCTAATTCCCACGTTCTGTCTCTTTAATCCCCTTTCCCACCTTCTCCCACTCTAATCCCCATTCTCACCTTCTCTCTCTAATCCCCATTCCCACCCTCCCACTTTCTAATCCCCACATTCACCTTCTGTCTCTTTAATCCCCTTTCCCACATTCTCCCTCTCTAATCCCCATTCCCACGTTCTCCCTCTTTAATCCCCTTTCCCACCTTCTCCCTCTCTAATCCCCATTCCCACCTTCCCTCTCTCTAATCCACAATCCCACCTTCCCTCTCTCTAATCCCCATTCCCACATTCTCCCTCTCTAATCCCCATTCCCACCTTCCCTCTCTCTAATCCACAATCCCACCTTCCCTCTCTCTAATCCCCATTACCACATTCTCCCTCTCTAATCCCCATTCCCACCTTCTGTCTCTTTAATCCCCATTCCCACCTTCCCTCTCTCTAATCCTAATTCCCACATTCTGTCTCTTTAATCCCCTTTCCCACCTTCTCCCACTCTAATCCCCATTCTCACCTTCTCTCTCTAATCCCCATTCCCACCCTCCCACTTTCAAATCCCCATATTCACCTTCTGTCTCTTTAATCCCCTTTCCCACATTCTCCCTCTCTAATCCCCTTTCCCACATTCTCCCTCTCTAATCCCCATTCCCACGTTCCCTCTCTCTAATCCCCATTCCCACCTTTATCTCTCTAATCCCCATTCCCACCTTCCCT
The DNA here is from genome assembly GCF_047496885.1 of Scyliorhinus torazame. Lineage (NCBI taxonomy): Eukaryota > Metazoa > Chordata > Chondrichthyes > Carcharhiniformes > Scyliorhinidae > Scyliorhinus > Scyliorhinus torazame. Next base: position 12,233,322 of record NC_092710.1, on the reverse strand, counting down.
CTCTCTAATCCCCATTCCCACCTTCTCCCTCTCTAATCCCCATTCCCACCTTCCCTCTCTTTAATCCCCATTCCTACCTTCCCCCTCTCTAATGCCCATTCCCACCTTCTCCCTCACTAATCCCCATTCCCACCTTCCCTCTCTCTAATCCCGATTCCCAGCTTCTGTCTCTTTAATCCCCATCCCCACCTTCTCTCTCTCTAATCGCCATTCCCACCTTCTCACTCTTTAATCCCCATTCCCACCTTCTCCCTCTCTAATCCCCATTCCCACCTTCCTCTCTCTAATCCTCATTCCCACCTTCTCCCTCTTTAATCCCCTTTCCCACCTTCCCTCTCTCTAATCCCCATTCCCACATTCTCCCTCTCTAATCCCCATTCCCACCTTCTCTCTCTCTAATCCACAATCCCACCTTCCCTCTCTCTAATCCCCATTACCACATTCTCCCTCTCTAATCCCCATTCCCACCTTCTGTCTCTTTAATCCCCATTCCCACCTTCCCTCTCTCTAATCCTAATTCCCACGTTCTGTCTCTTTAATCCCCTTTCCCACCTTCTCCCACTCTAATCCCCATTCTCACCTTCTCTCTCTAATCCCCATTCCCACCCTCCCACTTTCTAATCCCCATATTCACCTTCTGTCTCTTTAATCCCCATTCCCACATTCTCCCTCTCTAATCCCCATTTCCACGTTCTACCTCTTTAATCCCCTTTCCCACCTTCTCCCTCTTTAATCCCCTTTCCCACATTCTCCCTCTCTAATCCCCATTCCCACGTTCCCTCTCTCTAATCCCCATTCCCACCTTTATCTCTCTAATCCCCATTCCCACCTTCCCTCTCTCTAATATCCATTCCCACCTTCTCCCTCTCTAATCCCCATTCCCACCTTCCCTCTCTTTAATCCCCATTCCCACCTTCCCCCTCTCTAATGCCCATTCCCACCTTCTCCCTCACTAATCCCCATTCCCACCTTCCCTCTCTCTAATCCCGATTCCCAGCTTCTGTCTCTTTAATCCCCATTCCCACCTTCTCTCTCTCTAATCGCCATTCCCACCTTCTCACTCTTTAATCCCCATTCCCAACTTCTCCCTCTCTAATCCCCATTCCCACCTTCCTCTCTCTAATCCTCATTCCCACCTTCTCCCTCTTTAATCCCCTTTCCCACCTTCCCTCTCTCTAATCCCCATTCCCACATTCTCCCTCTCTAATCCCCATTCCCACCTTCCCTCTCTCTATTCCCCAATCCCACCTTCCCTCTCTCTAATCCCCATTACCACATTCTCCCTCTCTAATCCCCATTCCCACTTTCTGTCTCTTTAATCCCCATTCCCACCTTCCCGCTCTCTAATCCCCATTCCCACGTTCTGTCTCTTTAATCCCCTTTCCCAGCTTCTCCCACTCTAATCCCCATTCTCACCTTCTCTCTCTAATCCCCATTCCCACCCTCCCTCTTTCTAATCCCCATTCCCCCCTTCTCTTTCTTTAATCCCCATTCCAACCTCTCCCTCTTTAACCCCATTCCCACTTCCCTCTATTTAATCCCCATTCCCACCTTCTCTCTCTTTAATCACCATTCCCACCTTCTCTCTCTTTAATCCTCAATCCCACCTTCTCTCTCTCTAATCCCCATTCCCACCTTCTCTCTCTCTAATCCCCATTCCCACCTTCTCTCTCTTTAATCCCGAATCCCACAGTCTCTCTCTCTAATCCCCATTCCCACTTTCTCTCTCTCTAATTCCCATTCCCACCTTGTCCCTCTCTAATCCCCATTCCCACCTTCTCTCTCTCAAATCCCCATTCCCATCTTCTGTCTCTTTAATCCACATTCCCACCTTCTCCCTCTCTAATCACCATTCCCATCTCGCTCTTTAATCACCTTTCCCACCTTCTCCCTATTTAATCCCCGTTCCCACCTTCTCCCTCTCTAATGCCCATTCCCACCTTCTCCCTCACTAATCCCCATTCCGACCTTCCGTCTCTCTAATCGCCATTCCCAGCTTCTGTCTCTTTAATCCCCATTCCCACCTTCTCTCTCTCTAATCGCCATTCCCACCTTCTCCCTCTTTAATCCCCATTCCCACCTTCTCCCTCTCTAATCCCCATTCCCACCTTCCTCTCTCTAATCCTCATTCCCACCTTCTCCCTCTTTAATCCCCTTTCCCACCTTCCCTCTCTCTAATCCCCATTCCCACATTCTCCCTCTCTAATCCCCATTCCCACCTTCCCTCTCTCTAATCCACAATCCCACCTTCCCTCTCTCTAATCCCCATTACCACATTCTCCCTCTCTAATCCCCATTCCCACCTTCTGTCTCTTTAATCCCCATTCCCACCTTCCCTCTCTCTAATCCTAATTCCCACGTTCTGTCTCTTTAATCCCATTTCCCACCTTCTCCCACTCTAATCCCCATTCTCACCTTCTCTCTCTAATCCCCATTCCCACCCTCCCACTTTCAAATCCCCATATTCACCTTCTGTCTCTTTAACCCCCTTTCCCACATTCTCCCTCTCTAATCCCCTTTCCCACATTCTCCCTTTCTAATCCCCATTCCCACGTTCCCTCTCTCTAATCCCCATTCCCACCTTTATCTCTCTAATCCCCATTCCCACCTTCCCTCTCTCCAATCCCCATTCCCACCTTCTCCCTCTCTAATCCCCATTCCCACCTTCCCTCTCTTTAATCCCCATTCCCACCTTCCCCCTCTCTAATGCCCATTCCCACCTTCTCCCTCACTAATCCCCATTCCCACCTTCCCTCTCTCTAATCCCGATTCCCAGCTTCTGTCTCTTTAATCCCCATTCCCACCTTCTCTCTCTCTAATCGCCATTCCCACCTTCTCACTCTTTAAACCCCATTCCCACCTTCTCCCTCTCTAATCCCCATTCCCACCTTCCTCTCTCTAATCCTCATTCCCACCTTCTCCCTCTTTAATCCCCTTTCCCACCTTCCCTCTCTCTAATCCCCATTCCCACATTCTCCCTCTCTAATCCCCATTCCCACCTTCCCTCTCTCTAATCCACAATCCCACCTTCCCTCTCTCTAATCCCCATTACCACATTCTCACTCTCTAATCCCCATTCCCACCTTCTGTCTCTTTAATCCCCATTCCCACCTTCCCTCTCTCTAATCCTAATTCCCACGTTCTGTCTCTTTAATCCCCTTTCCCACCTTCTCCCACTCTAATCCCCATTCTCACCTTCTCTCTCTAATCCCCATTCCCACCCTCCCACTTTCTAATCCCCATATTCACCTTCTGTCTCTTTAATCCCCATTCCCACATTCTCCCTCTCTAATCCCCATTCCCACGTTCTCCCTCTTTAATCCCCTTTCCCACCTTCTCCCTCTTTAATCCCCTTTCCCACATTATCCCTCTCTAATCCCCATTCCCACGTTCCCTCTCTCTAATCCCCATTCCCACCTTTATCTCTCTAATCCCCATTCCCACCTTCCCTCTCTCTAATCCCCATTCCCACCTTCTCCCTCTCTAATCCCCATTCCCACCTTCCCTCTCTTTAATCCCCATTCCCACCTTCCCCCTCTCTAATGCCCATTCCCACCTTCTCCCTCACTAATCCCCATTCCCACCTTCCCTATCTCTAATCCTAATTCCCACGTTCTGTCTCTTTAATCCCCTTTCCCACCTTCTCCCACTCTAATCCCCATTCTCACCTTCTCTCTCTAATCCCCATTCCCACCCTCCCACTTTCTAATCCCCATATTCACCTTCTGTCTCTTTAATCCCCATTCCCACATTCTCCCTCTCTAATCCCCATTTCCACGTTCTACCTCTTTAATCCCCTTTCCCACCTTCTCCCTCTTTAATCCCCTTTCCCACATTCTCCCTCTCTAATCCCCATTCCCACGTTCCCTCTCTCTAATCCCCATTCCCACCTTTATCTCTCTAATCCCCATTCCCACCTTCCCTCTCTCTAATCCCCATTCCCACCTTCTCCCTCTCTAATCCCCATTCCCACCTTCCCTCTCTTTAATCCCCATTCCCACCTTCCCCCTCTCTAATGCCCATTCCCACCTTCTCCCTCACTAATCCCCATTCCCACCTTCCCTCTCTCTAATCCCGATTCCCAGCTTCTGTCTCTTTAATCCCCATTCCCACCTTCTCTCTCTCTAATCGCCATTCCCACCTTCTCACTCTTTAATCCCCATTCCCAACTTCTCCCTCTCTAATCCCCATTCCCACCTTCCTCTCTCTAATCCTCATTCCCACCTTCTCCCTCTTTAATCCCCTTTCCCACCTTCCCTCTCTCTAATCCCCATTCCCACATTCTCCCTCTCTAATCCCCATTCCCACCTTCCCTCTCTCTATTCCCCAATCCCACCTTCCCTCTCTCTAATCCCCATTACCACATTCTCCCTCTCTAATCCCCATTCCCACTTTCTGTCTCTTTAATCCCCATTCCCACCTTCCCGCTCTCTAATCCCCATTCCCACGTTCTGTCTCTTTAATCCCCTTTCCCAGCTTCTCCCACTCTAATCCCCATTCTCACCTTCTCTCTCTAATCCCCATTCCCACCCTCCCTCTTTCTAATCCCCATTCCCCCCTTCTCTTTCTTTAATCCCCATTCCAACCTCTCCCTCTTTAACCCCATTCCCACTTCCCTCTATTTAATCCCCATTCCCACCTTCTCTCTCTTTAATCACCATTCCCACCTTCTCTCTCTTTAATCCTCAATCCCACCTTCTCTCTCTCTAATCCCCATTCCCACCTTCTCTCTCTCTAATCCCCATTCCCACCTTCTCTCTCTTTAATCCCGAATCCCACAGTCTCTCTCTCTAATCCCCATTCCCACTTTCTCTCTCTCTAATTCCCATTCCCACCTTGTCCCTCTCTAATCCCCATTCCCACCTTCTCTCTCTCAAATCCCCATTCCCATCTTCTGTCTCTTTAATCCACATTCCCACCTTCTCCCTCTCTAATCACCATTCCCATCTCGCTCTTTAATCACCTTTCCCACCTTCTCCCTATTTAATCCCCGTTCCCACCTTCTCCCTCTCTAATGCCCATTCCCACCTTCTCCCTCACTAATCCCCATTCCGACCTTCCGTCTCTCTAATCGCCATTCCCAGCTTCTGTCTCTTTAATCCCCATTCCCACCTTCTCTCTCTCTAATCGCCATTCCCACCTTCTCCCTCTTTAATCCCCATTCCCACCTTCTCCCTCTCTAATCCCCATTCCCACCTTCCTCTCTCTAATCCTCATTCCCACCTTCTCCCTCTTTAATCCCCTTTCCCACCTTCCCTCTCTCTAATCCCCATTCCCACATTCTCCCTCTCTAATCCCCATTCCCACCTTCCCTCTCTCTAATCCACAATCCCACCTTCCCTCTCTCTAATCCCCATTACCACATTCTCCCTCTCTAATCCCCATTCCCACCTTCTGTCTCTTTAATCCCCATTCCCACCTTCCCTCTCTCTAATCCTAATTCCCACGTTCTGTCTCTTTAATCCCATTTCCCACCTTCTCCCACTCTAATCCCCATTCTCACCTTCTCTCTCTAATCCCCATTCCCACCCTCCCACTTTCAAATCCCCATATTCACCTTCTGTCTCTTTAATCCCCTTTCCCACATTCTCCCTCTCTAATCCCCTTTCCCACATTCTCCCTTTCTAATCCCCATTCCCACGTTCCCTCTCTCTAATCCCCATTCCCACCTTTATCTCTCTAATCCCCATTCCCACCTTCCCTCTCTCCAATCCCCATTCCCACCTTCTCCCTCTCTAATCCCCATTCCCACCTTCCCTCTCTTTAATCCCCATTCCCACCTTCCCCCTCTCTAATGCCCATTCCCACCTTCTCCCTCACTAATCCCCATTCCCACCTTCCCTCTCTCTAATCCCGATTCCCAGCTTCTGTCTCTTTAATCCCCATTCCCACCTTCTCTCTCTCTAATCGCCATTCCCACCTTCTCACTCTTTAAACCCCATTCCCACCTTCTCCCTCTCTAATCCCCATTCCCACCTTCCTCTCTCTAATCCTCATTCCCACCTTCTCCCTCTTTAATCCCCTTTCCCACCTTCCCTCTCTCTAATCCCCATTCCCACATTCTCCCTCTCTAATCCCCATTCCCACCTTCCCTCTCTCTAATCCACAATCCCACCTTCCCTCTCTCTAATCCCCATTACCACATTCTCACTCTCTAATCCCCATTCCCACCTTCTGTCTCTTTAATCCCCATTCCCACCTTCCCTCTCTCTAATCCTAATTCCCACGTTCTGTCTCTTTAATCCCCTTTCCCACCTTCTCCCACTCTAATCCCCATTCTCACCTTCTCTCTCTAATCCCCATTCCCACCCTCCCACTTTCTAATCCCCATATTCACCTTCTGTCTCTTTAATCCCCATTCCCACATTCTCCCTCTCTAATCCCCATTCCCACGTTCTCCCTCTTTAATCCCCTTTCCCACCTTCTCCCTCTTTAATCCCCTTTCCCACATTATCCCTCTCTAATCCCCATTCCCACGTTCCCTCTCTCTAATCCCCATTCCCACCTTTATCTCTCTAATCCCCATTCCCACCTTCCCTCTCTCTAATCCCCATTCCCACCTTCTCCCTCTCTAATCCCCATTCCCACCTTCCCTCTCTTTAATCCCCATTCCCACCTTCCCCCTCTCTAATGCCCATTCCCACCTTCTCCCTCACTAATCCCCATTCCCACCTTCCCTCTCTCTAATCCCGATTCCCAGCTTCTGTCTCTTTAATCCCCATTCCCACCTTCTCTCTCTCTAATCGCCATTCCCACCTTCTCACTCTTTAATCCCCATTCCCACCTTCTCCCTCTCTAATCCCCATTCCCACCTTCCTCTCTCTAATCCTCATTCCCACCTTCTCCCTCTTTAATCCCCTTTCCCACCTTCCCTCTCTCTAATCCCCATTCCCACATTCTCCCTCTCTAATCCCCATTCCCACCTTCCCTCTCTCTATTCCCCAATTCCACCTTCCCTCTCTCTAATCCCCATTACCACATTCTCCCTCTCTAATCCCCATTCCCACTTTCTGTCTCTTTAATCCCCATTCCCACCTTCCCGCTCTCTAATCCCCATTCCCACGTTCTGTCTCTTTAATCCCCTTTCCCAGCTTCTCCCACTCTAATCCCCATTCTCACCTTCTCTCTCTAATCCCCATTCCCACCCTCCCTCTTTCTAATCCCCATTCCCACCTTCTCTTTCTTTAAACCCCATTCCAACCTCTCCCTCTTTAACCCCATTCCCACTTCCCTCTATTTAATCCCCATTCCCACCTTCTCTCTCTTTAATCACCATTCCCACCTTCTCTCTCTTTAATCCTCAATCCCACCTTCTCTCTCTCTAATCCCCATTCCCACCTTCTCTCTCTCTAATCCCCATTCCCACCTTCTCTCTCTTTAATCCCGAATCCCACAGTCTCTCTCTCTAATCCCCATTCCCACCTTCTCTCTCTCTAATTCCCATTCCCACCTTGTCCCTCTCTAATCCCCATTCCCACCTTCTCTCTGTCAAATCCCCATTCCCATCTTCTGTCTCTTTAATCCACATTCCCACCTTCTCCCTCTCTAATCACCATTCCCATCTCGCTCTTTAATCACCTTTCCCACCTTCTCCCTATTTAATCCCCGTTCCCACCTTCTCCCTCTCTAATGCCCATTCCCACCTTCTCCCTCACTAATCCCCATTCCGACCTTCCGTCTCTCTAATCGCCATTCCCAGCTTCTGTCTCTTTAATCCCCATTCCCACCTTCTCTCTCTCTAATCGCCATTCCCACCTTCCCTCTCTCTAATCCACAATCCCACCTTCCCTCTCTCTAATCCCCATTACCACATTCTCCCTCTCTAATCCCCATTCCCACCTTCTGTCTCTTTAATCCCCATTCCCACCTTCCCTCTCTCTAATCCTAATTCCCACGTTCTGTCTCTTTAATCCCCTTTCCCACCTTCTCCCACTCTAATCCCCATTCTCACCTTCTCTCTCTAATCCCCATTCCCACCCTCCCACTTTCTAATCCCCATATTCACCTTCTGTCTCTTTAATCCCCTTTCCCACATTCTCCCTCTCTAATCCCCATTCCCACGTTCTCCCTCTTTAATCCCCTTTCCCACCTTCTCCCTCTCTAATCCCCATTCCCACCTTCCCTCTCTCTAATCCACAATCCCACCTTCCCTCTCTCTAATCCCCATTCCCACATTCTCCCTCTCTAATCCCCATTCCCACCTTCCCTCTCTCTAATCCACAATCCCACCTTCCCTCTCTCTAATCCCCATTACCACATTCTCCCTCTCTAATCCCCAATCCCACCTTCTGTCTCTTTAATCCCCATTCCCACCTTCCCTCTCTCTAATCCTAATTCCCACGTTCTGTCTCTTTAATCCCCTTTCCCACCTTCTCCCACTCTAATCCCCATTCTCACCTTCTCTCTCTAATCCCCATTCCCACCCTCCCACTTTCAAATCCCCATATTCACCTTCTGTCTCTTTAATCCCCTTTCCCACATTCTCCCTCTCTAATCCCCTTTCCCACATTCTCCCTCTCTAATCCCCATTCCCACGTTCCCTCTCTCTAATCCCCATTCCCACCTTTATCTCTCTAATCCCCATTCCCACCTTCCCTCTCTCTAATCCCCATTCCCACCTTCTCCCTCTCTAATCCCCATTCCCACCTTCCCTCTCTTTAATCCCCATTCCTACCTTCCCCCTCTCTAATGCCCATTCCCACCTTCTCCCTCACTAATCCCCATTCCCACCTTCCCTCTCTCTAATCCCGATTCCCAGCTTCTGTCTCTTTAATCCCCATTCCGACCTTCTCTCTCTCTAATCGCCATTCCCACCTTCTCACTCTTTAATCCCCATTCCCACCTTCTCCCTCTCTAATCCCCATTCCCACCTTCCTCTCTCTAATCCTCATTCCCACCTTCTCCCTCTTTAATCCCCTTTCCCACCTTCCCTCTCTCTAATCCCCATTCCCACATTCTCCCTCTCTAATCCCCATTCCCACCTTCCCTCTCTCTAATCCACAATCCCACCTTCCCTCTCTCTAATCCCCATTACCACATTCTCCCTCTCTAATCCCCATTCCCACCTTCTGTCTCTTTAATCCCCATTCCCACCTTCCCTCTCTCTAATCCTAATTCCCACGTTCTGTCTCTTTAATCCCCTTTCCCACCTTCTCCCACTCTAATCCCCATTCTCACCTTCTCTCTCTAATCCCCATTCCCACCCTCCCACTTTCTAATCCCCATATTCACCTTCTGTCTCTTTAATCCCCATTCCCACATTCTCCCTCTCTAATCCCCATTCCCACGTTCTCCCTCTTTAATCCCCTTTCCCACCTTCTCCCTCTTTAATCCCCTTTCCCACATTCTCCCTCTCTAATCCCCATTCCCACGTTCCCTCTCTCTAATCCCCATTCCCACCTTTATCTCTCTAATCCCCATTCCCACCTTCCCTCTCTCTAATCCCCATTCCCACCTTCTCCCTCTCTAATCCCCATTCCCACCTTCCCTCTCTTTAATCCCCATTCCCACCTTCCCCCTCTCTAATGCCCATTCCCACCTTCTCCCTCACTAATCCCCATTCCCACCTTCCCTCTCTCTAATCCCGATTCCCAGCTTCTGTCTCTTTAATCCCCATTCCCACCTTCTCTCTCTCTAATCGCCATTCCCACCTTCTCACTCTTTAATCCCCATTCCCACCTTCTCCCTCTCTAATCCCCATTCCCACCTTCCTCTCTCTAATCCTCATTCCCACCTTCTCCCTCTTTAATCCCCTTTCCCACCTTCCCTCTCTCTAATCCCCATTCCCACATTCTCCCTCTCTAATCCCCATTCCCACCTTCCCTCTCTCTATTCCCCAATCCCACCTTCCCTCTCTCTAATCCCCATTACCACATTCTCCCTCTCTAATCCCCATTCCCACTTTCTGTCTCTTTAATCCCCATTCCCACCTTCCCGCTCTCTAATCCCCATTCCCACGTTCTGTCTCTTTAATCCCCTTTCCCAGCTTCTCCCACTCTAATCCCCATTCTCACCTTCTCTCTCTAATCCCCATTCCCACCCTCCCTCTTTCTAATCCCCATTCCCACCTTCTCTTTCTTTAATCCCCATTCCAACCTCTCCCTCTTTAACCCCATTCCCACTTCCCTCTATTTAATCCCCATTCCCACCTTCTCTCTCTTTAATCACCATTCCCACCTTCTCTCTCTTTAATCCTCAATCCCACCTTCTCTCTCTCTAATCCCCATTCCCACCTTCTCTCTCTCTAATCCCCATTCCCACCTTCTCTCTCTTTAATCCCGAATCCCACAGTCTCTCTCTCTAATCCCCATTCCCACTTTCTCTCTCTCTAATTCCCATTCCCACCTTGTCCCTCTCTAATCCCCATTCCCACCTTCTCTCTCTCAAATCCCCATTCCCATCTTCTGTCTCTTTAATCCACATTCCCACCTTCTCCCTCTCTAATCACCATTCCCATCTCGCTCTTTAATCACCTTTCCCACCTTCTCCCTATTTAATCCCCGTTCCCACCTTCTCCCTCTCTAATGCCCATTCCCACCTTCTCCCTCACTAATCCCCATTCCGACCTTCCGTCTCTCTAATCGCCATTCCCAGCTTCTGTCTCTTTAATCCCCATTCCCACCTTCTCTCTCTCTAATCGCCATTCCCACCTTCTCCCTCTTTAATCCCCATTCCCACCTTCTCCCTCTCTAATCCCCATTCCCACCTTCCTCTCTCTAATCCTCATTCCCACCTTCTCCCTCTTTAATCCCCTTTCCCACCTTCCCTCTCTCTAATCCCCATTCCCACATTCTCCCTCTCTAATCCCCATTCCCACCTTCCCTCTCTCTAATCCACACTCCCACCTTCCCTCTCTCTAATCCCCATTACCACATTCTCCCTCTCTAATCCCCATTCCTACCCTCTGTCTCTTTAATCCCCATTCCCACCTTCCCTCTCTCTAATCCTAATTCCCACGTTCTGTCTCTTTAATCCCCTTTCCCACCTTCTCCCACTCTAATCCCCATTCTCACCTTCTCTCTCTAATCCCCATTCCCACCCTCCCACTTTCTAATCCCCATATTCACCTTCTGTCTCTTTAATCCCCTTTCCCACATTCTCCCTCTCTAATCCCCATTCCCACGTTCTCCCTCTTTAATCCCCTTTCCCACCTTCTCCCTCTCTAATCCCCATTCCCACCTTCCCTCTCTCTAATCCCCATTACCACATTCTCCCTCTCTAATCCCCATTCCCACGTTCCCTCTCTCTAATCCCCATTCCCACCTTCCCTCTCTCTAATCCCCATTCCCACCTTCTCCCTCTCTAATCCCCATTCCCACCTTCACTCTCTTTAATCCCCATTCCCACCTTCCCCCTCTCTAATGCCCATTCCCACCTTCTCCCTCACTAATCCCCATTCTCACCTTCCCTCTCTCTAATCCCGATTCCCAGCTTCTGTCTCTTTAATCCCCATTCCCACCTTCTCTCTCTCTAATCGCCATTCCCACCTTCTCACTCTTTAATCCCCATTCCCACCTTCTCCCTCTCTAATCCCCATTCCCACCTTCCTCTCTCTAATCCTCATTCCCACCTTCTCCCTCTTTAATCCCCTTTCCCACCTTCCCTCTCTCTAATCCCCATTCCCACATTCTCCCTCTCTAATCCCCATTCCCACCTTCCCTCTCTCTATTCCCCAATCCCACCTTCCCTCTCTCTAATCCCCATTACCACATTCTCCCTCTCTAATCCCCATTCCCACTTTCTGTCTCTTTAATCCCCATTCCCACCTTCCCGCTCTCTAATCCCCATTCCCACGTTCTGTCTCTTTAATCCCCTTTCCCAGCTTCTCCCACTCTAATCCCCATTCTCACCTTCTCTCTCTAATCCCCATTCCCACCCTCCCTCTTTCTAATCCCCATTCCCACCTTCTCTTTCTTTAATCCCCATTCCAACCTCTCCCTCTTTAACCCCATTCCCACTTCCCTCTATTTAATCCCCATTCCCACCTTCTCTCTCTTTAATCACCATTCCCACCTTCTGTCTCTTTAATCCTCAATCCCACCTTCTCTCTCTCTAATCCCCATTCCCACCTTCTCTCTCTCTAATCCCCATTCCCACCTTCTCTCTCTTTAATCCCGAATCCCACAGTCTCTCTCTCTAATCCCCATTCCCACCTTCTCTCTCTCTAATTCCCATTCCCACCTTGTCCCTCTCTAATCCCCATTCCCACCTTCTCTCTCTCAAATCCCCATTCCCATCTTCTGTCTCTTTAATCCACATTCCCACCTTCTCCCTCTCTAATCACCATTCCCATCTTGCTCTTTAATCACCTTTCCCACCTTCTCCCTATTTAATCCCCGTTCCCACCTTCTCCCTCTCTAATGCCCATTCCCACCTTCTCCCTCACTAATCCCCATTCCGACCTTCCGTCTCTCTAATCGCCATTCCCAGCTTCTGTCTCTTTAATCCCCATTCCCACCTTCTCTCTCTCTAATCGCCATTCCCACCTTCCCTCTCTCTAATCCACAATCCCACCTTCCCTCTCTCTAATCCCCATTACCACATTCTCCCTCTCTAATCCCCATTCCCACCTTCTGTCTCTTTAATCCCCATTCCCACCTTCCCTCTCTCTAATCCTAATTCCCACGTTCTGTCTCTTTAATCCCCTTTCCCACCTTCTCCCACTCTAATCCCCATTCTCACCTCTCTCTAATCCCCATTCCCACCTTCTCCCTCTCTAATCCCCATTCCCACCTTCCCTATCTTTAATCCCCATTCCCACCTTCCCCCTCTCTAATGCCCATTCCCACCTTCTCCCTCACTAATCCCCATTCCCACCTTCCCTCTCTCTAATCCCGGTTCCCAGCTTCTGTCTCTTTAATCCCCATTCCCACCTTCTCTCTCTCTAATCGCCATTCCCACCTTCTCACTCTTTAATCCCCATTCCCACCTTCTCCCTCTCTAATCCCCATTCCCACCTTCCTCTCTCTAATCCTCATTCCCACCTTCTCCCTCTTTAATCCCATTTCCCACCTTCCCTCTCTCTAATCCCCATTCCCACATTCTCCCTCTCTAATCCCCATTCCCACCTTCCCTCTCTCTATTCCCCAATCCCACCTTCCCTCTCTCTAATCCCCATTCCCACCTTCCCTCTCTCTAATCCACAATCCCACCTTCCCTCTCTCTAATCCCCATTACCACATTCTCCCTCTCTAATCCCCATTCCCACCTTCTCCCTCTTTAATCCCCATTCCCACCTTCTCCCTCTCTAATCCCCATTCCCACCTTCCTCTCTCTAATCCTCATTCCCACCTTCTCCCTCTTTAATCCCCTTTCCCACCTTCCCTCTCTCTAATCCCCATTCCCACATTCTCCCTCTCTAATCCCCATTCCCACCTTCCCTCTCTCTAATCCACACTCCCACCTTCCCTCTCTCTAATCCCCATTACCACATTCTCCCTCTCTAATCCCCATTCCTACCCTCTGTCTCTTTAATCCCCATTCCCACCTTCCCTCTCTCTAATCCTAATTCCCACGTTCTGTCTCTTTAATCCCCTTTCCCACCTTCTCCCACTCTAATCCCCATTCTCACCTTCTCTCTCTAATCCCCATTCCCACCCTCCCACTTTCTAATCCCCATATTCACCTTCTGTCTCTTTAATCCCCTTTCCCACATTCTCCCTCTCTAATCCCCATTCCCACGTTCTCCCTCTTTAATCCCCTTTCCCACCTTCTCCCTCTCTAATCCCCATTCCCACCTTCCCTCTCTCTAATCCCCATTACCACATTCTCCCTCTCTAATCCCCATTCCCACGTTCCCTCTCTCTAATCCCCATTCCCACCTTCCCTCTCTCTAATCCCCATTCCCACCTTCTCCCTCTCTAATCCCCATTCCCACCTTCACTCTCTTTAATCCCCATTCCCACCTTCCCCCTCTCTAATGCCCATTCCCACCTTCTCCCTCACTAATCCCCATTCTCACCTTCCCTCTCTCTAATCCCGATTCCCAGCTTCTGTCTCTTTAATCCCCATTCCCACCTTCTCTCTCTCTAATCGCCATTCCCACCTTCTCACTCTTTAATCCCCATTCCCACCTTCTCCCTCTCTAATCCCCATTCCCACCTTCCTCTCTCTAATCCTCATTCCCACCTTCTCCCTCTTTAATCCCCTTTCCCACCTTCCCTCTCTCTAATCCCCATTCCCACATTCTCCCTCTCTAATCCCCATTCCCACCTTCCCTCTCTCTATTCCCCAATCCCACCTTCCCTCTCTCTAATCCCCATTACCACATTCTCCCTCTCTAATCCCCATTCCCACTTTCTGTCTCTTTAATCCCCATTCCCACCTTCCCGCTCTCTAATCCCCATTCCCACGTTCTGTCTCTTTAATCCCCTTTCCCAGCTTCTCCCACTCTAATCCCCATTCTCACCTTCTCTCTCTAATCCCCATTCCCACCCTCCCTCTTTCTAATCCCCATTCCCACCTTCTCTTTCTTTAATCCCCATTCCAACCTCTCCCTCTTTAACCCCATTCCCACTTCCCTCTATTTAATCCCCATTCCCACCTTCTCTCTCTTTAATCACCATTCCCACCTTCTGTCTCTTTAATCCTCAATCCCACCTTCTCTCTCTCTAATCCCCATTCCCACCTTCTCTCTCTCTAATCCCCATTCCCACCTTCTCTCTCTTTAATCCCGAATCCCACAGTCTCTCTCTCTAATCCCCATTCCCACCTTCTCTCTCTCTAATTCCCATTCCCACCTTGTCCCTCTCTAATCCCCATTCCCACCTTCTCTCTCTCAAATCCCCATTCCCATCTTCTGTCTCTTTAATCCACATTCCCACCTTCTCCCTCTCTAATCACCATTCCCATCTTGCTCTTTAATCACCTTTCCCACCTTCTCCCTATTTAATCCCCGTTCCCACCTTCTCCCTCTCTAATGCCCATTCCCACCTTCTCCCTCACTAATCCCCATTCCGACCTTCCGTCTCTCTAATCGCCATTCCCAGCTTCTGTCTCTTTAATCCCCATTCCCACCTTCTCTCTCTCTAATCGCCATTCCCACCTTCCCTCTCTCTAATCCACAATCCCACCTTCCCTCTCTCTAATCCCCATTACCACATTCTCCCTCTCTAATCCCCATTCCCACCTTCTGTCTCTTTAATCCCCATTCCCACCTTCCCTCTCTCTAATCCTAATTCCCACGTTCTGTCTCTTTAATCCCCTTTCCCACCTTCTCCCACTCTAATCCCCATTCTCACCTCTCTCTAATCCCCATTCCCACCTTCTCCCTCTCTAATCCCCATTCCCACCTTCCCTATCTTTAATCCCCATTCCCACCTTCCCCCTCTCTAATGCCCATTCCCACCTTCTCCCTCACTAATCCCCATTCCCACCTTCCCTCTCTCTAATCCCGGTTCCCAGCTTCTGTCTCTTTAATCCCCATTCCCACCTTCTCTCTCTCTAATCGCCATTCCCACCTTCTCACTCTTTAATCCCCATTCCCACCTTCTCCCTCTCTAATCCCCATTCCCACCTTCCTCTCTCTAATCCTCATTCCCACCTTCTCCCTCTTTAATCCCATTTCCCACCTTCCCTCTCTCTAATCCCCATTCCCACATTCTCCCTCTCTAATCCCCATTCCCACCTTCCCTCTCTCTATTCCCCAATCCCACCTTCCCTCTCTCTAATCCCCATTCCCACCTTCCCTCTCTCTAATCCACAATCCCACCTTCCCTCTCTCTAATCCCCATTACCACATTCTCCCTCTCTAATCCCCATTCCCACCTTCTGTCTCTTTAATCCCCATTCCCACCTTCCCTCTCTCTAATCCTAATTCCCACGTTCTGTCTCTTTAATCCCCTTTCCCACCTTCTCCCACTCTAATCCCCATTCTCACCTTCTCTCTCTAATCCCCATTCCCACCCTCCCACTTTCTAATCCCCATATTCACCTTCTGTCTCTTTAATCCCCATTCCCACATTCTCCCTCTCTAATCCCCATTCCCACGTTCTCCCTCTTTAATCCCCTTTCCCACCTTCTCCCTCTTTAATCCCCTTTCCCACATTCTCCCTCTCTAATCCCCATTCCCACGTTCCCTCTCTCTAATCCCCATTCCCACCTTCCCTCTCTCTAATCCCCATTCCCACCTTCTCCCTCTCTAATCCCCATTCCCACCTTCACTCTCTTTAATCCCCATTCCCACCTTCCCCCTCTCTAATGCCCATTCCCACCTTCTCCCTCACTAATCCCCATTCCCACCTTCCCTCTCTCTAATCCCGATTCCCAGCTTCTGTCTCTTTAATCCCCATTCCCACCTTCTCTCTCTCTAATCGCCATTCCCACCTTCTCACTCTTTAATCCCCATTCCCACCTTCTCCCTCTCTAATCCCCATTCCCACCTTCCTCTCTCTAATCCTCATTCCCACCTTCTCCCTCTTTAATCCCCTTTCCCACCTTCCCTCTCTCTAATCCCCATTCCCACATTCTCCCTCTCTAATCCCCATTCCCACCTTCCCTCTCTCTATTCCCCAATCCCACCTTCCCTCTCTCTAATCCCCATTACCACATTCTCCCTCTCTAATCCCCATTCCCACTTTCTGTCTCTTTAATCCCCATTCCCACCTTCCCGCTCTCTAATCCCCATTCCCACGTTCTGTCTCTTTAATCCCCTTTCCCAGCTTCTCCCACTCTAATCCCCATTCTCACCTTCTCTCTCTAATCCCCATTCCCACCCTCCCTCTTTCTAATCCCCATTCCCACCTTCTCTTTCTTTAATCCCCATTCCAACCTCTCCCTCTTTAACCCCATTCCCACTTCCCTCTATTTAATCCCCATTCCCACCTTCTCTCTCTTTAATCACCATTCCCACCTTCTGTCTCTTTAATCCTCAATCCCACCTTCTCTCTCTCTAATCCCCATTCCCACCTTCTCTCTCTCTAATCCCCATTCCCACCTTCTCTCTCTTTAATCCCGAATCCCACAGTCTCTCTCTCTAATCCCCATTCCCACCTTCTCTCTCTCTAATTCCCATTCCCACCTTGTCCCTCTCTAATCCCCATTCCCACCTTCTCTCTCTCAAATCCCCATTCCCATCTTCTGTCTCTTTAATCCACATTCCCACCTTCTCCCTCTCTAATCACCATTCCCATCTTGCTCTTTAATCACCTTTCCCACCTTCTCCCTATTTAATCCCCGTTCCCACCTTCTCCCTCTCTAATGCCCATTCCCACCTTCTCCCTCACTAATCCCCATTCCGACCTTCCGTCTCTCTAATCGCCATTCCCAGCTTCTGTCTCTTTAATCCCCATTCCCACCTTCTCTCTCTCTAATCGCCATTCCCACCTTCCCTCTCTCTAATCCACAATCCCACCTTCCCTCTCTCTAATCCCCATTACCACATTCTCCCTCTCTAATCCCCATTCCCACCTTCTGTCTCTTTAATCCCCATTCCCACCTTCCCTCTCTCTAATCCTAATTCCCACGTTCTGTCTCTTTAATCCCCTTTCCCACCTTCTCCCACTCTAATCCCCATTCTCACCTCTCTCTAATCCCCATTCCCACCCTCCCACTTTCTAATCCCCATATTCACCTTCTGTCTCTTTAATCCCCTTTCCCACATTCTCCCTCTCTAATCCCCATTCCCACGTTCTCCCTCTTTAATCCCCTTTCCCACCTTCTCCCTCTCTAATCCCCATTCCCACCTTCCCTCTCTCTAATCCACAACCCCACCTTCCCTCTCTCTAATCCCCATTCCCACATTCTCCCTCTCTAATCCCCATTCCCACCTTCCCTCTCTCTAATCCACAATCCCACCTTCCCTCTCTCTAATCCCCATTACCACATTCTCCCTCTCTAATCCCCATTCCCACCTTCTGTCTCTTTAATCCCCATTCCCACCTTCCCTCTCTCTAATCCTAATTCCCACGTTCTGTCTCTTTAATCCCCTTTCCCACCTTCTCCCACTCTAATCCCCATTCTCACCTTCTCTCTCTAATCCCCATTCCCACCCTCCCACTTTCAAATCCCCATATTCACCTTCTGTCTCTTTAATCCCCTTTCCCACATTCTCCCTCTCTAATCCCCTTTCCCACATTCTCCCTCTCTAATCCCCATTCCCACGTTCCCTCTCTCTAATCCCCATTCCCACCTTTATCTCTCTAATCCCCATTCCCACCTTCCCTCTCTCTAATCCCCATTCCCACCTTCTCCCTCTCTAATCCCCATTGCCACCTTCCCTCTCTTTAATCCCCATTCCCACCTTCCCCCTCTCTAATGCCCATTCCCACCTTCTCCCTCACTAATCCCCATTCCCACCTTCCCTCTCTCTAATCCCGATTCCCAGCTTCTGTCTCTTTAATCCCCATTCCCACCTTTTCTCTCTCTAATCGCCATTCCCACCTTCTCACTCTTTAATCCCCATTCCCACCTTCTCCCTCTCTAATCCCCATTCCCACCTTCCTCTCTCTAATCCTCATTCCCACCTTCTCCCTCTTTAATCCCCTTTCCCACCTTCCCTCTCTCTAATCCCCATTCCCACATTCTCCCTCTCTAATCCCCATTCCCACCTTCCCTCTCTCTAATCCACAATCCCACCTTCCCTCTCTCTAATCCCCATTACCACATTCTCACTCTCTAATCCCCATTCCCACCTTCTGTCTCTTTAATCCCCATTCCCACCTTCCCTCTCTCTAATCCTAATTCCCACGTTCTGTCTCTTTAATCCCCTTTCCCACCTTCTCCCACTCTAATCCCCATTCTCACCTTCTCTCTCTAATCCCCATTCCCACCCTCCCACTTTCTAATCCCCATATTCACCTTCTGTCTCTTTAATCCCCATTCCCACATTCTCCCTCTCTAATCCCCATTCCCACGTTCTCCCTCTTTAATCCCCTTTCCCACCTTCTCCCTCTTTAATCCCCTTTCCCACATTCTCCCTCTCTAATCCCCATTCCCACGTTCCTTCTCTCTAATCCCCATTCCCACCTTTATCTCTCTAATCCCCATTCCCACCTTCCCTCTCTCTAATCCCCATTCCCACCTTCTCCCTCTCTAATCCCCATTCCCACCTTCCCTCTCTTTAATCCCCATTCCCACCTTCCCCCTCTCTAATGCCCATTCCCACCTTCTCCCTCACTAATCCCCATTCCCACCTTCCCTCTCTCTAATCCCGATTCCCAGCTTCTGTCTCTTTAATCCCCATTCCCACCTTCTCTCTCTCTAATCGCCATTCCCACCTTCTCACTCTTTAATCCCCATTCCCACCTTCTCCCTCTCTAATCCCCATTCCCACCTTCCTCTCTCTAATCCTCATTCCCACCTTCTCCCTCTTTAATCCCCTTTCCCACCTTCCCTCTCTCTAATCCCCATTCCCACATTCTCCCTCTCTAATCCCCATTCCCACCTTCCCTCTCTCTATTCCCCAATCCCACCTTCCCTCTCTCTAATCCCCATTACCACATTCTCCCTCTCTAACCCCCATTCCCACTTTCTGTCTCTTTAATCCCCATTCCCACCTTCCCGCTCTCTAATCCCCATTCCCACGTTCTGTCTCTTTAATCCCCTTTCCCAGCTTCTCCCACTCTAATCCCCATTCTCACCTTCTCTCTCTAATCCCCATTCCCACCCTCCCTCTTTCTAATCCCCATTCCCACCTTCTCTTTCTTTAATCCCCATTCCAACCTCTCCCTCTTTAACCCCATTCCCACTTCCCTCTATTTAATCCCCATTCCCACCTTCTCTCTCTTTAATCACCATTCCCACCTTCTCTCTCTTTAATCCTCAATCCCACCTTCTCTCTCTCTAATCCCCATTCCCACCTTCTCTCTCTCTAATCCCCATTCCCACCTTCTCTCTCTTTAATCCCGAATCCCACAGTCTCTCTCTCTAATCCCCATTCCCACCTTCTCTCTCTCTAATTCCCATTCCCACCTTGTCCCTCTCTAATCCCCATTCCCACCTTCTCTCTGTCAAATCCCCATTCCCATCTTCTGTCTCTTTAATCCACATTCCCACCTTCTCCCTCTCTAATCACCATTCCCATCTCGCTCTTTAATCACCTTTCCCACCTTCTCCCTATTTAATCCCCGTTCCCACCTTCTCCCTCTCTAATGCCCATTCCCACCTTCTCCCTCACTAATCCCCATTCCGACCTTCCGTCTCTCTAATCGCCATTCCCAGCTTCTGTCTCTTTAATCCCCATTCCCACCTTCTCTCTCTCTAATCGCCATTCCCACCTTCCCTCTCTCTAATCCACAATCCCACCTTCCCTCTCTCTAATCCCCATTACCACATTCTCCCTCTCTAATCCCCATTCCCACCTTCTGTCTCTTTAATCCCCATTCCCACCTTCCCTCTCTCTAATCCTAATTCCCACGTTCTGTCTCTTTAATCCCCTTTCCCACCTTCTCCCACTCTAATCCCCATTCTCACCTTCTCTCTCTAATCCCCATTCCCACCCTCCCACTTTCTAATCCCCACATTCACCTTCTGTCTCTTTAATCCCCTTTCCCACATTCTCCCTCTCTAATCCCCATTCCCACGTTCTCCCTCTTTAATCCCCTTTCCCACCTTCTCCCTCTCTAATCCCCATTCCCACCTTCCCTCTCTCTAATCCACAATCCCACCTTCCCTCTCTCTAATCCCCATTCCCACATTCTCCCTCTCTAATCCCCATTCCCACCTTCCCTCTCTCTAATCCACAATCCCACCTTCCCTCTCTCTAATCCCCATTACCACATTCTCCCTCTCTAATCCCCATTCCCACCTTCTGTCTCTTTAATCCCCATTCCCACCTTCCCTCTCTCTAATCCTAATTCCCACATTCTGTCTCTTTAATCCCCTTTCCCACCTTCTCCCACTCTAATCCCCATTCTCACCTTCTCTCTCTAATCCCCATTCCCACCCTCCCACTTTCAAATCCCCATATTCACCTTCTGTCTCTTTAATCCCCTTTCCCACATTCTCCCTCTCTAATCCCCTTTCCCACATTCTCCCTCTCGAATCCCCATTCCCACGTTCCCTCTCTCTAATCCCCATTCCCACCTTTATCTCTCTAATCCCCATTCCCACCTTCCCTCTCTCTAATCCCCATTCCCACCTTCTCCCTCTCTAATCCCCATTCCCACCTTCCCTCTCTTTAATCCCCATTCCTACCTTCCCCCTCTCTAATGCCCATTCCCACCTTCTCCCTCACTAATCCCCATTCCCACCTTCCCTCTCTCTAATCCCGATTCCCAGCTTCTGTCTCTTTAATCCCCATTCCCACCTTCTCTCTCTCTAATCGCCATTCCCACCTTCTCACTCTTTAATCCCCATTCCCACCTTCTCCCTCTCTAATCCCCATTCCCACCTTCCTCTCTCTAATCCTCATTCCCACCTTCTCCCTCTTTAATCCCCTTTCCCACCTTCCCTCTCTCTAATCCCCATTCCCACATTCTCCCTCTCTAATCCCCATTCCCACCTTCTCTCTCTCTAATCCACAATCCCACCTTCCCTCTCTCTAATCCCCATTACCACATTCTCCCTCTCTAATCCCCATTCCCACCTTCTGTCTCTTTAATCCCCATTCCCACCTTCCCTCTCTCTAATCCTAATTCCCACGTTCTGTCTCTTTAATCCCCTTTCCCACCTTCTCCCACTCTAATCCCCATTCTCACCTTCTCTCTCTAATCCCCATTCCCACCCTCCCACTTTCTAATCCCCATATTCACCTTCTGTCTCTTTAATCCCCATTCCCACATTCTCCCTCTCTAATCCCCATTTCCACGTTCTACCTCTTTAATCCCCTTTCCCACCTTCTCCCTCTTTAATCCCCTTTCCCACATTCTCCCTCTCTAATCCCCATTCCCACGTTCCCTCTCTCTAATCCCCATTCCCACCTTTATCTCTCTAATCCCCATTCCCACCTTCCCTCTCTCTAATCCCCATTCCCACCTTCTCCCTCTCTAATCCCCATTCCCACCTTCCCTCTCTTTAATCCCCATTCCCACCTTCCCCCTCTCTAATGCCCATTCCCACCTTCTCCCTCACTAATCCCCATTCCCACCTTCCCTCTCTCTAATCCCGATTCCCAGCTTCTGTCTCTTTAATCCCCATTCCCACCTTCTCTCTCTCTAATCGCCATTCCCACCTTCTCACTCTTTAATCCCCATTCCCAACTTCTCCCTCTCTAATCCCCATTCCCACCTTCCTCTCTCTAATCCTCATTCCCACCTTCTCCCTCTTTAATCCCCTTTCCCACCTTCCCTCTCTCTAATCCCCATTCCCACATTCTCCCTCTCTAATCCCCATTCCCACCTTCCCTCTCTCTATTCCCCAATCCCACCTTCCCTCTCTCTAATCCCCATTACCACATTCTCCCTCTCTAATCCCCATTCCCACTTTCTGTCTCTTTAATCCCCATTCCCACCTTCCCGCTCTCTAATCCCCATTCCCACGTTCTGTCTCTTTAATCCCCTTTCCCAGCTTCTCCCACTCTAATCCCCATTCTCACCTTCTCTCTCTAATCCCCATTCCCACCCTCCCTCTTTCTAATCCCCATTCCCCCCTTCTCTTTCTTTAATCCCCATTCCAACCTCTCCCTCTTTAACCCCATTCCCACTTCCCTCTATTTAATCCCCATTCCCACCTTCTCTCTCTTTAATCACCATTCCCACCTTCTCTCTCTTTAATCCTCAATCCCACCTTCTCTCTCTCTAATCCCCATTCCCACCTTCTCTCTCTCTAATCCCCATTCCCACCTTCTCTCTCTTTAATCCCGAATCCCACAGTCTCTCTCTCTAATCCCCATTCCCACTTTCTCTCTCTCTAATTCCCATTCCCACCTTGTCCCTCTCTAATCCCCATTCCCACCTTCTCTCTCTCAAATCCCCATTCCCATCTTCTGTCTCTTTAATCCACATTCCCACCTTCTCCCTCTCTAATCACCATTCCCATCTCGCTCTTTAATCACCTTTCCCACCTTCTCCCTATTTAATCCCCGTTCCCACCTTCTCCCTCTCTAATGCCCATTCCCACCTTCTCCCTCACTAATCCCCATTCCGACCTTCCGTCTCTCTAATCGCCATTCCCAGCTTCTGTCTCTTTAATCCCCATTCCCACCTTCTCTCTCTCTAATCGCCATTCCCACCTTCTCCCTCTTTAATCCCCATTCCCACCTTCTCCCTCTCTAATCCCCATTCCCACCTTCCTCTCTCTAATCCTCATTCCCACCTTCTCCCTCTTTAATCCCCTTTCCCACCTTCCCTCTCTCTAATCCCCATTCCCACATTCTCCCTCTCTAATCCCCATTCCCACCTTCCCTCTCTCTAATCCACAATCCCACCTTCCCTCTCTCTAATCCCCATTACCACATTCTCCCTCTCTAATCCCCATTCCAACCTCTCCCTCTTTAACCCCATTCCCACTTCCCTCTATTTAATCCCCATTCCCACCTTCTATCTCTTTAATCACCATTCCCACCTTCTCTCTCTTTAATCCTCAATCCCACCTTCTCTCTCTCTAATCCCCATTCCCACCTTCTCTCTCTCTAATCCCCATTCCCACCTTCTCTCTCTTTAATCCCGAATCCCACAGTCTCTCTCTCTAATCCCCATTCCCACCTTCTCTCTCTCTAATTCCCATTCCCACCTTGTCCCTCTCTAATCCCCATTCCCACCTTCTCTCTCTCAAATCCCCATTCCCATCTTCTGTCTCTTTAATCCACATTCCCACCTTCTCCCTCTCTAATCACCATTCCCATCTCGCTCTTTAATCACCTTTCCCACCTTCTCCCTATTTAATCCCCGTTCCCACCTTCTCCCTCTCTAATGCCCATTCCCACCTTCTCCCTCACTAATCCCCATTCCGACCTTCCGTCTCTCTAATCGCCATTCCCAGCTTCTGTCTCTTTAATCCCCATTCCCACCTTCTCTCTCTCTAATCGCCATTCCCACCTTCCCTCTCTCTAATCCACAATCCCACCTTCCCTCTCTCTAATCCCCATTACCACATTCTCCCTCTCTAATCCCCATTCCCACCTTCTGTCTCTTTAATCCCAATTCCCACCTTCCCTCTCTCTAATCCTAATTTCCACGTTCTGTCTCTTTAATTCCCTTTCCCACCTTCTCCCACTCTAATCCCCATTCTCACCTTCTCTCTCTAATCCCCATTCCCACCCTCCCACTTTCTAATCCCCATATTCACCTTCTGTCTCTTTAATCCCCTTTCCCACATTCTCCCTCTCTAATCCCCATTCCCACGTTCTCCCTCTTTAATCCCCTTTCCCACCTTCTCCCTCTCTAATCCCCATTCCCACCTTCCCTCTCTCTAATCCACAACCCCACCTTCCCTCTCTCTAATCCCCATTCCCACATTCTCCCTCTCTAATCCCCATTCCCACCTTCCCTCTCTCTAATCCACAATCCCACCTTCCCTCTCTCTAATCCCCATTACCACATTCTCCCTCTCTAATCCCCATTCCCACCTTCTGTCTCTTTAATCCCCATTCCCACCTTCCCTCTCTCTAATCCTAATTCCCACGTTCTGTCTCTTTAATCCCATTTCCCACCTTCTCCCACTCTAATCCCCATTCTCACCTTCTCTCTCTAATCCCCATTCCCACCCTCCCACTTTCAAATCCCCATATTCACCTTCTGTCTCTTTAATCCCCTTTCCCACATTCTCCCTCTCTAATCCCCTTTCCCACATTCTCCCTTTCTAATCCCCATTCCCACGTTCCCTCTCTCTAATCCCCATTCCCACCTTTATCTCTCTAATCCCCATTCCCACCTTCCCTCTCTCCAATCCCCATTCCCACCTTCTCCCTCTCTAATCCCCATTCCCACCTTCCCTCTCTTTAATCCCCATTCCCACCTTCCCCCTCTCTAATGCCCATTCCCACCTTCTCCCTCACTAATCCCCATTCCCACCTTCCCTCTCTCTAATCCCGATTCCCAGCTTCTGTCTCTTTAATCCCCATTCCCACCTTCTCTCTCTCTAATCGCCATTCCCACCTTCTCACTCTTTAAACCCCATTCCCACCTTCTCCCTCTCTAATCCCCATTCCCACCTTCCTCTCTCTAATCCTCATTCCCAACTTCTCCCTCTTTAATCCCCTTTCCCACCTTCCCTCTCTCTAATCCCCATTCCCACATTCTCCCTCTCTAATCCCCATTCCCACCTTCCCTCTCTCTAATCCACAATCCCACCTTCCCTCTCTCTAATCCCCATTACCACATTCTCACTCTCTAATCCCCATTCCCACCTTCTGTCTCTTTAATCCCCATTCCCACCTTCCCTCTCTCTAATCCTAATTCCCACGTTCTGTCTCTTTAATCCCCTTTCCCACCTTCTCCCACTCTAATCCCCATTCTCACCTTCTCTCTCTAATCCCCATTCCCACCCTCCCACTTTCTAATCCCCATATTCACCTTCTGTCTCTTTAATCCCCATTCCCACATTCTCCCTCTCTAATCCCCATTCCCACGTTCTCCCTCTTTAATCCCCTTTCCCACCTTCTCCCTCTTTAATCCCCTTTCCCACATTATCCCTCTCTAATCCCCATTCCCACGTTCCCTCTCTCTAATCCCCATTCCCACCTTTATCTCTCTAATCCCCATTCCCACCTTCCCTCTCTCTAATCCCCATTCCCACCTTCTCCCTCTCTAATCCCCATTCCCACCTTCCCTCTCTTTAATCCCCATTCCCACCTTCCCCCTCTCTAATGCCCATTCCCACCTTCTCCCTCACTAATCCCCATTCCCACCTTCCCTCTCTCTAATCCCGATTCCCAGCTTCTGTCTCTTTAATCCCCATTCCCACCTTCTCTCTCTCTAATCGCCATTCCCACCTTCTCACTCTTTAATCCCCATTCCCACCTTCTCCCTCTCTAATCCCCATTCCCACCTTCCTCTCTCTAATCCTCATTCCCACCTTCTCCCTCTTTAATCCCCTTTCCCACCTTCCCTCTCTCTAATCCCCATTCCCACATTCTCCCTCTCTAATCCCCATTCCCACCTTCCCTCTCTCTATTCCCCAATTCCACCTTCCCTCTCTCTAATCCCCATTACCACATTCTCCCTCTCTAATCCCCATTCCCACTTTCTGTCTCTTTAATCCCCATTCCCACCTTCCCGCTCTCTAATCCCCATTCCCACGTTCTGTCTCTTTAATCCCCTTTCCCAGCTTCTCCCACTCTAATCCCCATTCTCACCTTCTCTCTCTAATCCCCATTCCCACCCTCCCTCTTTCTAATCCCCATTCCCACCTTCTCTTTCTTTAAACCCCATTCCAACCTCTCCCTCTTTAACCCCATTCCCACTTCCCTCTATTTAATCCCCATTCCCACCTTCTCTCTCTTTAATCACCATTCCCACCTTCTCTCTCTTTAATCCTCAATCCCACCTTCTCTCTCTCTAATCCCCATTCCCACCTTCTCTCTCTCTAATCCCCATTCCCACCTTCTCTCTCTTTAATCCCGAATCCCACAGTCTCTCTCTCTAATCCCCATTCCCACCTTCTCTCTCTCTAATTCCCATTCCCACCTTGTCCCTCTCTAATCCCCATTCCCACCTTCTCTCTGTCAAATCCCCATTCCCATCTTCTGTCTCTTTAATCCACATTCCCACCTTCTCCCTCTCTAATCACCATTCCCATCTCGCTCTTTAATCACCTTTCCCACCTTCTCCCTATTTAATCCCCGTTCCCACCTTCTCCCTCTCTAATGCCCATTCCCACCTTCTCCCTCACTAATCCCCATTCCGACCTTCCGTCTCTCTAATCGCCATTCCCAGCTTCTGTCTCTTTAATCCCCATTCCCACCTTCTCTCTCTCTAATCGCCATTCCCACCTTCCCTCTCTCTAATCCACAATCCCACCTTCCCTCTCTCTAATCCCCATTACCACATTCTCCCTCTCTAATCCCCATTCCCACCTTCTGTCTCTTTAATCCCCATTCCCACCTTCCCTCTCTCTAATCCTAATTCCCACGTTCTGTCTCTTTAATCCCCTTTCCCACCTTCTCCCACTCTAATCCCCATTCTCACCTTCTCTCTCTAATCCCCATTCCCACCCTCCCACTTTCTAATCCCCATATTCACCTTCTGTCTCTTTAATCCCCTTTCCCACATTCTCCCTCTCTAATCCCCATTCCCACGTTCTCCCTCTTTAATCCCCTTTCCCACCTTCTCCCTCTCTAATCCCCATTCCCACCTTCCCTCTCTCTAATCCACAATCCCACCTTCCCTCTCTCTAATCCCCATTCCCACATTCTCCCTCTCTAATCCCCATTCCCACCTTCCCTCTCTCTAATCCACAATCCCACCTTCCCTCTCTCTAATCCCCATTACCACATTCTCCCTCTCTAATCCCCAATCCCACCTTCTGTCTCTTTAATCCCCATTCCCACCTTCCCTCTCTCTAATCCTAATTCCCACGTTCTGTCTCTTTAATCCCCTTTCCCACCTTCTCCCACTCTAATCCCCATTCTCACCTTCTCTCTCTAATCCCCATTCCCACCCTCCCACTTTCAAATCCCCATATTCACCTTCTGTCTCTTTAATCCCCTTTCCCACATTCTCCCTCTCTAATCCCCTTTCCCACATTCTCCCTCTCTAATCCCCATTCCCACGTTCCCTCTCTCTAATCCCCATTCCCACCTTTATCTCTCTAATCCCCATTCCCACCTTCCCTCTCTCTGATCCCCATTCCCACCTTCTCCCTCTCTAATCCCCATTCCCACCTTCCCTCTCTTTAATCCCCATTCCTACCTTCCCCCTCTCTAATGCCCATTCCCACCTTCTCCCTCACTAATCCCCATTCCCACCTTCCCTCTCTCTAATCCCGATTCCCAGCTTCTGTCTCTTTAATCCCCATTCCGACCTTCTCTCTCTCTAATCGCCATTCCCACCTTCTCACTCTTTAATCCCCATTCCCACCTTCTCCCTCTCTAATCCCCATTCCCACCTTCCTCTCTCTAATCCTCATTCCCACCTTCTCCCTCTTTAATCCCCTTTCCCACCTTCCCTCTCTCTAATCCCCATTCCCACATTCTCCCTCTCTAATCCCCATTCCCACCTTCCCTCTCTCTAATCCACAATCCCACCTTCCCTCTCTCTAATCCCCATTACCACATTCTCCCTCTCTAATCCCCATTCCCACCTTCTGTCTCTTTAATCCCCATTCCCACCTTCCCTCTCTCTAATCCTAATTCCCACGTTCTGTCTCTTTAATCCCCTTTCCCACCTTCTCCCACTCTAATCCCCATTCTCACCTTCTCTCTCTAATCCCCATTCCCACCCTCCCACTTTCTAATCCCCATATTCACCTTCTGTCTCTTTAATCCCCATTCCCACATTCTCCCTCTCTAATCCCCATTCCCACGTTCTCCCTCTTTAATCCCCTTTCCCACCTTCTCCCTCTTTAATCCCCTTTCCCACATTCTCCCTCTCTAATCCCCATTCCCACGTTCCCTCTCTCTAATCCCCATTCCCACCTTTATCTCTCTAATCCCCATTCCCACCTTCCCTCTCTCTAATCCCCATTCCCACCTTCTCCCTCTCTAATCCCCATTCCCACCTTCCCTCTCTTTAATCCCCATTCCCACCTTCCCCCTCTCTAATGCCCATTCCCACCTTCTCCCTCACTAATCCCCATTCCCACCTTCCCTCTCTCTAATCCCGATTCCCAGCTTCTGTCTCTTTAATCCCCATTCCCACCTTCTCTCTCTCTAATCGCCATTCCCACCTTCTCACTCTTTAATCCCCATTCCCACCTTCTCCCTCTCTAATCCCCATTCCCACCTTCCTCTCTCTAATCCTCATTCCCACCTTCTCCCTCTTTAATCCCCTTTCCCACCTTCCCTCTCTCTAATCCCCATTCCCACATTCTCCCTCTCTAATCCCCATTCCCACCTTCCCTCTCTCTATTCCCCAATCCCACCTTCCCTCTCTCTAATCCCCATTACCACATTCTCCCTCTCTAATCCCCATTCCCACTTTCTGTCTCTTTAATCCCCATTCCCACCTTCCCGCTCTCTAATCCCCATTCCCACGTTCTGTCTCTTTAATCCCCTTTCCCAGCTTCTCCCACTCTAATCCCCATTCTCACCTTCTCTCTCTAATCCCCATTCCCACCCTCCCTCTTTCTAATCCCCATTCCCACCTTCTCTTTCTTTAATCCCCATTCCAACCTCTCCCTCTTTAACCCCATTCCCACTTCCCTCTATTTAATCCCCATTCCCACCTTCTCTCTCTTTAATCACCATTCCCACCTTCTCTCTCTTTAATCCTCAATCCCACCTTCTCTCTCTCTAATCCCCATTCCCACCTTCTCTCTCTCTAATCCCCATTCCCACCTTCTCTCTCCTTAATCCCGAATCCCACAGTCTCTCTCTCTAATCCCCATTCCCACTTTCTCTCTCTCTAATTCCCATTCCCACCTTGTCCCTCTCTAATCCCCATTCCCACCTTCTCTCTCTCAAATCCCCATTCCCATCTTCTGTCTCTTTAATCCACATTCCCACCTTCTCCCTCTCTAATCACCATTCCCATCTCGCTCTTTAATCACCTTTCCCACCTTCTCCCTATTTAATCCCCGTTCCCACCTTCTCCCTCTCTAATGCCCATTCCCACCTTCTCCCTCACTAATCCCCATTCCGACCTTCCGTCTCTCTAATCGCCATTCCCAGCTTCTGTCTCTTTAATCCCCATTCCCACCTTCTCTCTCTCTAATCGCCATTCCCACCTTCTCCCTCTTTAATCCCCATTCCCACCTTCTCCCTCTCTAATCCCCATTCCCACCTTCCTCTCTCTAATCCTCATTCCCACCTTCTCCCTCTTTAATCCCCTTTCCCACCTTCCCTCTCTCTAATCCCCATTCCCACATTCTCCCTCTCTAATCCCCATTCCCACCTTCCCTCTCTCTAATCCACACTCCCACCTTCCCTCTCTCTAATCCCCATTACCACATTCTCCCTCTCTAATCCCCATTCCTACCCTCTGTCTCTTTAATCCCCATTCCCACCTTCCCTCTCTCTAATCCTAATTCCCACGTTCTGTCTCTTTAATCCCCTTTCCCACCTTCTCCCACTCTAATCCCCATTCTCACCTTCTCTCTCTAATCCCCATTCCCACCCTCCCACTTTCTAATCCCCATATTCACCTTCTGTCTCTTTAATCCCCTTTCCCACATTCTCCCTCTCTAATCCCCATTCCCACGTTCTCCCTCTTTAATCCCCTTTCCCACCTTCTCCCTCTCTAATCCCCATTCCCACCTTCCCTCTCTCTAATCCCCATTACCACATTCTCCCTCTCTAATCCCCATTCCCACCTTCTGCCTCTTTAATCCCCATTCCCACCTTCCCTCTCTCTAATCCTAATTCCCACGTTCTGTCTCTTTAATCCCCTTTCCCACCTTCTCCCACTCTAATCCCCATTCTCACCTTCTCTCTCTAATCCCCATTCCCACCCTCCCACTTTCTAATCCCCATATTCACCTTCTGTCTCTTTAATCCCCATTCCCACATTCTCCCTCTCTAATCCCCATTCCCACGTTCTCCCTCTTTAATCCCCTTTCCCACCTTCTCCCTCTTTAATCCCCTTTCCCACATTCTCCCTCTCTAATCCCCATTCCCACGTTCCCTCTCTCTAATCCCCATTCCCACCTTTATCTCTCTAATCCCCATTCCCACCTTCCCTCTCTCTAATCCCCATTCCCACCTTCTCCCTCTCTAATCCCCATTCCCACCTTCCCTCTCTTTAATCCCCATTCCCACCTTCCCCCTCTCTAATGCCCATTCCCACCTTCTCCCTCACTAATCCCCATTCCCACCTTCCCTCTCTCTAATCCCGATTCCCAGCTTCTGTCTCTTTAATCCCCATTCCCACCTTCTCTCTCTCTAATCGCCATTCCCACCTTCTCACTCTTTAATCCCCATTCCCACCTTCTCCCTCTCTAATCCCCATTCCCACCTTCCTCTCTCTAATCCTCATTCCCACCTTCTCCCTCTTTAATCCCCTTTCCCACCTTCCCTCTCTCTTATCCCCATTCCCACATTCTCCCTCTCTAATCCCCATTCCCACCTTCCCTCTCTCTATTCCCCAATCCCACCTTCCCTCTCTCTAATCCCCATTACCACATTCTCCCTCTCTAATCCCCATTCCCACTTTCTGTCTCTTTAATCCCCATTCCCACCTTCCCGCTCTCTAATCCCCATTCCCACGTTCTGTCTCTTTAATCCCCTTTCCCAGCTTCTCCCACTCTAATCCCCATTCTCACCTTCTCTCTCTAATCCCCATTCCCACCCTCCCTCTTTCTAATCCCCATTCCCACCTTCTCTTTCTTTAATCCCCATTCCAACCTCTCCCTCTTTAACCCCATTCGCACTTCCCTCTATTTAATCCCCATTCCCACCTTCTCTCTCTTTAATCACCATTCCCACCTTCTCTCTCTTTAATCCTCAATCCCACCTTCTCTCTCTCTAATCCCCATTCCCACCTTCTCTCTCTCTAATCCCCATTCCCACCTTCTCTCTCTTTAATCCCGAATCCCACAGTCTCTCTCTCTAATCCCCATTCCCACCTTCTCTCTCTCTAATTCCCATTCCCACCTTGTCCCTCTCTAATCCCCATTCCCACCTTCTCTCTCTCAAATCCCCATTCCCATCTTCTGTCTCTTTAATCCACATTCCCACCTTCTCCCTCTCTAATCACCATTCCCATCTCGCTCTTTAATCACCTTTCCCACCTTCCCGCTCTCTAATCCCCATTCCCACGTTCTGTCTCTTTAATCCCCTTTCCCAGCTTCTCCCACTCTAATCCCCATTCTCACCTTCTCTCTCTAATCCCCATTCCCACCCTCCCTCTTTCTAATCCCCATTCCCACCTTCTCTTTCTTTAATCCCCATTCCAACCTCTCCCTCTTTAACCCCATTCCCACTTCCCTCTATTTAATCCCCATTCCCACCTTCTCTCTCTTTAATCACCATTCCCACCTTCTCTCTCTTTAATCCTCAATCCCACCTTCTCTCTCTCTAATCCCCATTCCCACCTTCTCTCTCTCTAATCCCCATTCCCACCTTCTCTCTCTTTAATCCCGAATCCCACAGTCTCTCTCTCTAATCCCCATTCCCACCTTCTCTCTCTCTAATTCCCATTCCCACCTTGTCCCTCTCTAATCCCCATTCCCACCTTCTCTCTCTCAAATCCCCATTCCCATCTTCTGTCTCTTTAATCCCCGTTCCCACCTTCTCCCTCTCTAATGCCCATTCCCACCTTCTCCCTCACTAATCCCCATTCCGACCTTCCGTCTCTCTAATCGCCATTCCCAGCTTCTGTCTCTTTAATCCCCATTCCCACCTTCTCTCTCTCTAATCGCCATTCCCACCTTCTCCCTCTTTAATCCCCATTCCCACCTTCTCCCTCTCTAATCCCCATTCCCACCTTCCTCTCTCTAATCCTCATTCCCACCTTCTCCCTCTTTAATCCCCTTTCCCACCTTCCCTCTCTCTAATCCCCATTCCCACATTCTCCCTCTCTAATCCCCATTCCCACCTTCCCTCTCTCTAATCCACAATCCCACCTTCCCTCTCTCTAATCCCCATTACCACATTCATCCTCTCTAATCCCCATTCCCACCTTCTGTTTCTTTAATCCCCATTCCCACCTTCCCTCTCTCTAATCCTAATTCCCACGTTCTGTCTCTTTAATCCCCTTTCCCACCTTCTCCCACTCTAATCCCCATTCTCACCTTCTCTCTCTAATCCCCATTCCCACCCTCCCACTTTCTAATCCCCATATTCACCTTCTGTCTCTTTAATCCCCTTTCCCACATTCTCCCTCTCTAATCCCCATTCCCACGTTCTCCCTCTTTCATCCCCTTTCCCACCTTCTCCCTCTCTAATCCCCATTCCCACCTTCCCTCTCTCTAATCCACAATCCCACCTTCCCTCTCTCTAATCCCCATTCCCACATTCTCCCTCTCTAATCCCCATTCCCACCTTCCCTCTCTCTAATCCACAATCCCACCTTCCCTCTCTCTAATCCCCATTACCACATTCTCCCTCTCTAATGCCCATTCCCACCTTCTGTCTCTTTAATCCCCATTCCCACCTTCCCTCTCTCTAATCCTAATTCCCACGTTCTGTCTCTTTAATCCCCTTTCCCACCTTCTCCCACTCTAATCCCCATTCTCACCTTCTCTCTCTAATCCCCATTCCCACCCTCCCACTTTCAAATCCCCATATTCACCTTCTGTCTCTTTAATCCCCTTTCCCACATTCTCCCTCTCTAATCCCCTTTCCCACATTCTCCCTCTCTAATCCCCATTCCCACGTTCCCTCTCTCTAATCCCCATTCCCACCTTTATCTCTCTAATCCCCATTCCCACCTTCCCTCTCTCTAATCCCCATTCCCACCTTCTCCCTCTCTAATCCCCATTCCCACCTTCCCTCTCTTTAATCCCCATTCCCACCTTACCCCTCTCTAATGCCCATTCCCACATTCTCCCTCTCTAATCCCCATTCCCACCTTCCCTCTCTCTAATCCACAATCCCACCTTCCCTCTCTCTAATCCCCATTACCACATTCTCCCTCTCTAATCCCCATTCCCACCTTCTGTCTCTTTAATCCCCATTCCCACCTTCCCTCTCTCTAATCCTAATTCCCACGTTCTGTCTCTTTAATCCCCTTTCCCACCTTCTCCCACTCTAATCCCCATTCTCACCTTCTCTCTCTAATCCCCATTCCCACCCTCCCACTTTCTAATCCCCATTCCCACCTTTATCTCTCTAATCCCCATTCCCACCTTCCCTCTCTCTAATCCCCATTCCCACCTTCTCCCTCTCTAATCCCCATTCCCACCTTCCCTCTCTTTAATCCCCATTCCCACCTTCCCCCTCTCTAATGCCTATTCCCACCTTCTCCCTCACTAATCCCCATTCCCACCTTCCCTCTCTCTAATCCCGATTCCCAGCTTCCGTCTCTTTAATCCCCATTCCCACCTTCTCTCTCTCTAATCGCCATTCCCACCTTCTCACTCTTTAATCCCCATTCCCACCTTCTCCCTCTCTAATCCCCATTCCCACCTTCCTCTCTCTAATCCTCATTCCCACCTTCTCCCTCTTTAATCCCCTTTCCCACCTTCCCTCTCTCTAAACCCCATTCCCACATTCTCCCTCTCTAATCCCCATTCCCACCTTCCCTCTCTCTATTCCCCAATCCCACCTTCCCTCTCTCTAATCCCCATTACCACATTCTCCCTCTCTAATCCCCATTCCCACTTTCTGTCTCTTTAATCCCCATTCCCACCTTCCCGCTCTCTAATCCCCATTCCCACGTTCTGTCTCTTTAATCCCCTTTCCCAGCTTCTCCCACTCTAATCCCCATTCTCACCTTCTCTCTCTAATCCCCATTCCCACCCTCCCTCTTTCTAATCCCCATTCCCACCTTCTCTTTCTTTAATCCCCATTCCAACCTCTCCCTCTTTAACCCCATTCCCACTTCCCTCTATTTAATCCCCATTCCCACCTTCTCTCTCTTTAATCACCATTCCCACCTTCTCTCTCTTTAATCCTCAATCCCACCTTCTCTCTCTCTAATCCCCATTCCCACCTTCTCTCTCTCTAATCCCCATTCCCACCTTCTCTCTCTCTAATTCCCATTCCCACCTTGTCCCTCTCTAATCCCCATTCCCACCTTCTCTCTCTCAAATCCCCATTCCCATCTTCTGTCTCTTTAATCCACATTCCCACCTTCTCCCTCTCTAATCACCATTCCCATCTCGCTCTTTAATCACCTTTCCCACCTTCTCCCTATTTAATCCCCGTTCCCACCTTCTCCCTCTCTAATCCACATTCCCACCTTCTTTCTCTCAAATCCCCAATCCCATCTTCTGTCTCTTTAATCCACATTCCCACCTTCTCCCTCTCTAATCACCATTCCCATCTTCTCGCTCTTTAATCCCCTTTCCCACCTTCTCCCTCTTTAATCCCCTTTCCCACCTTCTCCCTCTCTAATCCCCATTCCCGCCTTCTCCCTCTCTAATCCCCATTCCCACCTTCGCTCTCTCTAATCCCCATTCCCACCTTCCCTCTCTTTAACCCCCATTCCCACCGTCTCCCTCTCTAATCCCCATTCCCACCTTCTCCCTCTTTAATCCCCTTTCCACATTCTCCCTCTCTAATCCCCATTCCCATGTGCTCCCTCTTTAATCCCCTTTCCCACTTTCTCCCCCTCTAATCCCCATTCCCACCTTCTGTCTCTTTGATCCCCATTCCCACCTTCTCCCTCTATAATCCCCATTCCCACCTTCCTCGCTCTAATCCACAATCCCACCATCTCCCTCTTTAATCCCCTTTCCCACCTTCTCCCACTCTAATCCCCATTCTCACCTTCTCACTCTAATCCCCATTCCCACCCTCCCTCTTTCTAATCCCCATTCCCACCTTCTGTCTCTTTAATCCCCTTTCCCACATTCTCCCTCTCTAATCACCATTCCCACTTTCTCCCTCTTTAATCCCCTTTCCCACCTTCTCCCGCTCTAATCCCCATTCCCACATTCTCCCTCTCTAATCCCCATTCCCACCTTCTCCCTCTTTAATCCCCTTTCCCACATTCTCCCTCTCTAATCCCCTTTCCCACGTTCCCTCTCTCTAATCCTCATTCCCACCTTAATCTATCTAATCCCCATTCCCACCTTCCCTCTCTCTAATCCCCATTCCCACCTTCTCCCTCTCTAATCCCCATTCCCACCTTCCCTCTCTTTAATCCCCATTCCCATCTTCCCCCTCTCTAATGCCCATTCCCACCTTCTCCCTCACTAATCCCCATTCCCACCTTCCCTCTCTCTAATCCCCATTCCCAGCTTCTGTCTCTTTAATCCCCATTCCCACCTTCTCCCTCTCTAATCCCCATTCCCACCTTCCTCTCTCTAATCCTCATTCCCACCTTCTCCCTCTTTAATCCCCTTTCCCACCTTCCCTCTCTCTAATCCCCATTCCCACATTCTCCCTCTCTAATCCCCATTCCCACCTTCCCTCTCTCTATTCCCCAATCCCACCTTCCCTCTCTCTAATCCCCATTACCACATTCTCCCTCTCTAATCCCCATTCCCACTTTCTGTCTCTTTAATCCCCATTCCCACCTTCCCGCTCTCTAATCCCCATTCCCACGTTCTGTCTCTTTAATCCCCTTTCCCAGCTTCTCCCACTCTAATCCCCATTCTCACCTTCTCTCTCTAATCCCCATTCCCACCCTCCCTCTTTCTAATCCCCATTCCCACCTTCTCTTTCTTTAATCCCCATTCCAACCTCTCCCTCTTTAACCCCATTCCCACTTCCCTCTATTTAATCCCCATTCCCACCTTCTCTCTCTTTAATCACCATTCCCACCTTCTGTCTCTTTAATCCTCAATCCCACCTTCTCTCTCTCTAATCCCCATTCCCACCTTCTCTCTCTCTAATCCCCATTCCCACCTTCTCTCTCTTTAATCCCGAATCCCACAGTCTCTCTCTCTAATCCCCATTCCCACCTTCTCTCTCTCTAATTCCCATTCCCACCTTGTCCCTCTCTAATCCCCATTCCCACCTTCTCTCTCTCAAATCCCCATTCCCATCTTCTGTCTCTTTAATCCACATTCCCACCTTCTCCCTCTCTAATCACCATTCCCATCTTGCTCTTTAATCACCTTTCCCACCTTCTCCCTATTTAATCCCCGTTCCCACCTTCTCCCTCTCTAATGCCCATTCCCACCTTCTCCCTCACTAATCCCCATTCCGACCTTCCGTCTCTCTAATCGCCATTCCCAGCTTCTGTCTCTTTAATCCCCATTCCCACCTTCTCTCTCTCTAATCGCCATTCCCACCTTCCCTCTCTCTAATCCACAATCCCACCTTCCCTCTCTCTAATCCCCATTACCACATTCTCCCTCTCTAATCCCCATTCCCACCTTCTGTCTCTTTAATCCCCATTCCCACCTTCCCTCTCTCTAATCCTAATTCCCACGTTCTGTCTCTTTAATCCCCTTTCCCACCTTCTCCCACTCTAATCCCCATTCTCACCTCTCTCTAATCCCCATTCCCACCTTCTCCCTCTCTAATCCCCATTCCCACCTTCCCTCTCTTTAATCCCCATTCCCACCTTCCCCCTCTCTAATGCCCATTCCCACCTTCTCCCTCACTAATCCCCATTCCCACCTTCCCTCTCTCTAATCCCGATTCCCAGCTTCTGTCTCTTTAATCCCCATTCCCACCTTCTCTCTCTCTAATCGCCATTCCCACCTTCTCACTCTTTAATCCCCATTCCCACCTTCTCCCTCTCTAATCCCCATTCCCACCTTCCTCTCTCTAATCCTCATTCCCACCTTCTCCCTCTTTAATCCCCTTTCCCACCTTCCCTCTCTCTAATCCCCATTCCCACATTCTCCCTCTCTAATCCCCATTCCCACCTTCCCTCTCTCTATTCCCCAATCCCACCTTCCCTCTCTCTAATCCCCATTCCCACCTTCCCTCTCTCTAATCCACAATCCCACCTTCCCTCTCTCTAATCCCCATTACCACATTCTCCCTCTCTAATCCCCATTCCCACCTTCTGTCTCTTTAATCCCCATTCCCACCTTCCCTCTCTCTAATCCTAATTCCCACGTTCTGTCTCTTTAATCCCCTTTCCCACCTTCTCCCACTCTAATCCCCATTCTCACCTTCTCTCTCTAATCCCCATTCCCACCCTCCCACTTTCTAATCCCCATATTCACCTTCTGTCTCTTTAATCCCCATTCCCACATTCTCCCTCTCTAATCCCCATTCCCACGTTCTCCCTCTTTAATCCCCTTTCCCACCTTCTCCCTCTTTAATCCCCTTTCCCACATTCTCCCTCTCTAATCCCCATTCCCACGTTCCCTCTCTCTAATCCCCATTCCCACCTTCCCTCTCTCTAATCCCCATTCCCACCTTCTCCCTCTCTAATCCCCATTCCCACCTTCACTCTCTTTAATCCCCATTCCCACCTTCCCCCTCTCTAATGCCCATTCCCACCTTCTCCCTCACTAATCCCCATTCCCACCTTCCCTCTCTCTAATCCCGTTCCCAGCTTCTGTCTCTTTAATCCCCATTCCCACCTTCTCTCTCTCTAATCGCCATTCCCACCTTCTCACTCTTTAATCCCCATTCCCACCTTCTCCCTCTCTAATCCCCATTCCCACCTTCCTCTCTCTAATCCTCATTCCCACCTTCTCCCTCTTTAATCCCCTTTCCCACCTTCCCTCTCTCTAATCCCCATTCCCACATTCTCCCTCTCTAATCCCCATTCCCACCTTCCCTCTCTCTATTCCCCAATCCCACCTTCCCTCTCTCTAATCCCCATTACCACATTCTCCCTCTCTAATCCCCATTCCCACTTTCTGTCTCTTTAATCCCCATTCCCACCTTCCCGCTCTCTAATCCCCATTCCCACGTTCTGTCTCTTTAATCCCCTTTCCCAGCTTCTCCCACTCTAATCCCCATTCTCACCTTCTCTCTCTAATCCCCATTCCCACCCTCCCTCTTTCTAATCCCCATTCCCACCTTCTCTTTCTTTAATCCCCATTCCAACCTCTCCCTCTTTAACCCCATTCCCACTTCCCTCTATTTAATCCCCATTCCCACCTTCTCTCTCTTTAATCACCATTCCCACCTTCTGTCTCTTTAATCCTCAATCCCACCTTCTCTCTCTCTAATCCCCATTCCCACCTTCTCTCTCTCTAATCCCCATTCCCACCTTCTCTCTCTTTAATCCCGAATCCCACAGTCTCTCTCTCTAATCCCCATTCCCACCTTCTCTCTCTCTAATTCCCATTCCCACCTTGTCCCTCTCTAATCCCCATTCCCACCTTCTCTCTCTCAAATCCCCATTCCCATCTTCTGTCTCTTTAATCCACATTCCCACCTTCTCCCTCTCTAATCACCATTCCCATCTTGCTCTTTAATCACCTTTCCAACCTTCTCCCTATTTAATCCCCGTTCCCACCTTCTCCCTCTCTAATGCCCATTCCCACCTTCTCCCTCACTAATCCCCATTCCGACCTTCCGTCTCTCTAATCGCCATTCCCAGCTTCTGTCTCTTTAATCCCCATTCCCACCTTCTCTCTCTCTAATCGCCATTCCCACCTTCCCTCTCTCTAATCCACAATCCCACCTTCCCTCTCTCTAATCCCCATTACCACATTCTCCCTCTCTAATCCCCATTCCCACCTTCTGTCTCTTTAATCCCCATTCCCACCTTCCCTCTCTCTAATCCTAATTCCCACGTTCTGTCTCTTTAATCCCCTTTCCCACCTTCTCCCACTCTAATCCCCATTCTCACCTCTCTCTAATCCCCATTCCCACCCTCCCACTTTCTAATCCCCATATTCACCTTCTGTCTCTTTAATCCCCTTTCCCACATTCTCCCTCTCTAATCCCCATTCCCACGTTCTCCCTCTTTAATCCCCTTTCCCACCTTCTCCCTCTCTAATCCCCATTCCCACCTTCCCTCTCTCTAATCCACAACCCCACCTTCCCTCTCTCTAATCCCCATTCCCACATTCTCCCTCTCTAATCCCCATTCCCACCTTCCCTCTCTCTAATCCACAATCCCACCTTCCCTCTCTCTAATCCCCATTACCACATTCTCCCTCTCTAATCCCCATTCCCACCTTCTGTCTCTTTAATCCCCATTCCCACCTTCCCTCTCTCTAATCCTAATTCCCACGTTCTGTCTCTTTAATCCCCTTTCCCACCTTCTCCCACTCTAATCCCCATTCTCACCTTCTCTCTCTAATCCCCATTCCCACCCTCCCACTTTCAAATCCCCATATTCACCTTCTGTCTCTTTAATCCCCTTTCCCACATTCTCCCTCTCTAATCCCCTTTCCCACATTCTCCCTCTCTAATCCCCATTCCCACGTTCCCTCTCTCTAATCCCCATTCCCACCTTTATCTCTCTAATCCCCATTCCCACCTTCCCTCTCTCTAATCCCCATTCCCACCTTCTCCCTCTCTAATCCCCATTGCCACCTTCCCTCTCTTTAATCCCCATTCCCACCTTCCCCCTCTCTAATGCCCATTCCCACCTTCTCCCTCACTAATCCCCATTCCCACCTTCCCTCTCTCTAATCCCGATTCCCAGCTTCTGTCTCTTTAATCCCCATTCCCACCTTTTCTCTCTCTAATCGCCATTCCCACCTTCTCACTCTTTAATCCCCATTCCCACCTTCTCCCTCTCTAATCCCCATTCCCACCTTCCTCTCTCTAATCCTCATTCCCACCTTCTCCCTCTTTAATCCCCTTTCCCACCTTCCCTCTCTCTAATCCCCATTCCCACATTCTCCCTCTCTAATCCCCATTCCCACCTTCCCTCTCTCTAATCCACAATCCCACCTTCCCTCTCTCTAATCCCCATTACCACATTCTCACTCTCTAATCCCCATTCCCACCTTCTGTCTCTTTAATCCCCATTCCCACCTTCCCTCTCTCTAATCCTAATTCCCACGTTCTGTCTCTTTAATCCCCTTTCCCACCTTCTCCCACTCTAATCCCCATTCTCACCTTCTCTCTCTAATCCCCATTCCCACCCTCCCACTTTCTAATCCCCATATTCACCTTCTGTCTCTTTAATCCCCATTCCCACATTCTCCCTCTCTAATCCCCATTCCCACGTTCTCCCTCTTTAATCCCCTTTCCCACCTTCTCCCTCTTTAATCCCCTTTCCCACATTCTCCCTCTCTAATCCCCATTCCCACGTTCCCTCTCTCTAATCCCCATTCCCACCTTTATCTCTCTAATCCCCATTCCCACCTTCCCTCTCTCTAATCCCCATTCCCACCTTCTCCCTCTCTAATCCCCATTCCCACCTTCCCTCTCTTTAATCCCCATTCCCACCTTCCCCCTCTCTAATGCCCATTCCCACCTTCTCCCTCACTAATCCCCATTCCCACCTTCCCTCTCTCTAATCCCGATTCCCAGCTTCTGTCTCTTTAATCCCCATTCCCACCTTCTCTCTCTCTAATCGCCATTCCCACCTTCTCACTCTTTAATCCCCATTCCCACCTTCTCCCTCTCTAATCCCCATTCCCACCTTCCTCTCTCTAATCCTCATTCCCACCTTCTCCCTCTTTAATCCCCTTTCCCACCTTCCCTCTCTCTAATCCCCATTCCCACATTCTCCCTCTCTAATCCCCATTCCCACCTTCCCTCTCTCTATTCCCCAATCCCACCTTCCCTCTCTCTAATCCCCATTACCACATTCTCCCTCTCTAACCCCCATTCCCACTTTCTGTCTCTTTAATCCCCATTCCCACCTTCCCGCTCTCTAATCCCCATTCCCACGTTCTGTCTCTTTAATCCCCTTTCCCAGCTTCTCCCACTCTAATCCCCATTCTCACCTTCTCTCTCTAATCCCCATTCCCACCCTCCCTCTTTCTAATCCCCATTCCCACCTTCTCTTTCTTTAATCCCCATTCCAACCTCTCCCTCTTTAACCCCATTCCCACTTCCCTCTATTTAATCCCCATTCCCACCTTCTCTCTCTTTAATCACCATTCCCACCTTCTCTCTCTTTAATCCTCAATCCCACCTTCTCTCTCTCTAATCCCCATTCCCACCTTCTCTCTCTCTAATCCCCATTCCCACCTTCTCTCTCTTTAATCCCGAATCCCACAGTCTCTCTCTCTAATCCCCATTCCCACCTTCTCTCTCTCTAATTCCCATTCCCACCTTGTCCCTCTCTAATCCCCATTCCCACCTTCTCTCTGTCAAATCCCCATTCCCATCTTCTGTCTCTTTAATCCACATTCCCACCTTCTCCCTCTCTAATCACCATTCCCATCTCGCTCTTTAATCACCTTTCCCACCTTCTCCCTATTTAATCCCCGTTCCCACCTTCTCCCTCTCTAATGCCCATTCCCACCTTCTCCCTCACTAATCCCCATTCCGACCTTCCGTCTCTCTAATCGCCATTCCCAGCTTCTGTCTCTTTAATCCCCATTCCCACCTTCTCTCTCTCTAATCGCCATTCCCACCTTCCCTCTCTCTAATCCACAATCCCACCTTCCCTCTCTCTAATCCCCATTACCACATTCTCCCTCTCTAATCCCCATTCCCACCTTCTGTCTCTTTAATCCCCATTCCCACCTTCCCTCTCTCTAATCCTAATTCCCACGTTCTGTCTCTTTAATCCCCTTTCCCACCTTCTCCCACTCTAATCCCCATTCTCACCTTCTCTCTCTAATCCCCATTCCCACCCTCCCACTTTCTAATCCCCACATTCACCTTCTGTCTCTTTAATCCCCTTTCCCACATTCTCCCTCTCTAATCCCCATTCCCACGTTCTCCCTCTTTAATCCCCTTTCCCACCTTCTCCCTCTCTAATCCCCATTCCCACCTTCCCTCTCTCTAATCCACAATCCCACCTTCCCTCTCTCTAATCCCCATTCCCACATTCTCCCTCTCTAATCCCCATTCCCACCTTCCCTCTCTCTAATCCACAATCCCACCTTCCCTCTCTCTAATCCCCATTACCACATTCTCCCTCTCTAATCCCCATTCCCACCTTCTGTCTCTTTAATCCCCATTCCCACCTTCCCTCTCTCTAATCCTAATTCCCACGTTCTGTCTCTTTAATCCCCTTTCCCACCTTCTCCCACTCTAATCCCCATTCTCACCTTCTCTCTCTAATCCCCATTCCCACCCTCCCACTTTCAAATCCCCATATTCACCTTCTGTCTCTTTAATCCCCTTTCCCACATTCTCCCTCTCTAATCCCCTTTCCCACATTCTCCCTCTCTAATCCCCATTCCCACGTTCCCTCTCTCTAATCCCCATTCCCACCTTTATCTCTCTAATCCCCATTCCCACCTTCCCTCTCTCTAATCCCCATTCCCACCTTCTCCCTCTCTAATCCCCATTCCCACCTTCCCTCTCTTTAATCCCCATTCCTACCTTCCCCCTCTCTAATGCCCATTCCCACCTTCTCCCTCACTAATCCCCATTCCCACCTTCCCTCTCTCTAATCCCGATTCCCAGCTTCTGTCTCTTTAATCCCCATTCCCACCTTCTCTCTCTCTAATCGCCATTCCCACCTTCTCACTCTTTAATCCCCATTCCCACCTTCTCCCTCTCTAATCCCCATTCCCACCTTCCTCTCTCTAATCCTCATTCCCACCTTCTCCCTCTTTAATCCCCTTTCCCACCTTCCCTCTCTCTAATCCCCATTCCCACATTCTCCCTCTCTAATCCCCATTCCCACCTTCTCTCTCTCTAATCCACAATCCCACCTTCCCTCTCTCTAATCCCCATTACCACATTCTCCCTCTCTAATCCCCATTCCCACCTTCTGTCTCTTTAATCCCCATTCCCACCTTCCCTCTCTCTAATCCTAATTCCCACGTTCTGTCTCTTTAATCCCCTTTCCCACCTTCTCCCACTCTAATCCCCATTCTCACCTTCTCTCTCTAATCCCCATTCCCACCCTCCCACTTTCTAATCCCCATATTCACCTTCTGTCTCTTTAATCCCCATTCCCACATTCTCCCTCTCTAATCCCCATTTCCACGTTCTACCTCTTTAATCCCCTTTCCCACCTTCTCCCTCTTTAATCCCCTTTCCCACATTCTCCCTCTCTAATCCCCATTCCCACGTTCCCTCTCTCTAATCCCCATTCCCACCTTTATCTCTCTAATCCCCATTCCCACCTTCCCTCTCTCTAATCCCCATTCCC
The DNA here is from genome assembly GCF_047496885.1 of Scyliorhinus torazame. Lineage (NCBI taxonomy): Eukaryota > Metazoa > Chordata > Chondrichthyes > Carcharhiniformes > Scyliorhinidae > Scyliorhinus > Scyliorhinus torazame. The sequence goes on along the minus strand of NC_092710.1, from coordinate 12,189,640 downwards.
ACCTTCTCCCTCTCTAATCCCCATTCCCACCTTCCCTCTCTTTAATCCCCATTCCCACCTTCCCCCTCTCTAATGCCCATTCCCACCTTCTCCCTCACTAATCCCCATTCCCACCTTCCCTCTCTCTAATCCCGATTCCCAGCTTCTGTCTCTTTAATCCCCATTCCCACCTTCTCTCTCTCTAATCGCCATTCCCACCTTCTCACTCTTTAATCCCCATTCCCAACTTCTCCCTCTCTAATCCCCATTCCCACCTTCCTCTCTCTAATCCTCATTCCCACCTTCTCCCTCTTTAATCCCCTTTCCCACCTTCCCTCTCTCTAATCCCCATTCCCACATTCTCCCTCTCTAATCCCCATTCCCACCTTCCCTCTCTCTATTCCCCAATCCCACCTTCCCTCTCTCTAATCCCCATTACCACATTCTCCCTCTCTAATCCCCATTCCCACTTTCTGTCTCTTTAATCCCCATTCCCACCTTCCCGCTCTCTAATCCCCATTCCCACGTTCTGTCTCTTTAATCCCCTTTCCCAGCTTCTCCCACTCTAATCCCCATTCTCACCTTCTCTCTCTAATCCCCATTCCCACCCTCCCTCTTTCTAATCCCCATTCCCCCCTTCTCTTTCTTTAATCCCCATTCCAACCTCTCCCTCTTTAACCCCATTCCCACTTCCCTCTATTTAATCCCCATTCCCACCTTCTCTCTCTTTAATCACCATTCCCACCTTCTCTCTCTTTAATCCTCAATCCCACCTTCTCTCTCTCTAATCCCCATTCCCACCTTCTCTCTCTCTAATCCCCATTCCCACCTTCTCTCTCTTTAATCCCGAATCCCACAGTCTCTCTCTCTAATCCCCATTCCCACTTTCTCTCTCTCTAATTCCCATTCCCACCTTGTCCCTCTCTAATCCCCATTCCCACCTTCTCTCTCTCAAATCCCCATTCCCATCTTCTGTCTCTTTAATCCACATTCCCACCTTCTCCCTCTCTAATCACCATTCCCATCTCGCTCTTTAATCACCTTTCCCACCTTCTCCCTATTTAATCCCCGTTCCCACCTTCTCCCTCTCTAATGCCCATTCCCACCTTCTCCCTCACTAATCCCCATTCCGACCTTCCGTCTCTCTAATCGCCATTCCCAGCTTCTGTCTCTTTAATCCCCATTCCCACCTTCTCTCTCTCTAATCGCCATTCCCACCTTCTCCCTCTTTAATCCCCATTCCCACCTTCTCCCTCTCTAATCCCCATTCCCACCTTCCTCTCTCTAATCCTCATTCCCACCTTCTCCCTCTTTAATCCCCTTTCCCACCTTCCCTCTCTCTAATCCCCATTCCCACATTCTCCCTCTCTAATCCCCATTCCCACCTTCCCTCTCTCTAATCCACAATCCCACCTTCCCTCTCTCTAATCCCCATTACCACATTCTCCCTCTCTAATCCCCATTCCAACCTCTCCCTCTTTAACCCCATTCCCACTTCCCTCTATTTAATCCCCATTCCCACCTTCTATCTCTTTAATCACCATTCCCACCTTCTCTCTCTTTAATCCTCAATCCCACCTTCTCTCTCTCTAATCCCCATTCCCACCTTCTCTCTCTCTAATCCCCATTCCCACCTTCTCTCTCTTTAATCCCGAATCCCACAGTCTCTCTCTCTAATCCCCATTCCCACCTTCTCTCTCTCTAATTCCCATTCCCACCTTGTCCCTCTCTAATCCCCATTCCCACCTTCTCTCTCTCAAATCCCCATTCCCATCTTCTGTCTCTTTAATCCACATTCCCACCTTCTCCCTCTCTAATCACCATTCCCATCTCGCTCTTTAATCACCTTTCCCACCTTCTCCCTATTTAATCCCCGTTCCCACCTTCTCCCTCTCTAATGCCCATTCCCACCTTCTCCCTCACTAATCCCCATTCCGACCTTCCGTCTCTCTAATCGCCATTCCCAGCTTCTGTCTCTTTAATCCCCATTCCCACCTTCTCTCTCTCTAATCGCCATTCCCACCTTCCCTCTCTCTAATCCACAATCCCACCTTCCCTCTCTCTAATCCCCATTACCACATTCTCCCTCTCTAATCCCCATTCCCACCTTCTGTCTCTTTAATCCCAATTCCCACCTTCCCTCTCTCTAATCCTAATTTCCACGTTCTGTCTCTTTAATTCCCTTTCCCACCTTCTCCCACTCTAATCCCCATTCTCACCTTCTCTCTCTAATCCCCATTCCCACCCTCCCACTTTCTAATCCCCATATTCACCTTCTGTCTCTTTAATCCCCTTTCCCACATTCTCCCTCTCTAATCCCCATTCCCACGTTCTCCCTCTTTAATCCCCTTTCCCACCTTCTCCCTCTCTAATCCCCATTCCCACCTTCCCTCTCTCTAATCCACAACCCCACCTTCCCTCTCTCTAATCCCCATTCCCACATTCTCCCTCTCTAATCCCCATTCCCACCTTCCCTCTCTCTAATCCACAATCCCACCTTCCCTCTCTCTAATCCCCATTACCACATTCTCCCTCTCTAATCCCCATTCCCACCTTCTGTCTCTTTAATCCCCATTCCCACCTTCCCTCTCTCTAATCCTAATTCCCACGTTCTGTCTCTTTAATCCCATTTCCCACCTTCTCCCACTCTAATCCCCATTCTCACCTTCTCTCTCTAATCCCCATTCCCACCCTCCCACTTTCAAATCCCCATATTCACCTTCTGTCTCTTTAATCCCCTTTCCCACATTCTCCCTCTCTAATCCCCTTTCCCACATTCTCCCTTTCTAATCCCCATTCCCACGTTCCCTCTCTCTAATCCCCATTCCCACCTTTATCTCTCTAATCCCCATTCCCACCTTCCCTCTCTCTAATCCCCATTCCCACCTTCTCCCTCTCTAATCCCCATTCCCACCTTCCCTCTCTTTAATCCCCATTCCCACCTTCCCCCTCTCTAATGCCCATTCCCACCTTCTCCCTCACTAATCCCCATTCCCACCTTCCCTCTCTCTAATCCCGATTCCCAGCTTCTGTCTCTTTAATCCCCATTCCCACCTTCTCTCTCTCTAATCGCCATTCCCACCTTCTCACTCTTTAAACCCCATTCCCACCTTCTCCCTCTCTAATCCCCATTCCCACCTTCCTCTCTCTAATCCTCATTCCCACCTTCTCCCTCTTTAATCCCCTTTCCCACCTTCCCTCTCTCTAATCCCCATTCCCACATTCTCCCTCTCTAATCCCCATTCCCACCTTCCCTCTCTCTAATCCACAATCCCACCTTCCCTCTCTCTAATCCCCATTACCACATTCTCACTCTCTAATCCCCATTCCCACCTTCTGTCTCTTTAATCCCCATTCCCACCTTCCCTCTCTCTAATCCTAATTCCCACGTTCTGTCTCTTTAATCCCCTTTCCCACCTTCTCCCACTCTAATCCCCATTCTCACCTTCTCTCTCTAATCCCCATTCCCATCCTCCCACTTTCTAATCCCCATATTCACCTTCTGTCTCTTTAATCCCCATTCCCACATTCTCCCTCTCTAATCCCCATTCCCACGTTCTCCCTCTTTAATCCCCTTTCCCACCTTCTCCCTCTTTAATCCCCTTTCCCACATTATCCCTCTCTAATCCCCATTCCCACGTTCCCTCTCTCTAATCCCCATTCCCACCTTTATCTCTCTAATCCCCATTCCCACCTTCCCTCTCTCTAATCCCCATTCCCACCTTCTCCCTCTCTAATCCCCATTCCCACCTTCCCTCTCTTTAATCCCCATTCCCACCTTCCCCCTCTCTAATGCCCATTCCCACCTTCTCCCTCACTAATCCCCATTCCCACCTTCCCTCTCTCTAATCCCGATTCCCAGCTTCTGTCTCTTTAATCCCCATTCCCACCTTCTCTCTCTCTAATCGCCATTCCCACCTTCTCACTCTTTAATCCCCATTCCCACCTTCTCCCTCTCTAATCCCCATTCCCACCTTCCTCTCTCTAATCCTCATTCCCACCTTCTCCCTCTTTAATCCCCTTTCCCACCTTCCCTCTCTCTAATCCCCATTCCCACATTCTCCCTCTCTAATCCCCATTCCCACCTTCCCTCTCTCTATTCCCCAATTCCACCTTCCCTCTCTCTAATCCCCATTACCACATTCTCCCTCTCTAATCCCCATTCCCACTTTCTGTCTCTTTAATCCCCATTCCCACCTTCCCGCTCTCTAATCCCCATTCCCACGTTCTGTCTCTTTAATCCCCTTTCCCAGCTTCTCCCACTCTAATCCCCATTCTCACCTTCTCTCTCTAATCCCCATTCCCACCCTCCCTCTTTCTAATCCCCATTCCCACCTTCTCTTTCTTTAAACCCCATTCCAACCTCTCCCTCTTTAACCCCATTCCCACTTCCCTCTATTTAATCCCCATTCCCACCTTCTCTCTCTTTAATCACCATTCCCACCTTCTCTCTCTTTAATCCTCAATCCCACCTTCTCTCTCTCTAATCCCCATTCCCACCTTCTCTCTCTCTAATCCCCATTCCCACCTTCTCTCTCTTTAATCCCGAATCCCACAGTCTCTCTCTCTAATCCCCATTCCCACCTTCTCTCTCTCTAATTCCCATTCCCACCTTGTCCCTCTCTAATCCCCATTCCCACCTTCTCTCTGTCAAATCCCCATTCCCATCTTCTGTCTCTTTAATCCACATTCCCACCTTCTCCCTCTCTAATCACCATTCCCATCTCGCTCTTTAATCACCTTTCCCACCTTCTCCCTATTTAATCCCCGTTCCCACCTTCTCCCTCTCTAATGCCCATTCCCACCTTCTCCCTCACTAATCCCCATTCCGACCTTCCGTCTCTCTAATCGCCATTCCCAGCTTCTGTCTCTTTAATCCCCATTCCCACCTTCTCTCTCTCTAATCGCCATTCCCACCTTCCCTCTCTCTAATCCACAATCCCACCTTCCCGCTCTCTAATCCCCATTACCACATTCTCCCTCTCTAATCCCCATTCCCACCTTCTGTCTCTTTAATCCCCATTCCCACCTTCCCTCTCTCTAATCCTAATTCCCACGTTCTGTCTCTTTAATCCCCTTTCCCACCTTCTCCCACTCTAATCCCCATTCTCACCTTCTCTCTCTAATCCCCATTCCCACCCTCCCACTTTCTAATCCCCATATTCACCTTCTGTCTCTTTAATCCCCTTTCCCACATTCTCCCTCTCTAATCCCCATTCCCACGTTCTCCCTCTTTAATCCCCTTTCCCACCTTCTCCCTCTCTAATCCCCATTCCCACCTTCCCTCTCTCTAATCCACAATCCCACCTTCCCTCTCTCTAATCCCCATTCCCACATTCTCCCTCTCTAATCCCCATTCCCACCTTCCCTCTCTCTAATCCACAATCCCACCTTCCCTCTCTCTAATCCCCATTACCACATTCTCCCTCTCTAATCCCCATTCCCACCTTCTGTCTCTTTAATCCCCATTCCCACCTTCCCTCTCTCTAATCCTAATTCCCACGTTCTGTCTCTTTAATCCCCTTTCCCACCTTCTCCCACTCTAATCCCCATTCTCACCTTCTCTCTCTAATCCCCATTCCCACCCTCCCACTTTCAAATCCCCATATTCACCTTCTGTCACTTTAATCCCCTTTCCCACATTCTCCCTCTCTAATCCCCTTTCCCACATTCTCCCTCTCTAATCCCCATTCCCACGTTCCCTCTCTCTAATCCCCATTCCCACCTTTATCTCTCTAATCCCCATTCCCACCTTCCCTCTCTCTAATCCCCATTCCCACCTTCTCCCTCTCTAATCCCCATTCCCACCTTCCCTCTCTTTAATCCCCATTCCTACCTTCCCCCTCTCTAATGCCCATTCCCACCTTCTCCCTCACTAATCCCCATTCCCACCTTCCCTCTCTCTAATCCCGATTCCCAGCTTCTGTCTCTTTAATCCCCATTCCGACCTTCTCTCTCTCTAATCGCCATTCCCACCTTCTCACTCTTTAATCCCCATTCCCACCTTCTCCCTCTCTAATCCCCATTCCCACCTTCCTCTCTCTAATCCTCATTCCCACCTTCTCCCTCTTTAATCCCCTTTCCCACCTTCCCTCTCTCTAATCCCCATTCCCACATTCTCCCTCTCTAATCCCCATTCCCACCTTCCCTCTCTCTAATCCACAATCCCACCTTCCCTCTCTCTAATCCCCATTACCACATTCTCCCTCTCTAATCCCCATTCCCACCTTCTGTCTCTTTAATCCCCATTCCCACCTTCCCTCTCTCTAATCCTAATTCCCACGTTCTGTCTCTTTAATCCCCTTTCCCACCTTCTCCCACTCTAATCCCCATTCTCACCTTCTCTCTCTAATCCCCATTCCCACCCTCCCACTTTCTAATCCCCATATTCACCTTCTGTCTCTTTAATCCCCATTCCCACATTCTCCCTCTCTAATCCCCATTCCCACGTTCTCCCTCTTTAATCCCCTTTCCCACCTTCTCCCTCTTTAATCCCCTTTCCCACATTCTCCCTCTCTAATCCCCATTCCCACGTTCCCTCTCTCTAATCCCCATTCCCACCTTTATCTCTCTAATCCCCATTCCCACCTTCCCTCTCTCTAATCCCCATTCCCACCTTCTCCCTCTCTAATCCCCATTCCCACCTTCCCTCTCTTTAATCCCCATTCCCACCTTCCCCCTCTCTAATGCCCATTCCCACCTTCTCCCTCACTAATCCCCATTCCCACCTTCCCTCTCTCTAATCCCGATTCCCAGCTTCTGTCTCTTTAATCCCCATTCCCACCTTCTCTCTCTCTAATCGCCATTCCCACCTTCTCACTCTTTAATCCCCATTCCCACCTTCTCCCTCTCTAATCCCCATTCCCACCTTCCTCTCTCTAATCCTCATTCCCACCTTCTCCCTCTTTAATCCCCTTTCCCACCTTCCCTCTCTCTAATCCCCATTCCCACATTCTCCCTCTCTAATCCCCATTCCCACCTTCCCTCTCTCTATTCCCCAATCCCACCTTCCCTCTCTCTAATCCCCATTACCACATTCTCCCTCTCTAATCCCCATTCCCACTTTCTGTCTCTTTAATCCCCATTCCCACCTTCCCGCTCTCTAATCCCCATTCCCACGTTCTGTCTCTTTAATCCCCTTTCCCAGCTTCTCCCACTCTAATCCCCATTCTCACCTTCTCTCTCTAATCCCCATTCCCACCCTCCCTCTTTCTAATCCCCATTCCCACCTTCTCTTTCTTTAATCCCCATTCCAACCTCTCCCTCTTTAACCCCATTCCCACTTCCCTCTATTTAATCCCCATTCCCACCTTCTCTCTCTTTAATCACCATTCCCACCTTCTCTCTCTTTAATCCTCAATCCCACCTTCTCTCTCTCTAATCCCCATTCCCACCTTCTCTCTCTCTAATCCCCATTCCCACCTTCTCTCTCTTTAATCCCGAATCCCACAGTCTCTCTCTCTAATCCCCATTCCCACTTTCTCTCTCTCTAATTCCCATTCCCACCTTGTCCCTCTCTAATCCCCATTCCCACCTTCTCTCTCTCAAATCCCCATTCCCATCTTCTGTCTCTTTAATCCACATTCCCACCTTCTCCCTCTCTAATCACAATTCCCATCTCGCTCTTTAATCACCTTTCCCACCTTCTCCCTATTTAATCCCCGTTTCCACCTTCTCCCTCTCTAATGCCCATTCCCACCTTCTCCCTCACTAATCCCCATTCCGACCTTCCGTCTCTCTAATCGCCATTCCCAGCTTCTGTCTCTTTAATCCCCATTCCCACCTTCTCTCTCTCTAATCGCCATTCCCACCTTCTCCCTCTTTAATCCCCATTCCCACCTTCTCCCTCTCTAATCCCCATTCCCACCTTCCTCTCTCTAATCCTCATTCCCACCTTCTCCCTCTTTAATCCCCTTTCCCACCTTCCCTCTCTCTAATCCCCATTCCCACATTCTCCCTCTCTAATCCCCATTCCCACCTTCCCTCTCTCTAATCCACACTCCCACCTTCCCTCTCTCTAATCCCCATTACCACATTCTCCCTCTCTAATCCCCATTCCTACCTTCTGTCTCTTTAATCCCCATTCCCACCTTCCCTCTCTCTAATCCTAATTCCCACGTTCTGTCTCTTTAATCCCCTTTCCCACCTTCTCCCACTCTAATCCCCATTCTCACCTTCTCTCTCTAATCCCCATTCCCACCCTCCCACTTTCTAATCCCCATATTCACCTTCTGTCTCTTTAATCCCCTTTCCCACATTCTCCCTCTCTAATCCCCATTCCCACGTTCTCCCTCTTTAATCCCCTTTCCCACCTTCTCCCTCTCTAATCCCCATTCCCACCTTCCCTCTCTCTAATCCCCATTACCACATTCTCCCTCTCTAATCCCCATTCCCACCTTCTGCCTCTTTAATCCCCATTCCCACCTTCCCTCTCTCTAATCCTAATTCCCACGTTCTGTCTCTTTAATCCCCTTTCCCACCTTCTCCCACTCTAATCCCCATTCTCACCTTCTCTCTCTAATCCCCATTCCCACCCTCCCACTTTCTAATCCCCATATTCACCTTCTGTCTCTTTAATCCCCATTCCCACATTCTCCCTCTCTAATCCCCATTCCCACGTTCTCCCTCTTTAATCCCCTTTCCCACCTTCTCCCTCTTTAATCCCCTTTCCCACATTCTCCCTCTCTAATCCCCATTCCCACGTTCCCTCTCTCTAATCCCCATTCCCACCTTTATCTCTCTAATCCCCATTCCCACCTTCCCTCTCTCTAATCCCCATTCCCACCTTCTCCCTCTCTAATCCCCATTCCCACCTTCCCTCTCTTTAATCCCCATTCCCACCTTCCCCCTCTCTAATGCCCATTCCCACCTTCTCCCTCACTAATCCCCATTCCCACCTTCCCTCTCTCTAATCCCGATTCCCAGCTTCTGTCTCTTTAATCCCCATTCCCACCTTCTCTCTCTCTAATCGCCATTCCCACCTTCTCACTCTTTAATCCCCATTCCCACCTTCTCCCTCTCTAATCCCCATTCCCACCTTCCTCTCTCTAATCCTCATTCCCACCTTCTCCCTCTTTAATCCCCTTTCCCACCTTCCCTCTCTCTTATCCCCATTCCCACATTCTCCCTCTCTAATCCCCATTCCCACCTTCCCTCTCTCTATTCCCCAATCCCACCTTCCCTCTCTCTAATCCCCATTACCACATTCTCCCTCTCTAATCCCCATTCCCACTTTCTGTCTCTTTAATCCCCATTCCCACCTTCCCGCTCTCTAATCCCCATTCCCACGTTCTGTCTCTTTAATCCCCTTTCCCAGCTTCTCCCACTCTAATCCCCATTCTCACCTTCTCTCTCTAATCCCCATTCCCACCCTCCCTCTTTCTAATCCCCATTCCCACCTTCTCTTTCTTTAATCCCCATTCCAACCTCTCCCTCTTTAACCCCATTCCCACTTCCCTCTATTTAATCCCCATTCCCACCTTCTCTCTCTTTAATCACCATTCCCACCTTCTCTCTCTTTAATCCTCAATCCCACCTTCTCTCTCTCTAATCCCCATTCCCACCTTCTCTCTCTCTAATCCCCATTCCCACCTTCTCTCTCTTTAATCCCGAATCCCACAGTCTCTCTCTCTAATCCCCATTCCCACCTTCTCTCTCTCTAATTCCCATTCCCACCTTGTCCCTCTCTAATCCCCATTCCCACCTTCTCTCTCTCAAATCCCCATTCCCATCTTCTGTCTCTTTAATCCACATTCCCACCTTCTCCCTCTCTAATCACCATTCCCATCTCGCTCTTTAATCACCTTTCCCACCTTCCCGCTCTCTAATCCCCATTCCCACGTTCTGTCTCTTTAATCCCCTTTCCCAGCTTCTCCCACTCTAATCCCCATTCTCACCTTCTCTCTCTAATCCCCATTCCCACCCTCCCTCTTTCTAATCCCCATTCCCACCTTCTCTTTCTTTAATCCCCATTCCAACCTCTCCCTCTTTAACCCCATTCCCACTTCCCTCTATTTAATCCCCATTCCCACCTTCTCTCTCTTTAATCACCATTCCCACCTTCTCTCTCTTTAATCCTCAATCCCACCTTCTCTCTCTCTAATCCCCATTCCCACCTTCTCTCTCTCTAATCCCCATTCCCACCTTCTCTCTCTTTAATCCCGAATCCCACAGTCTCTCTCTCTAATCCCCATTCCCACCTTCTCTCTCTCTAATTCCCATTCCCACCTTGTCCCTCTCTAATCCCCATTCCCACCTTCTCTCTCTCAAATCCCCATTCCCATCTTCTGTCTCTTTAATCCCCGTTCCCACCTTCTCCCTCTCTAATGCCCATTCCCACCTTCTCCCTCACTAATCCCCATTCCGACCTTCCGTCTCTCTAATCGCCATTCCCAGCTTCTGTCTCTTTAATCCCCATTCCCACCTTCTCTCTCTCTAATCGCCATTCCCACCTTCTCCCTCTTTAATCCCCATTCCCACCTTCTCCCTCTCTAATCCCCATTCCCACCTTCCTCTCTCTAATCCTCATTCCCACCTTCTCCCTCTTTAATCCCCTTTCCCACCTTCCCTCTCTCTAATCCCCATTCCCACATTCTCCCTCTCTAATCCCCATTCCCACCTTCCCTCTCTCTAATCCACAATCCCACCTTCCCTCTCTCTAATCCCCATTACCACATTCTCCCTCTCTAATCCCCATTCCCACCTTCTGTCTCTTTAATCCCCATTCCCACCTTCCCTCTCTCTAATCCTAATTCCCACGTTCTGTCTCTTTAATCCCCTTTCCCACCTTCTCCCACTCTAATCCCCATTCTCACCTTCTCTCTCTAATCCCCATTCCCACCCTCCCACTTTCTAATCCCCATATTCACCTTCTGTCTCTTTAATCCCCTTTCCCACATTCTCCCTCTCTAATCCCCATTCCCACGTTCTCCCTCTTTCATCCCCTTTCCCACCTTCTCCCTCTCTAATCCCCATTCCCACCTTCCCTCTCTCTAATCCACAATCCCACCTTCCCTCTCTCTAATCCCCATTCCCACATTCTCCCTCTCTAATCCCCATTCCCACCTTCCCTCTCTCTAATCCACAATCCCACCTTCCCTCTCTCTAATCCCCATTACCACATTCTCCCTCTCTAATGCCCATTCCCACCTTCTGTCTCTTTAATCCCCATTCCCACCTTCCCTCTCTCTAATCCTAATTCCCACGTTCTGTCTCTTTAATCCCCTTTCCCACCTTCTCCCACTCTAATCCCCATTCTCACCTTCTCTCTCTAATCCCCATTCCCACCCTCCCACTTTCAAATCCCCATATTCACCTTCTGTCTCTTTAATCCCCTTTCCCACATTCTCCCTCTCTAATCCCCTTTCCCACATTCTCCCTCTCTAATCCCCATTCCCACGTTCCCTCTCTCTAATCCCCATTCCCACCTTTATCTCTCTAATCCCCATTCCCACCTTCCCTCTCTCTAATCCCCATTCCCACCTTCTCCCTCTCTAATCCCCATTCCCACCTTCCCTCTCTTTAATCCCCATTCCCACCTTACCCCTCTCTAATGCCCATTCCCACATTCTCCCTCTCTAATCCCCATTCCCACCTTCCCTCTCTCTAATCCACAATCCCACCTTCCCTCTCTCTAATCCCCATTACCACATTCTCCCTCTCTAATCCCCATTCCCACCTTCTGTCTCTTTAATCCCCATTCCCACCTTCCCTCTCTCTAATCCTAATTCCCACGTTCTGTCTCTTTAATCCCCTTTCCCACCTTCTCCCACTCTAATCCCCATTCTCACCTTCTCTCTCTAATCCCCATTCCCACCCTCCCACTTTCTAATCCCCATATTCACCTTCTGTCTCTTTAATCCCCATTCCCACATTCTCCCTCTCTAATCCCCATTCCCACGTTCTCCCTCTTTAATCCCCTTTCCCACCTTCTCCCTCTTTAATCCCCTTTCCCACATTCTCCCTCTCTAATCCCCATTCCCACGTTCCCTCTCTCTAATCCCCATTCCCACCTTTATCTCTCTAATCCCCATTCCCACCTTCCCTCTCTCTAATCCCCATTCCCACCTTCTCCCTCTCTAATCCCCATTCCCACCTTCCCTCTCTTTAATCCCCATTCCCACCTTCCCCCTCTCTAATGCCCATTCCCACCTTCTCCCTCACTAATCCCCATTCCCACCTTCCCTCTCTCTAATCCCGATTCCCAGCTTCCGTCTCTTTAATCCCCATTCCCACCTTCTCTCTCTCTAATCGCCATTCCCACCTTCTCACTCTTTAATCCCCATTCCCACCTTCTCCCTCTCTAATCCCCATTCCCACCTTCCTCTCTCTAATCCTCATTCCCACCTTCTCCCTCTTTAATCCCCTTTCCCACCTTCCCTCTCTCTAAACCCCATTCCCACATTCTCCCTCTCTAATCCCCATTCCCACCTTCCCTCTCTCTATTCCCCAATCCCACCTTCCCTCTCTCTAATCCCCATTACCACATTCTCCCTCTCTAATCCCCATTCCCACTTTCTGTCTCTTTAATCCCCATTCCCACCTTCCCGCTCTCTAATCCCCATTCCCACGTTCTGTCTCTTTAATCCCCTTTCCCAGCTTCTCCCACTCTAATCCCCATTCTCACCTTCTCTCTCTAATCCCCATTCCCACCCTCCCTCTTTCTAATCCCCATTCCCACCTTCTCTTTCTTTAATCCCCATTCCAACCTCTCCCTCTTTAACCCCATTCCCACTTCCCTCTATTTAATCCCCATTCCCACCTTCTCTCTCTTTAATCACCATTCCCACCTTCTCTCTCTTTAATCCTCAATCCCACCTTCTCTCTCTCTAATCCCCATTCCCACCTTCTCTCTCTCTAATCCCCATTCCCACCTTCTCTCTCTCTAATTCCCATTCCCACCTTGTCCCTCTCTAATCCCCATTCCCACCTTCTCTCTCTCAAATCCCCATTCCCATCTTCTGTCTCTTTAATCCACATTCCCACCTTCTCCCTCTCTAATCACCATTCCCATCTCGCTCTTTAATCACCTTTCCCACCTTCTCCCTATTTAATCCCCGTTCCCACCTTCTCCCTCTCTAATCCACATTCCCACCTTCTTTCTCTCAAATCCCCAATCCCATCTTCTGTCTCTTTAATCCACATTCCCACCTTCTCCCTCTCTAATCACCATTCCCATCTTCTCGCTCTTTAATCCCCTTTCCCACCTTCTCCCTCTTTAATCCCCTTTCCCACCTTCTCCCTCTCTAATCCCCATTCCCGCCTTCTCCCTCTCTAATCCCCATTCCCACCTTCGCTCTCTCTAATCCCCATTCCCACCTTCCCTCTCTTTAACCCCCATTCCCACCGTCTCCCTCTCTAATCCCCATTCCCACCTTCTCCCTCTTTAATCCCCTTTCCACATTCTCCCTCTCTAATCCCCATTCCCATGTGCTCCCTCTTTAATCCCCTTTCCCACTTTCTCCCCCTCTAATCCCCATTCCCACCTTCTGTCTCTTTGATCCCCATTCCCACCTTCTCCCTCTATAATCCCCATTCCCACCTTCCTCGCTCTAATCCACAATCCCACCATCTCCCTCTTTAATCCCCTTTCCCACCTTCTCCCACTCTAATCCCCATTCTCACCTTCTCACTCTAATCCCCATTCCCACCCTCCCTCTTTCTAATCCCCATTCCCACCTTCTGTCTCTTTAATCCCCTTTCCCACATTCTCCCTCTCTAATCACCATTCCCACTTTCTCCCTCTTTAATCCCCTTTCCCACCTTCTCCCGCTCTAATCCCCATTCCCACATTCTCCCTCTCTAATCCCCATTCCCACCTTCTCCCTCTTTAATCCCCTTTCCCACATTCTCCCTCTCTAATCCCCTTTCCCACGTTCCCTCTCTCTAATCCTCATTCCCACCTTAATCTATCTAATCCCCATTCCCACCTTCCCTCTCTCTAATCCCCATTCCCACCTTCTCCCTCTCTAATCCCCATTCCCACCTTCCCTCTCTTTAATCCCCATTCCCACCTTCCCCCTCTCTAATGCCCATTCCCACCTTCTCCCTCACTAATCCCCATTCCCACCTTCCCTCTCTCTAATCCCCATTCCCAGCTTCTGTCTCTTTAATCCCCATTCCCACCTTCTCTCTCTCTAATCGCCATTCCCACCTTCTCCCTCTTTAATCCCCATTCCCACCTTCTCCCTCTCTAATCCCCATTCCCACCTTCCTCTCTCTAATCCTCATTCCCACCTTCTCCCTCTTTAATCCCCTTTCCCACCTTCCCTCTCTCTAATCCCCATTCCCACATTCTCCCTCTCTAATCCCCATTCCCACCTTCCCTCTCTCTATTCCCGAATCCCACCTTCCCTCTCGCTAATCCCCATTACCACATTCTCCCTCTCTAATCCCCTTTCCCACCTTCTCCCACTCAAATCCCCATTCTCACCTTCTCTCTCTAATCCCCAGTCCCACCCTCGCTCTTTAATCCCCATTCCCACCTTCTCCCTCTCTAATCCCCATTCCCACCTTCCTCTCTCTAATCCTCATTCCCACCTTCTCCCTCTCTCATCCCCATTCCCACCTTCCCTCTCTCTAATCCCCATTCCTACCATTATCTCTCTAATCCCCATTCCCACCTTCCCTCTCTTTAATCCCCATTCCCACCTTCCCTCTCTTTAATCCCCATTCCCACCTTCCCTCGCTCTAATCACAATTCCCATCTTCTGTCTCTTTAATCCCCATTCCCACCTTCTCTCTCTCTAATCCCCATTCCCACCTTCTCCCTCTTTAATCCCCATTCCCACCTTCTCCCTCTCTAATCCCCATTCCCACCTTCCCTCGCTCTAATCACAATTCCCATCTTCTGTCTCTTTAATCCCCATTCCCACCTTCTCTCTCTCTAATCCCCATTCCCACCTTCCCTCTCTTTAATCCCCATTCCCACCTTCTCTCTCTCTAATCCCCATTCCCACCTTCTCTCTCTCTAATTCCCATTCCCACCTTCTGTCTCTTTAATCAACATTCCACCTTCTCCCTCTCTAATCCCCATTCCTACCTTCTCCCTCTTTAATCCCCATTCCCAATCTTGTCCCTCTCTAATCCCCATTCCCACCTTCTCTCTCTCTAAATCCCCATTCCCACCTTCTGTCTCTTTAATCCACATTCCCACCTTCCCTCTCTCTAATCCCATTCCCACATTCTGTCTCTTTAATCCCCTTTCCCACCTTCTCCCACTCTAATCCCCATTCTCACCTTCTCTCTCTAATCCCCATTCCCACCTTCCCTCTCTCTAATCCCCATTCCCACCTTCCCTCTCTTTAATCGCCTTTCCCACATTCTCCCTCTCTAATCCCCATTCCCACGTTCTCCCTCTTTAATCCCCTTTCCCACCATCTCCCTCTCTAATCCCCATTCCCACATTCTCCCTCTCGAATCCCCATTCCCACATTCTCCCTCTCTAATCCCCATTCCCACGTTCTCCCTCTTTAATCCGCTTTCCCACCTTCTCCCTCTCTAACCCCAGTCCCACCTTCCCTCTCTCTAATTCCCATTCCCACTGTCTGTCTCTTTAATCCCCATTCCCACTTTCTCTTGCTCTAATCCCCATTCCCACCTTACCTCTCCTTAATCCCCATTCCCACCTACTCTCTCTAATCCCCATTCCCACCTTCCCTCTCTCTAATCCCCATTCACACGTTCTCTCTCTAATCCCCATTCCCACCTTCACTCTCTCTAATCCCCATTCCCACCTTTTCCCTCTCTAATCCCCACCTTCTCTATCTCTAATCCCCATTACCACGTTCTCTCTCTCTAATCCCCATTCCCACCTTCCCTCTCTCTAATCCCCATTCCCAACTTCTGTCTCTCCAATCCCCATTCCCACCTTCACTCTCTCTAATCCTCATTCCCACCTTCCCTCTCTTTAATCCCCAATCCCACCTTCTCCCTCTTTAATCCCCTGTCCCACCTTCTCCCTCTCTAATCCCCATTCCCGCCTTCTCCCTCTCTAATCCCCATTCCCACCTTCGCTCTCTCTAATCCCCATTCCCACCTTCCCTCTCTTTAACCCCCATTCCCACCGTCTCCCTCTCTAATCCCCATTCCCACCTTCTCCCTCTTTAATCCCCTTTTCCACATTCTCCCTCTCTAATCCCCATTCCCATGTGCTCCCTCTTTAATCCCCTTTCCCACCTTCTCCCCCTCTAATCCCCATTCCCACCTTCTGTCTCTTTGATCCCCATTCCCACCTTCCCCCTATCTAATCCCCAGTCCCACCTTCTGTCTCTTTAAACCCCAGTCCCACCTTCCCTCTCTTTAATCCCCATTCCCACCTTCTCTCTCTCTAATCGCCATTCCCACCTTCTCCCTCTTTAATCCCCATTCCCACCTTCTCCCTCTCTAATCCCCATTCCCACCTTCCTCTCTCTAATCCTCATTCCCACCTTCTCCCTCTTTAATCCCCTTTCCCACCTTCCCTCTCTCTTATCCCCATTCCCACATTCTCCCTCTCTAATCCCCATTCCCACCTTCCCTCTCTCTAATCCACAATCCCACCTTCCCTCTCTCAAATCCCCATTACCACATTCTCCCTCTCTAATCCCCATTCCCACCTTCTGTCTCTTTAATCCCCATTCCCACCTTCCCTCTCTCTAATCCTAAGTCCCACGTTCTGTCTCTTTAATCCCCTTTCCCACCTTCTCCCACTCTAATCCCCATTCTCACCTTCTCTCTCTAATCCCCATTCCCACCCTCCCTCTTTCCAATCCCCATTCCCACCTTCTGTCTCTTTAATCCCCTTTCCCACATTCTCCCTCTCTAATCCCCATTCCCACTTTCTCCCTCTTTAATCCCCTTTCCCACCTTCTCCCGCTCTAATCCCCATTCCCACATTCTCCCTCTCTAATCCCCATTCCCACCTTCTCCCTCTTTAATCCCCTTTCCCACATTCTCCCTCTCTAATCCCCTTTCCCACGTTCCCTCTCTCTAATCCCCATTCCCACCTTCTCCCTCTCTAATCCTCATTCCCACCTTCCCTCTCTTCAATCCCCATTCCCACCTTCCCCCTCTCTAATGCCCATTCCCACCTTCTCCCTCACTAATCCCCATTCCCACCTTCCCTCTCTCTAATCCCCATTCCCAGCTTCTGTCTCTTAAATCCCCATTCCCACCTTCTCTCTCTCTAATCGTCATTCCCACCTTCTCCCTCTTTAATCCCCATCCCCACCTTCTCCCTCTCTAATCCCCATTCCCACCTTCCTCTCTCTAATTCTCATTCCCACCTTCTCCCTCTTTAATCCCCTTTCCCACCTTCCCTCTCTCTAATCCCCATTCCCACATTCTCCCTCTCTAATCCCCATTTCCACCTTCCCTCTCTCTATTCCCCAATCCCACCTTCCCTCTCGCTAATCCCCATTACCACATTCTCCCTCTCTAATCCCCTTTCCCACCTTCTCCCACTCAAATCCCGATTCTCACCTTCTCTCTCTAATCCCCAGTCCCACCCTCCCTCTTTAATCCCCATTCCCACCTTCTCCCTCTCTAATCCCCATTCCCACCTTCCTCTCTCTAATCCTCATTCCCACCTTCTCCCTCTCTCATCCCCATTCCCACCTTCCCTCTCTCTAATCCCCATTCCCACCATTATCTCTCTAATCCCCATTCCCACCTTCCCTCTCTTTAATCCCCATTCCCACCTTCCCTCTCTTTAATCCCCATTCCCACCTTCCCTCGCTCTAATCACAATTCCCATCTTCTGTCTCTTTAATCCCCATTCCCACCTTCTCTCTCTCTAATCCCCATTCCCACCTTCTCCCTCTTTAATCCCCATTCCCACCTTCTCCCTCTCTAATCCCCATTCCCACATTCTCCCTCTCTAATCCCCATTCCCACCTTCCCGCTCTCTAATCCCCAATCCCACCTTCCCGCTCTCTAATCCCAATTCCCACCTTCTCTCTCTCGAATCCCCATTCCCACCTTCTCTTTGTTTAATCCCTATTCCAACCTCTCCCTCTTTAACCCCATTCCCACCTTCCCTCTCTTTAATCCCCATTCCCACCTTCTCTCTCTTTAATCACCATTCCCACCTTCTCTCTCTTTAATCCCCAATCCCACCTTCTCTCTCTCTAATCCCGATTCCCTCCTTCTCTCTCTCTAATCCCCATTCCCACCTTCTCTCTCTCTAATTCCCATTCCCACCTTCTGTCTCTTTAATCAACATTCCACCTTCTCCCTCTCTAATCCCCATTCCTACCTTCTCCCTCTTTAATCCCCATTCCCACCTTGTTCCTCTCTAATCCCCATTCCCACCTTCTCTCTCTCTAAATCCCCATTCCCACCTTCTGTCTCTTTAATCCCCATTCCCACCTTCCCTGTCTCTAATCCCCATTCCCACCTTCCCTCTCTTTAATCGCCTTTCCCACATTCTCCCTCTCTAATCCCCATTCCCACATTCTCCCTCTTTAATCCCCTTTCCCACCATCTCCCTCTCTAATCCCCATTCCCACATTCTCCCTCTCTAATCCCCATTCCCACATTCTCCCTCTCTAATCCCCATTCCCACGTTCTCCCTCTTTAATCCGCTTTCCCACCTTCTCCCTCTCTAACCCCAGTCCCACCTTCCCTCTCTCTAATTCCCATTCCCACTGTCTGTCTCTTTAATCCCCATTCCCACTTTCTCTTGCTCTAATCCCCATTCCCACCTTACCTCTCCTTAATCCCCATTCCCACCTACTCTCTCTAATCCCCATTCCCACCTTCCCTCTCTCTAATCCCCATTCACACGTTCTCTCTCTAATCCCCATTCCCACCTTCACTCTCTCTAATCCCCATTCCCACCTTTTCCCTCTCTAATCCCCACCTTCTCTATCTCTAATCCCCATTCCCACGTTCTCTCTCTCTAATCCCCATTTACACCTTCCCTCTCTCTAATCCCCATTCCCAACTTCTGTCTCTCCAATCCCCATTCCCACCTTCACTCTCTCTAATCCTCATTCCCACCTTCCCTCACTCTAATCCCCATTCGCACCGTTTCCCTCTCTAATACCCACCTTCTCTCTCTCTAATACCCATTCCCATGTTCTCTCTCTAATCCCCATTCCCACCTTCACTCTCTCTAATCCCCATTCCCACCTTTTCCCTCTCTAATCCCCACCTTCTCTATCTATAATCCCCATTCCCACGTTCTCTCTCTCTAATCCCCATTCCCACCTTCCCTCTCTCTAATCCCCATTCCCAACTTCTGTCTCTCCAATCCCCATTCCCACCTTCACTCTCTCTAATCCTCATTCCCACCTTCCCTCTCTCTCTAATCCCCATTCCCACCTTCTCTCTCTTTAATCCCCATTCCCACCTTCTCTCTCTCTAATCCCCATTCCCACATTCTCCCTCTCTAATCCCCATCCCCACCTTCCCTCTCTCTAATCCCCATTCCCACGTTCTCTCTTTAATCCCCATTCCCACCTTCACTCTCTCTAATCCCCATTCCCACCTTTTCCCTCTCTAATCCCCAACTTCTGTATCTCTAAACCCCATTCCCACGTTCTCTCTCTATAATCCCCATTCCCACCTTTACTCTCTCTAATCCCCATTCCCACCTTCCCTATCTCTAATCCCCATTCCCACCTTCTCTCTCTCTAATCCCCATTCCCACCTTCTGTCTCTTTAATCCCCATTCCCACCTTCTCCCTCTGAAATCCCCATTCTCACCTTCTCTCTCTAATCCCCAGTCCCACCCTCCCTCTTTAATCCCCATTCCCACCTTCTCCCTCTCTAATCCCCATTCCCACCTTCCTCTCTCTAATCCTCATTACCACCTTCTCCCTCTTTAATCCCCTTTCCCACCTTCCCTCTCTCTAATCCCCATTCC
Source organism: Scyliorhinus torazame (assembly GCF_047496885.1). Classification (NCBI taxonomy): domain Eukaryota; kingdom Metazoa; phylum Chordata; class Chondrichthyes; order Carcharhiniformes; family Scyliorhinidae; genus Scyliorhinus; species Scyliorhinus torazame. The sequence goes on along the minus strand of NC_092710.1, from coordinate 12,169,812 downwards.
CACATTCTCCCTCTCTAATCCCCATTCCCACCATCCCTCTCTCTATTCCCCATTCCCACCTTCCCTCTCTCTAATCCCCATTCCCACGTTCTGTCTCTTTAATCCCCTTTCCCACCTTCTCCCACTCTAATCCCCATTCTCACCTTCTCTCTCTAATCCCCATTCCCACCCTCCCTCTTTCTAATCCCCATTCCCACCTTCTGTCTCTTTAATCGCCTTTCCCACCTTCTCCCACTCTAATCCCCATTATCACCTTCTCTCTCAATCCCCATTCCCACCATCCCTCTCTCTATTCCCCATTCCCACCTTCCCTCTCTCTAATCCCCATTCCCACGTTCTGTCTCTTTAATCCCCTTTCCCACCTTCTCCCACTCTAATCCCCATTCTCACCTTCTCTCTCTAATCCCCATTCCCACCCTCCCTCTTTCTAATCCCCATTCCCACCTTCTGCCTCTTTAATCCCCTTTCCCACATTCTCCCTCTCTAATCCCCATTCCCACGTTCTCCCTCTTTAATCCCCTTTCCCACCTTCTCCCTCTCTAACCCCAGTCCCACCTTCCCTCTCTCTAATTCCCATTCCCACTGTCTGTCTCTTTAATCCCCATTCCCACTTTCTCTCACTCTAATCCCCATTCCCACCTTCTCTCTCCTTAATCACCATTCCCACCTTCTCTCTCTAATCCCCATTCCGACCTTCCCTCTCTCTAATCCCCATTCACACATTCTCTCACTCTCTAATCCCCATTCGCACCGTTTCCCTCTCTAATACCCACCTTCTCTCTCTCTAATCCCCATTCCCACGTTCTCTCTCTAATCCCCATTCCCACCTTCACTCTCTCTAATCCCCATTCCCACCTTTTCCCTCTCTAATCCCCACCTTCTCTATCTCTAATCCCCATTCCCACGTTCTCTCTCTCTAATCCCCATTCACACCTTCCCTCGCTCTAATCCCCATTCCCACATTCTCTCTCTTTAATCCCCATTACCACCTTCTCTCTCTCTAATCCCCATTCCCACATTCTCCCTCTCTAATCCCCATTCCCACCTTCCCTCGCTCTAATCCCCATTCCCACCATTATCTCTCTAATCCCCATTCCCACCTTCCCTCTCTTTAATCCCCATTCCCACCTTCCCTCTCTTTAATCCCCATTCCCACCTTCCCTCGCTCTAATCACAATTCCCATCTTCTGTCTGTTTAATCCCCATTCCCACCTTCTCTCTCTCTAATCCCCATTCCCACCTTCTCCCTCTTTAATCCCCATTCCCACCTTCTCCCTCTCTAATCCCCATTCCCACCTTCCTCTCTCTAAACCCCATTCCCACATTCTCCCTCTCTAATCCTCATTCCCACCTTCCCTCTCTCTAATCCCCAATCCCACCTTCCCGCTCTCTAATCCCCATTCCCACCTTCTCTCTCTCGAATCCCCATTCCCACCTTCTCTTTGTTTAATCCCTATTCCAACCTCTCCCTCTTTAACCCCATTCCCACCTTCCCTCTCTTTAATCCCCATTCCCACCTTCTCTCTCTTTAATCACCATTCCCACCTTCTCTCTTTAATCCCCAATCCCACCTTCTCTCTCTCTAATCCCCATTCCCTCCTTCTCTCTCTCTAATCCCCATTCCCACCTTCTCTCTCTTTAATCCCCAATCCCACCTTCTCTCTCTCTAATCCCCATTCCCACCTTCTATCTCTCTAATTCCCATTCCCACCTTCTGTCTCTTTAATCCACATTCCACCTTCTCCCTCTCTAATCCCCATTCCTACCTTCTCCCTCTTTAATCCCCATTCCCACCTTGTCCCTCTCTAAACCCCATTCCCACCTTCTCTCTCTAAATCCCCATTCCCACCTTCTGTCTCTTTAATCCACATTCCCACCTTCTCCCTCTCTAATCACCATTCCCATCTTCTCGCTCTTTAATCCCCTTTCCCACCTTCTCCCTATTTAATCGCCTTTCCCACCTTCTCCCTCTTTAATCCCCATTCCCACCTTCTCCCTCTCTAATCCCCATTCCCAGCTTCCTCTCTCTAATCCTCATTCCCACCTTCTCCCTCTTTAATCCCCTTTCCCACCTTCCCTCTCTCTAATCCCCATTCCCATATTCTCCCTCTCTAATCCCCATTCCCACCTTCCCTCTCTCAAATCCCCATTCCCACATTCTCCCTCTCTAATCCCCATTCCACCATACTGTCTCTTTTAATCCCCATTCCCACCTTCCCTCTCTCTAATCCCCATTCCCACGTTCTGTCTCTTTAATCCCCTTTCCCACCTTCTCCCACTCTAATCCCCATTCTCACCTTCTCTCTCTAATCCCCATTCCCACCTTCCCTCTCTCTAATCCCCATTCCCACCTTCCCTCTCTTTAATCGCCTTTCCCACATTCTCCCTCTCTAATCCCCATTCCCACGTTCTCCCTCTTTAATCCCCTTTCCCACCTTCTCCCTCTCTAATCCCCATTCCCACATTCTCCCTCTCTAATCCCCATTCCCACATTCTCCCTCTCTAATCCCCATTCCCACGTTCTCCCTCTTTAATCCGCTTTCCCACCTTCTCCCTCTCTAACCCCAGTCCCACCTTCCCTCTCTCTAATTCCCATTCCCACTGTCTGTCTCTTTAATCCCCATTCCCACTTTCTCTTGCTCTAATCCCCATTCCCACCTTACCTCTCCTTAATCCCCATTCCCACCTACTCTCCCTAATCCCCATTCCCACCTTCCCTCTCTCTAATCCCCATTCACACGTTCTCTCTCTAATCCCCATTCCCACCTTCACTCTCTCTAATCCCCATTCCCACCTTTTCCCTCTCTAATCCCCACCTTCTCTATCTCTAATCCCCATTCCCACGTTCTCTTTCTCTAATCCCCATTCCCACCTTCCCTCTCTCTAATCCCCATTCCCAACTTCTGTCTCTCCAATCCCCATTCCCACCTTCACTCTCTCTAATCCTCATTCCCACCTTCCCTCTCTCTAATCCCCATTCGCACAGTTTCCCTCTCTAATACCCACCTTCTCTCTCTCTAATACCCATTCCCATGTTCTCTCTCTAATCCCCATTCCCACGTTCACTCTCTCTAATCCCCATTCCCACCTTTTCCCTCTCTAATCCCCACCTTCTCTATCTCTAATCCCCATTCCCACGTTCTCTCTCTCTAATCCCCATTCCCACCTTCCCTCTCTCTAATCCCCATTCCGAACTTCTGTCTCTCCAATCCCCATTCCCACCTTCACTCTCTCTAATCCTCATTCCCACCTTCCCTCTCTCTCTAATCCCCATTCCCACCTTCTCTCTCTTTAATCCCCATTCCCACCTTCTCTCGCTCTAATCCCCATTCCCACATTCTCCCCCTCTAATCCCCATCCCCACCTTCCCTCTCTCTAATCCCCATTCCCACGTTCTCTCTTTAATCCCCATTCCCACCTTCACACTCTCTAATCCCCATTCCCACCTTTTCCCTCTCTAATCCCCACCTTCTCTATCTCTAATCCCCATTCCCACGTTCTCTCTCTCTAATCCCCATTCCCACCTTCACTCTCTCTAATCCCCATTCCCACCTTCCCTATCTCTAATCCCCATTCCCACCTTCCCTCTCTCTAATCCCCATTCCCACCTTCTCCCTCTCTAATCCCTATTCCCACCTTCCCTCTCTTTAATCCCCATTCCCACCTTCCCCCTCTCTAATCCCCATTCCCACCTTCTCCCTCACTAATCCCCATTCCCACCTTCCCTCTCTCTAATCCCCATTCCCAGCTTCTGTCTCTTTAATCCCCATTCCCACCTTCTCTCTCTCTAATCCCCATTCCCACCTTCTCCCTCGTTAATCCCCATTCCCACCTTCTCCCTCTCTAATCCCCATTTCCAGCTTCCTCTCTCTAATCATCATTCCCACCTTCTCCCTCTTTAATCCCCTTTCCCACCTTCACTCTCTCTAATCCCCATTCCCACATTCTTCCTCACTAATCCCCATTCCCACCTTCCCTCTCTCTAATCCCCAATCCCACCTTCCCTCTCTCTAATCCCCATTCCCACATTCTCCCTCTCTATTCCCCATTGCCACCTACTGTCTCTTTAATCCCCATTCCCACCTTCCCTCTCTCTTATCCCCATTCCCACGTTCTGTCTCTTTAATCCCCTTTCCCACCTTCTCCCACTCTAATCCCCATTATCACCTTCTCTCTCTAATCCCCATTCCCACCTTCCCTCTCTTTAAGCGCCTTTCCCACATTCTCCCTCTCTAATCCCCATTCCCACGTTCTATCTCTTTAATTCCCTTTCCCACCTTCTCCCTCTCTAATCCCCATTCCCACATTCTCCCTCTCCAATCCCCATTCCCACGTTCTCCCTCTTTAATCCCCTTTCCCACCTTCTCCCTCTCTCACCCCAGTCCCACCTTCCCTCTCTCTAATTCCCATTACCACTGTCTGTCTCTTTAATCCCCATTCCCACCTTCTCTCTCCTTAATCCCCATTCCCACCTACTCTCTCTAATCCCAATTCCCACCTCCCCTCTCTCTAATCCCCATTCCCACGTTCACTCTCTCTAATCCCCATTCCCACGTTCACTCTCTAATCCCCATTCCCACCTTCTCTCTCTTTAATCCCCATTCCCACCTTCTCTCTCTCTAATCCCCATTCCCACATTCTCCTTCTCTAATCCCCATTCCCACCTTCCCTCTCTCTGATCTCCATTCCCACCATTATCTCTCTAATCCCCATTCTCACCTTCCCTCTCTCTAATCCCCATTCCCACCTTCCCTCTCTTTAATCCCCATTCCCACCTTCCCCCTCTCTAATCCCCATTCCCATCTCCTCCCTCCCTAAACCCCATTCCCACCTTCCCTCTCTCTAATCCCAATTCCCAGCTTCTGTATCTTTAATCCCCATTCCCAACTTCTCTCTCTCTAATGCCCATTCCCACCTTCTCCCTCTTTAATCCCCATTCCCACCTTCTCCCTCTCTAATCCCCATTCCCCCTCTCTAATCCCCATTCCCACCTTCCCTCTCTCTAATCCCAATTCCCAGCTTCTGTATCTTTAATCCCCATTCCCAACTTCTCTCTCTCTAATGCCCATTCCCACCTTCTCCCTCTTTAATCCACATTCCCACCTTTTCGCTCTCTAATCCCCACCTTCTCTCTCTCCAATCCCCATTCCCACGTTCTCTCTCTCTAATCCCCATTCCCACCTTCCCTCCCTCTAATCCCGATTCCAACTTTCTCTCTCCAATCCCCATTCCCACCTTCTCTCTCTCTAATCCCCATTCCCACCTTCTCTCTCTTTAATCCCCATTCCCACCTTCTCTCTCTCTAATCCCCATTCCCACATTCTCCCTCTCTAATCCCCATTCCCACCTTCCCTCGCTCTAATCCCCATATCCACCTTCCCTCTCTCTAATCCCCATTCCCACCTTCCCTCTCTTTAATCCCCATTCCCACCTTCCCCCTCTCTAATCCCCATTCCCACCTTCTCCCTCTCTAATCCCCTGTCCCACATTCTCTCTCTCTAATGACCATTCCCACCTTCTGTCTCTTGAATCCCCATTCCCACCTTCTCTCTCTCTAATCCCCATCCCCACCTTCTATCTCTTGAATCCCCATTTCCACCTTCTCTCTCTCTAATCCCCATTACCACCTTCTGTATCTTTAACCCCTATTATCACCTTCTCTCTCTCTAATCCCTATTCACACCTTCTCCCTCTTTAATCCCCTTTCCCACCTTCCCTATCTCTAATCCCCATTCCCACCTTCCCGCTCTCTAATCCCCATTCCCACCTTCCCTCTCTCTAATCCCTATTCCCACCTTCACTCTCTTTAATCCCCATTCCCACCTTCTCCCTCTCCAATCCCCATTCCAACCTTTCCTCTCTCTAATCCCCATTCCCACCTTCCGTCTCTCTAATACCAATTCCCACCTTCCCTCTCTCTAATCCCCATTCCCACCTTCCCTCTCTATAATCCCCACTCCCAACTTCCCTCTCTCTAATCCCTATTCCCACCTTCACTCTCTTTAATCCCCATTCCCACCTTCTCCCTCTCCAATCCCCATTCCCACCTTCCCTCTCTCTAATCCCCATTCCCACCTTCCCTCCCTCTAATCCCCATTCCCACCTTTTCTCTCTTTAACCCCCTTTCCCACCTTCTCCCTCTCTAATCCCCATTCCCACATTCTCCCTCTCTAATCCCCATTCCCACATTCTCCCTCTCTAATCCCCATTCCCACGTTCTCCCTCTTTAATCCGCTTTCCCACCTTCTCCCTCTCTAACCCCAGTCCCACCTTCCCTCTCTCTAATTCCCATTCCCACTGTCTGTCTCTTTAATCCCCATTTCCACTTTCTCTTGCTCTAATCCCCATTCCCACCTTACCTCTCCTTAATCCCCATTCCCACCTACTCTCTCTAATCCCCATTCCCATCTTCCCTCTCTCTAATCCCCATTCACACGTTCTCTCTCTAATCCCCATTCCCACCTTCACTCTCTCTAATCCCCATTCCCACCTTTTCCCTCTCTAATCCCCACCTTCTCTATCTCTAATCCCCATTCCCACGTTCTCTCTCTCTAATCCCCATTCCCACCTTCCCTCTCTCTAATCCCCATTCCCAACTTCTGTCTCTCCAATCCCCATTCCCACCTTCACTCTCTCTAATCCTCATTCCCACCTTCCCTCTCTCTAATCCCCATTCGCACAGTTTCCCTCTCTAATACCCACCTTCTCTCTCTCTAATACCCATTCCCATGTTCTCTCTCTAATCCCCATTCCCACCTTCACTCTCTCTGATCCCCATTCCCACCTTTTCCCTCTCTAATCCCCACCTTCTCTATCTCTAATCCCCATTCCCACGTTCTCTCTCTCTAATCCCCATTCCCACCTTCCCTCTCTCTAATCCCCATTCCCAACTTCTGTCTCTCCAATCCCCATTCCCACCTTCACTCTCTCTAATCCTCATTCCCACCTTCCCTCTCTCTCTAATCCCCATTCCCACCTTCTCTCTCTTTAATCCCCATTCCCACCTTCTCTCGCTCTAATCCCCATTCCCACATTCTCCCTCTCTAATCCCCATCCCCACCTTCCCTCTCTCTAATCCCCATTCCCACGTTCTCTCTTTAATCCCCATTCCCACCTTCACTCTCTCTAATCCCCATTCACACCTTTTCCCTCTCTAATCCCCACCTTCTCTATCTCTAATCCCCATTCCCACGTTCTCTCTCTCTAATCCCCATTCCCACCTTCACTCTCTAATCCCCATTCCCACCTTCCCTATCTCTAATCCCCATTCCCACCTTCTCTCTCTTTAATCCCCATTCCCACCTTCTCTCTCTTAAATCCCCATTCCCACCTTCTGACTCTTTAATCCCCATTCCCATCTTCTCCCTCTCTAATCCCCATTCCCACCTTCCCTCTCTCTAATCCCCATTCCCGCCATCTGTCTCTTTAATCCCCATTCCCACCTTCTCCCTCTCAAATCCCCATTCCCACCTTCTCTCTCTCCAATCCCCATTCCCACGTTCTCTCTCTCTAATCCCCATTCCCACCTTCCCTCTCTCTAATCCCGATTCCAACTTTCTCTCTCCAATCCCCATTCCTACCTTCTCTCTCTCTAATCCCCATTCCCACCTTCTCTCTCTTTAATCCCCATTCCCACCTTCTCTCTCTCTAATCCCCATTCCCACATTCTCCCTCTCTAATCCCCATTCCACCTTCCCTCGCTCTAATCCCCATTCCCACCTTCCCTCTCTCTAATCCCCATTCCCACCTTCCCTCTCTTTAATCCCCATTCCCACCTTCCCCCTCTCTAATCCCCATTCCCACCTTCTCCCTCTCTAATCCCCTGTCCCACATTCTCTCTCTCTAATGACCATTCCCACCTTCTGTCTCTTGAATCCCCATTCCCACCTTCTCTGTCTCTAATCCCCATCCCCACCTTCTGTCTCTTGAATCCCCATTTCCACCTTCTCTCTCTCTAATCCCCATTACCACCTTCTGTATCTTTAATCCCTATTATCACCTTCTCTCTCTCTAATCCCTATTCACACCTTCTCCCTCTTTAATCCCCTTTCCCACCTTCCCTATCTCTAATCCCCATTCCCACCTTCCCGCTCTCTAATCCCCATTCCCATCTTCCCTCTCTCTAATCCCTATTCCCACCGTCACTCTCTTTAATCCCCATTCCCACCTTCTCCCTCTCCAATCCCCATTCCAACCTTTCCTCTCTCTAATCCCCATTCCCACCTTCCGTCTCTCTAATACCAATTCCCACCTTCCCTCTCTCTAATCCCCATTCCCACCTTCCCTCTCTCTAATCCCCATTCCCAACTTCCCCCTCTCTAATCCCTATTCCCACCTTCACTCTCTTTAATCCCCATTCCCACCTTCTCCCTCTCCAATCCCCATTCCCACCTTCCCTCCCTCTAATCTCCATTCCCACCTTTTCTCTCTTTAACCCCCTTTCCCACCTTCTCTCTCTCTAATCCCCATTCCCACTTTCTGTCTCTTTAATCCCGATTCCCACCGTCTCTCTCTCTAATCCCCATTCCCACCATCTGTCTCTTTAATCCCCATTCCCACCTTCTCTCTCCCTACTCGCCTTTCCCACCTTCTCCCTCTTTAATCCCCTTTCCCACCATCTCCCTCTCTAATCCCCATTCCCACCTTCTCGCTCTCTAATCCCAATTCCCACTTTCTCCCTCTTTAATCCCCTTTCCCACCTTCTCCCTCTCCAATCCCCATTCCCACCTTCCCTCTCTAATCCCCATTCCCACCGTCTCCCTCTCTAATCCCCACTCCCACCGTCTCCCTCTCTGATCCCCATTCCCTTCATCTCCCACTCAAATCCCCATTCCCACTTTCTGCCTCTTTATTTCCCATTCCCACCTTCTCCCTCTCTAATCCCCATTCCCACGTTCACCCTCTCTAAACCCCATTCCCACCTTCCCTCTCTCTAATCCCATTCCCACCTTCTCCCTCTTTAACCCCATTCCCACCTTCCCTCTCTCTAATCCTCATGCCCACCTTCTCTCTCTTTAATCCCCATTCCCACCTTCTGTCTCTCTAATCCCCATTCCCACCTTCTGTCTCTTAAATCCCCATTCCCACCTTCTGTCTCTTTAATCCCCATTCCCACCTTCTCTCTCTCTAATCCCCATTCCCACCTTCTGTCTCTTTAATCCCCATTCCCATCTTCTCCCTCTCTAATCCCCATTTCCATCTTCCCTCCCTCTAATCCCCATTCCCGCCACCTGTATCTTTAATCCCCATTCCCACCTTTTCCCTCTGTAAACCCCATTCCCACCTTCCCTCTCTCTAATCCCCATTCCCACCTTCTCCCTCTCTAATCACCATTCCCACCTTCCTCTCTTTGATCCCCATTCCCACCTTCTCCCTCTCTAATCCCCATTCCCACCTTCCCTCGCTCTAATCACCATTCCCACCTTCCCTCTCTTCAAACCCCATTCCCTTCTCCCTCTGTAATCCCCATTCCCACCTTCTCCCTATTTAATCCCCTTTCCCACATTCCCCCTCTCTAATCCCCATTCCCACCTTCTCTCTCTATAATCCCCATTCCCACCTTCTCTCTCTCTAATCCCCATTCCCACCTTCTGTCTCTTTAATCCCCATTCCCACCTTCTCCCTCTCTAATCCCCATTCCCACCTTCCCTCTGTCTAATCCCCATTCCCGCCATCTGTCTCTTTAATCCCCATTCCCACCTTCTCCCTCTTTAATCCCCTTTCCCACCTTCCCTCTCTCTAATCCCCATTCCCACCTTCTCCCTCTCTAATCACCATTCCCACCTTCCCTCTCTCTAATCACCATTCCAACCTTCCCTCTCTCTGATCCCCATTCCCACCTCCTCCCTCTTTAATCCCCTTTGCCACATTCTCCCTCTCTAATCCCCATTCCCACGTTCTCCCTCTCTAGTCCACACTCCCACCTTCTCTCTCTTTAATCCCCATTCCCACCGTCTCTTTCTTTAATCCCCATTCCCACCTTCTCCCTCTTTAATCCCATTCCCACCTTCCCTCTCTCTAATCCCCATTCCCACCTTCTCTCTCTTTAATCCCCATTCCCACCTTCCCTCTCTCTAATCCCCATTCCCACCTTCTTTCTCCCCAATCCCCATTCCCACCTTCACTCTCTCTAATCCTCATTCCCACCATCCCTCTCTCTAATCCCAATTCCCACCTTCTCTCTCTCTAATCCCCATTCCCACATTCTCACTCTCTAATCCCCATTCCCACCTTCCCTCTCTCTAATCCCCATTCCCACCTTTATCTCTCTATTCCCCATTCCCACCTTCCCTCTCTCTAATCCCCATTCCCACCTTCTCCCTCTCTAATCCCCATTCCCACCGTCCCTCTCTTTAATCCCCATTCCCACCTTCCCCCTCTCTAATCCCCATTCCCACCTTCTCCCTCACTAATCTCCATTCCCACCTTCCCTCTCTCTAATCCCCATTCCCAGCTTCTGTCTCTTTAATCCCCATTCCCATCTTCTCTCTCTCTAATCCCCATTCCCACCTTCTCCCTCGTTAATCCCCATTCCCACCTTCTCCCACTCTAATCCCCATTCCCAGCTTCCTCTCTCTAATCCTCATGCCCACCTTCTCCCTCTTTAATCCCCTTTCCCACCTTCACTCTCTCTAATCCCCATTCCCACATTCTCCCTCTCTAATCCCCATTCCCTCCTTCCCTCTCCCTAATCCCCAATCCCACCTTCCCTCTCTCTAATCCCCATTCCCACATTCTCCCTCTCTAATCCCCATTCCCACCTACCGTCTCTTTAATCCCCATTCCCACCTTCCCTCTCTCTAATCCCCATTCCCACCTTCTCCCTATTTAATCCCCGTTCCCACATTCCCCCTCTCTAATCCCCATTCCCACCTTCTCTCTCTATAATCCCCATTCCCACCTTCTCTCTCTCTAATCCCCATTCCCACCTGCTGTCTCTTTAATCCCCATTCCCACCTTCTCCCTCTTTAATCCCCTTTGCCACCTTCCCTCTCTCTAATCCCCATTCCCACCTTCTCCCTCTCTAATCACCATTCCCACCTTCCCTCTCTCTAATCACCATTCCAACCTTCCCTCTCTCTAGTCCCCACTCCCACCTTCTCTCTCTTTAATCCCCATTCCCACCTTCTCTTTCTTTAATCCCCATTCCCACCTTCTCCCTCTCTAATCCCTATTCCCACCTTCCCTCTCTTTAATCCCCATTCCCACCTTCCCCCTCTCTAATCCCCATTCCCACCTTCTCCCTCACTAATCCCCATTCCCACCTTCCCTCTCTCTAATCCCCATTCCCAGCTTCTGTCTCTTTAATCCCCATTCCCACCTTCTCTCTCTCTAATCCCCATTCCCACCTTCTCCCTCGTTAATCCCCATTCCCACCTTCTCCCTCTCTAATCCCCATTCCCAGCTTCCTCTCTCTAATCCTCATTCCCACCTTCTCCCTCTTTAATCCCCTTTCCCACCTTCCCTCTCTCTAATCCCCATTCCCACATTCTTCCTCACTAATCCCCATTCCCACCTTCCCTCTCTCTAATCCCCAATCCCACCTTCCCTCTCTCTAATCCCCATTCCCACATTCTCCCTCTCTAATCCCCATTCCCACCTACTGTCTCTTTAATCCCCATTCCCACCTTCCCTCTCTCTAATCCCCATTCCCACCTTCCCTCTCTATAATCCCCATTCCCAACTTCCCTCTCTCTAATCCCTATTCCCACCTTCACTCTCTTTAATCCCCATTCCCACCTTCTCCCTCTCCAATCCCCATTCCCACCTTCCCTCTCTCTAATCCCCATTCCCACCTTCCCTCCCTCTAATCCCCATTCCCACCTTTTCTCTCTTTAACCCCCTTTCCCACCTTCTCCCTCTCTAATCCCCATTCCCACATTCTCCCTCTCTAATCCCCATTCCCACATTCTCCCTCTCTAATCCCCATTCCCACGTTCTCCCTCTTTAATCCGCTTTCCCACCTTCTCCCTCTCTAACCCCAGTCCCACCTTCCCTCTCTCTAATTCCCATTCCCACTGTCTGTCTCTTTAATCCCCATTTCCACTTTCTCTTGCTCTAATCCCCATTCCCACCTTACCTCTCCTTAATCCCCATTCCCACCTACTCTCTCTAATCCCCATTCCCATCTTCCCTCTCTCTAATCCCCATTCACACGTTCTCTCTCTAATCCCCATTCCCACCTTCACTCTCTCTAATCCCCATTCCCACCTTTTCCCTCTCTAATCCCCACCTTCTCTATCTCTAATCCCCATTCCCACGTTCTCTCTCTCTAATCCCCATTCCCACCTTCCCTCTCTCTAATCCCCATTCCCAACTTCTGTCTCTCCAATCCCCATTCCCACCTTCACTCTCTCTAATCCTCATTCCCACCTTCCCTCTCTCTAATCCCCATTCGCACAGTTTCCCTCTCTAATACCCACCTTCTCTCTCTCTAATACCCATTCCCATGTTCTCTCTCTAATCCCCATTCCCACCTTCACTCTCTCTGATCCCCATTCCCACCTTTTCCCTCTCTAATCCCCACCTTCTCTATCTCTAATCCCCATTCCCACGTTCTCTCTCTCTAATCCCCATTCCCACCTTCCCTCTCTCTAATCCCCATTCCCAACTTCTGTCTCTCCAATCCCCATTCCCACCTTCACTCTCTCTAATCCTCATTCCCACCTTCCCTCTCTCTCTAATCCCCATTCCCACCTTCTCTCTCTTTAATCCCCATTCCCACCTTCTCTCGCTCTAATCCCCATTCCCACATTCTCCCTCTCTAATCCCCATCCCCACCTTCCCTCTCTCTAATCCCCATTCCCACGTTCTCTCTTTAATCCCCATTCCCACCTTCACTCTCTCTAATCCCCATTCACACCTTTTCCCTCTCTAATCCCCACCTTCTCTATCTCTAATCCCCATTCCCACGTTCTCTCTCTCTAATCCCCATTCCCACCTTCACTCTCTAATCCCCATTCCCACCTTCCCTATCTCTAATCCCCATTCCCACCTTCTCTCTCTTTAATCCCCATTCCCACCTTCTCTCTCTTAAATCCCCATTCCCACCTTCTGACTCTTTAATCCCCATTCCCATCTTCTCCCTCTCTAATCCCCATTCCCACCTTCCCTCTCTCTAATCCCCATTCCCGCCATCTGTCTCTTTAATCCCCATTCCCACCTTCTCCCTCTCAAATCCCCATTCCCACCTTCTCTCTCTCCAATCCCCATTCCCACGTTCTCTCTCTCTAATCCCCATTCCCACCTTCCCTCTCTCTAATCCCGATTCCAACTTTCTCTCTCCAATCCCCATTCCTACCTTCTCTCTCTCTAATCCCCATTCCCACCTTCTCTCTCTTTAATCCCCATTCCCACCTTCTCTCTCTCTAATCCCCATTCCCACATTCTCCCTCTCTAATCCCCATTCCACCTTCCCTCGCTCTAATCCCCATTCCCACCTTCCCTCTCTCTAATCCCCATTCCCACCTTCCCTCTCTTTAATCCCCATTCCCACCTTCCCCCTCTCTAATCCCCATTCCCACCTTCTCCCTCTCTAATCCCCTGTCCCACATTCTCTCTCTCTAATGACCATTCCCACCTTCTGTCTCTTGAATCCCCATTCCCACCTTCTCTGTCTCTAATCCCCATCCCCACCTTCTGTCTCTTGAATCCCCATTTCCACCTTCTCTCTCTCTAATCCCCATTACCACCTTCTGTATCTTTAATCCCTATTATCACCTTCTCTCTCTCTAATCCCTATTCACACCTTCTCCCTCTTTAATCCCCTTTCCCACCTTCCCTATCTCTAATCCCCATTCCCACCTTCCCGCTCTCTAATCCCCATTCCCATCTTCCCTCTCTCTAATCCCTATTCCCACCGTCACTCTCTTTAATCCCCATTCCCACCTTCTCCCTCTCCAATCCCCATTCCAACCTTTCCTCTCTCTAATCCCCATTCCCACCTTCCGTCTCTCTAATACCAATTCCCACCTTCCCTCTCTCTAATCCCCATTCCCACCTTCCCTCTCTCTAATCCCCATTCCCAACTTCCCCCTCTCTAATCCCTATTCCCACCTTCACTCTCTTTAATCCCCATTCCCACCTTCTCCCTCTCCAATCCCCATTCCCACCTTCCCTCCCTCTAATCTCCATTCCCACCTTTTCTCTCTTTAACCCCCTTTCCCACCTTCTCTCTCTCTAATCCCCATTCCCACTTTCTGTCTCTTTAATCCCGATTCCCACCGTCTCTCTCTCTAATCCCCATTCCCACCATCTGTCTCTTTAATCCCCATTCCCACCTTCTCTCTCCCTACTCGCCTTTCCCACCTTCTCCCTCTTTAATCCCCTTTCCCACCATCTCCCTCTCTAATCCCCATTCCCACCTTCTCGCTCTCTAATCCCAATTCCCACTTTCTCCCTCTTTAATCCCCTTTCCCACCTTCTCCCTCTCCAATCCCCATTCCCACCTTCCCTCTCTAATCCCCATTCCCACCGTCTCCCTCTCTAATCCCCACTCCCACCGTCTCCCTCTCTGATCCCCATTCCCTTCATCTCCCACTCAAATCCCCATTCCCACTTTCTGCCTCTTTATTTCCCATTCCCACCTTCTCCCTCTCTAATCCCCATTCCCACGTTCACCCTCTCTAAACCCCATTCCCACCTTCCCTCTCTCTAATCCCATTCCCACCTTCTCCCTCTTTAACCCCATTCCCACCTTCCCTCTCTCTAATCCTCATGCCCACCTTCTCTCTCTTTAATCCCCATTCCCACCTTCTGTCTCTCTAATCCCCATTCCCACCTTCTGTCTCTTAAATCCCCTTTCCCACCTTCTGTCTCTTTAATCCCCATTCCCACCTTCTCTCTCTCTAATCCCCATTCCCACCTTCTGTCTCTTTAATCCCCATTCCCATCTTCTCCCTCTCTAATCCCCATTTCCATCTTCCCTCCCTCTAATCCCCATTCCCGCCACCTGTATCTTTAATCCCCATTCCCACCTTTTCCCTCTGTAAACCCCATTCCCACCTTCCCTCTCTCTAATCCCCATTCCCACCTTCTCCCTCTCTAATCACCATTCCCACCTTCCTCTCTTTGATCCCCATTCCCACCTTCTCCCTCTCTAATCCCCATTCCCACCTTCCCTCTCTCTAATCACCATTCCCACCTTCCCTCTCTTCAAACCCCATTCCCTTCTCCCTCTGTAATCCCCATTCCCACCTTCTCCCTATTTAATCCCCTTTCCCACATTCCCCCTCTCTAATCCCCATTCCCACCTTCTCTCTCTATAATCCCCATTCCCACCTTCTCTCTCTCTAATCCCCATTCCCACCTTCTGTCTCTTTAATCCCCATTCCCACCTTCTCCCTCTCTAATCCCCATTCCCACCTTCCCTCTGTCTAATCCCCATTCCCGCCATCTGTCTCTTTAATCCCCATTCCCACCTTCTCCCTCTTTAATCCCCTTTCCCACCTTCCCTCTCTCTAATCCCCATTCCCACCTTCTCCCTCTCTAATCACCATTCCCACCTTCCCTCTCTCTAATCACCATTCCAACCTTCCCTCTCTCTGATCCCCATTCCCACCTCCTCCCTCTTTAATCCCCTTTGCCACATTCTCCCTCTCTAATCCCCATTCCCACGTTCTCCCTCTCTAGTCCACACTCCCACCTTCTCTCTCTTTAATCCCCATTCCCACCGTCTCTTTCTTTAATCCCCATTCCCACCTTCTCCCTCTTTAATCCCATTCCCACCTTCCCTCTCTCTAATCCCCATTCCCACCTTCTCTCTCTTTAATCCCCATTCCCACCTTCCCTCTCTCTAATCCCCATTCCCACCTTCTTTCTCCCCAATCCCCATTCCCACCTTCACTCTCTCTAATCCTCATTCCCACCATCCCTCTCTCTAATCCCAATTCCCACCTTCTCTCTCTCTAATCCCCATTCCCACATTCTCACTCTCTAATCCCCATTCCCACCTTCCCTCTCTCTAATCCCCATTCCCACCTTTATCTCTCTATTCCCCATTCCCACCTTCCCTCTCTCTAATCCCCATTCCCACCTTCTCCCTCTCTAATCCCCATTCCCACCGTCCCTCTCTTTAATCCCCATTCCCACCTTCCCCCTCTCTAATCCCCATTCCCACCTTCTCCCTCACTAATCTCCATTCCCACCTTCCCTCTCTCTAATCCCCATTCCCAGCTTCTGTCTCTTTAATCCCCATTCCCATCTTCTCTCTCTCTAATCCCCATTCCCACCTTCTCCCTCGTTAATCCCCATTCCCACCTTCTCCCACTCTAATCCCCATTCCCAGCTTCCTCTCTCTAATCCTCATGCCCACCTTCTCCCTCTTTAATCCCCTTTCCCACCTTCACTCTCTCTAATCCCCATTCCCACATTCTCCCTCTCTAATCCCCATTCCCTCCTTCCCTCTCCCTAATCCCCAATCCCACCTTCCCTCTCTCTAATCCCCATTCCCACATTCTCCCTCTCTAATCCCCATTCCCACCTACCGTCTCTTTAATCCCCATTCCCACCTTCCCTCTCTCTAATCCCCATTCCCACCTTCTCCCTATTTAATCCCCGTTCCCACATTCCCCCTCTCTAATCCCCATTCCCACCTTCTCTCTCTATAATCCCCATTCCCACCTTCTCTCTCTCTAATCCCCATTCCCACCTTCTGTCTCTTTAATCCCCATTCCCACCTTCTCCCTCTTTAATCCCCTTTGCCACCTTCCCTCTCTCTAATCCCCATTCCCACCTTCTCCCTCTCTAATCACCATTCCCACCTTCCCTCTCTCTAATCACCATTCCAACCTTCCCTCTCTCTAGTCCCCACTCCCACCTTCTCTCTCTTTAATCCCCATTCCCACCTTCTCTTTCTTTAATCCCCATTCCCACCTTCTCCCTCTCTAATCCCTATTCCCACCTTCCCTCTCTTTAATCCCCATTCCCACCTTCCCCCTCTCTAATCCCCATTCCCACCTTCTCCCTCACTAATCCCCATTCCCACCTTCCCTCTCTCTAATCCCCATTCCCAGCTTCTGTCTCTTTAATCCCCATTCCCACCTTCTCTCTCTCTAATCCCCATTCCCACCTTCTCCCTCGTTAATCCCCATTCCCACCTTCTCCCTCTCTAATCCCCATTCCCAGCTTCCTCTCTCTAATCCTCATTCCCACCTTCTCCCTCTTTAATCCCCTTTCCCACCTTCCCTCTCTCTAATCCCCATTCCCACATTCTTCCTCACTAATCCCCATTCCCACCTTCCCTCTCTCTAATCCCCAATCCCACCTTCCCTCTCTCTAATCCCCATTCCCACATTCTCCCTCTCTAATCCCCATTCCCACCTACTGTCTCTTTAATCCCCATTCCCACCTTCCCTCTCTCTTATCCCCATTCCCACGTTCTGTCTCTTTAATCCCCTTTCCCACCTTCTCCCACTCTAATCCCCATTATCACCTTCTCTCTCTAATCCCCATTCCCACCTTCCCTCTCTTTAATCGCCTTTCCCACATTCTCCCTCTCTAATCCCCATTCCCACGTTCTATCTCTTTAATCCCCTTTCCCACCTTCTCCCTCTCTAATCCCCATTCCCACATTATCCCTCTCCAATCCCCATTCCCACGTTCTCCCTCTTTAATCCCCTTTCCCACCTTCTCCCTCTCTCACCCCAGTCCCACCTTCCCTCTCTCTAATTCCCATTCACACTGTCTGTCTCTTTAATCCCCATTCCCACCTTCTCTCTCCTTAATCCCCATTCCCACCTACTCTCTCTAATCCCAATTCCCACCTTCCCTCTCTCTAATCCCCATTCCCACGTTCACTCTCTCTAATCCCCATTCCCACGTTCACTCTCTAATCCCCATTCCCACCTTCACTCTCTCTAATCCCCATTCCCACCTTCACTCTCTCTAATCCCCATTCCCACCTTTTCCCTCTCTAATCCCCACCTTCTCTATCTCTAATCCCCATTCCCACGTTCTCTCTCTCTAATCCACATTCCCACCTTCCCTCTCTCTCATCCCCATTCCCACCTTCTTTCTCTCCAATCCCCATTCCCACCTTCACTCTCTCTAATCCTCATTCCCACCTTCCCTCTCTCTAATCCCCATTCCCACCTTCTCTCTCTTTAATCCCCATTCCCACCTTCTCTCTCTCTAATCCCCATTCCCACATTCTCCTTCTCTAATCCCCATTCCCACCTTCCCTCTCTCTAATCCCCATTCCCACCATTATCTCTCTAATCCCCATTCTCACCTTCCCTCTCTCTAATCCCCATTCCCACCTTCCCTCTCTTCAATCCCCATTCCCACCTTCCCCCTCTCTAATCCCCATTCCCATCTTCTCCCTCCCTAAACCCCATTCCCACCTTCCCTCTCTCTAATCCCAATTCCCAGTTTCTGTATCTTTAATCCCCATTCCCACCTTCTCTCTCTCTAATCCCCATTCCCACCTTCTCCCTTTTTAATCCCCATTCCCACCTTCTCCCTCTCTAATCTCCATTCCCCCTCTCTAATCCCCATTCCCACATTCTCCCTCTCTAGTCCCCACTCCCACCTTCCCTCTCTTTAATCCCCATTCCCACCTTCTCTTTCTTTAATCCCCATTCCCACCTTCTCTCTCTTTAATCCCCATTCCCACCTTCTCTCTCTTAAATCCCCATTCCCACCTTCTGTCTCTATAATCCCCATTCCCACCTTCTCTCTCTCTAATCCCCATTCCCACCTTCTGACTCTTTAATCCCCATTCCCATCTTCTCCCTCTCTAATCCCCATTCCCACCTTCCCTCTCTCTAATCCCCATTCCCGCCATCTGTCTCTTTAATCCCCATTCCCACCTTCTCCCTCTCAAATCCCCATTCCCACCTTCTCTCTCTCCAATCCCCATTCCCACGTTCTCTCTCTCTAATCCCCATTCCCACCTTCCCTCTCTCTAATCCCGATTCCAACTTTCTCTCTCCAATCCCCATTCCTACCTTCTCTCTCTCTAATCCCCATTCCCACCTTCTCTCTCTTAAATCCCCATTCCCACCTTCTCTCTCTCTAATCCCCATTCCCACATTCTCCCTCTCTAATCCCCATTCCACCTTCCCTCGCTCTAATCCCCATTCCCACCTTCCCTCTCTCTAATCCCCATTCCCACCTTCCCTCTCTTTAATCCCCATTCCCACCTTCCCCCTCTCTAATCCCCATTCCCACCTTCTCCCTCTCTAATCCCCTGTCCCACATTCTCTCTCTCTAATGACCATTCCCACCTTCTGTCTCTTGAATCCCCATTCCCACCTTCTCTGTCTCTAATCCCCATCCCCACCTTCTGTCTCTTGAATCCCCATTTCCACCTTCTCTCTCTCTAATCCCCATTACCACCTTCTGTATCTTTAATCCCTATTATCACCTTCTCTCTCTCTAATCCCTATTCACACCTTCTCCCTCTTTAATCCCCTTTCCCACCTTCCCTATCTCTAATCCCCATTCCCACCTTCCCGCTCTCTAATCCCCATTCCCATCTTCCCTCTCTCTAATCTCTATTCCCACCGTCACTCTCTTTAATCCCCATTCCCACCTTCTCCCTCTCCAATCCCCATTCCAACCTTTCCTCTCTCTAATCCCCATTCCCACCTTCCGTCTCTCTAATACCAATTCCCACCTTCCCTCTCTCTAATCCCCATTACCACCTTCCCTCTCTCTAATCCCCATTCCCAACTTCCCCCTCTCTAATCCCTATTCCCACCTTCACTCTCTTTAATCCCCATTCCCACCTTCTCCCTCTCCAATCCCCATTCCCACCTTCCCTCCCTCTAATCTCCATTCCCACCTTTTCTCTCTTTAACCCCCTTTCCCACCTTCTCTCTCTCTAATCCCCATTCCCACTTTCTGTCTCTTTAATCCCGATTCCCACCGTCTCTCTCTCTAATCCCCATTCCCACCATCTGTCTCTTTAATCCCCATTCCCACCTTCTCTCTCCCTACTCGCCTTTCCCACCTTCTCCCTCTTTAATCCCCTTTCCCACCATCTCCCTCTCTAATCCCCATTCCCACCTTCTCGCTCTCTAATCCCAATTCCCACTTTCTCCCTCTTTAATCCCCTTTCCCACCTTCTCCCTCTCCAATCCCCATTCCCACCTTCCCTCTCTAATCCCCATTCCCACCGTCTCCCTCTCTAATCCCCACTCCCACCGTCTCCCTCTCTGATCCCCATTCCCTTCATCTCCCACTCAAATCCCCATTCCCACTTTCTGCCTCTTTATTTCCCATTCCCACCTTCTCCCTCTCTAATCCCCATTCCCACGTTCACCCTCTCTAAACCCCATTCCCACCTTCCCTCTCTCTAATCCCATTCCCACCTTCTCCCTCTTTAACCCCATTCCCACCTTCCCTCTCTCTAATCCTCATGCCCACCTTCTCTCTCTTTAATCCCCATTCCCACCTTCTGTCTCTCTAATCCCCATTCCCACCTTCTGTCTCTTAAATCCCCATTCCCACCTTCTGTCTCTTTAATCCCCATTCCCACCTTCTCTCTCTCTAATCCCCATTCCCACCTTCTGTCTCTTTAATCCCCATTCCCATCTTCTCCCTCTCTAATCCCCATTTCCATCTTCCCTCCCTCTAATCCCCATTCCCGCCACCTGTATCTTTAATCCCCATTCCCACCTTTTCCCTCTGTAAACCCCATTCCCACCTTCCCTCTCTCTAATCCCCATTCCCACCTTCTCCCTCTCTAATCACCATTCCCACCTTCCTCTCTTTGATCCCCATTCCCACCTTCTCCCTCTCTAATCCCCATTCCCACCTTCCCTCTCTCTAATCACCATTCCCACCTTCCCTCTCTTCAAACCCCATTCCCTTCTCCCTCTGTAATCCCCATTCCCACCTTCTCCCTATTTAATCCCCTTTCCCACATTCCCCCTCTCTAATCCCCATTCCCACCTTCTCTCTCTATAATCCCCATTCCCACCTTCTCTCTCTCTAATCCCCATTCCCACCTTCTGTCTCTTTAATCCCCATTCCCACCTTCTCCCTCTCTAATCCCCATTCCCACCTTCCCTCTGTCTAATCCCCATTCCCGCCATCTGTCTCTTTAATCCCCATTCCCACCTTCTCCCTCTTTAATCCCCTTTCCCACCTTCCCTCTCTCTAATCCCCATTCCCACCTTCTCCCTCTCTAATCACCATTCCCACCTTCCCTCTCTCTAATCACCATTCCAACCTTCCCTCTCTCTGATCCCCATTCCCACCTCCTCCCTCTTTAATCCCCTTTGCCACATTCTCCCTCTCTAATCCCCATTCCCACGTTCTCCCTCTCTAGTCCACACTCCCACCTTCTCTCTCTTTAATCCCCATTCCCACCGTCTCTTTCTTTAATCCCCATTCCCACCTTCTCCCTCTTTAATCCCATTCCCACCTTCCCTCTCTCTAATCCCCATTCCCACCTTCTCTCTCTTTAATCCCCATTCCCACCTTCCCTCTCTCTAATCCCCATTCCCACCTTCTTTCTCCCCAATCCCCATTCCCACCTTCACTCTCTCTAATCCTCATTCCCACCATCCCTCTCTCTAATCCCAATTCCCACCTTCTCTCTCTCTAATCCCCATTCCCACATTCTCACTCTCTAATCCCCATTCCCACCTTCCCTCTCTCTAATCCCCATTCCCACCTTTATCTCTCTATTCCCCATTCCCACCTTCCCTCTCTCTAATCCCCATTCCCACCTTCTCCCTCTCTAATCCCCATTCCCACCGTCCCTCTCTTTAATCCCCATTCCCACCTTCCCCCTCTCTAATCCCCATTCCCACCTTCTCCCTCACTAATCTCCATTCCCACCTTCCCTCTCTCTAATCCCCATTCCCAGCTTCTGTCTCTTTAATCCCCATTCCCATCTTCTCTCTCTCTAATCCCCATTCCCACCTTCTCCCTCGTTAATCCCCATTCCCACCTTCTCCCACTCTAATCCCCATTCCCAGCTTCCTCTCTCTAATCCTCATGCCCACCTTCTCCCTCTTTAATCCCCTTTCCCACCTTCACTCTCTCTAATCCCCATTCCCACATTCTCCCTCTCTAATCCCCATTCCCTCCTTCCCTCTCCCTAATCCCCAATCCCACCTTCCCTCTCTCTAATCCCCATTCCCACATTCTCCCTCTCTAATCCCCATTCCCACCTACCGTCTCTTTAATCCCCATTCCCACCTTCCCTCTCTCTAATCCCCATTCCCACCTTCTCCCTATTTAATCCCCGTTCCCACATTCCCCCTCTCTAATCCCCATTCCCACCTTCTCTCTCTATAATCCCCATTCCCACCTTCTCTCTCTCTAATCCCCATTCCCACCTTCTGTCTCTTTAATCCCCATTCCCACCTTCTCCCTCTTTAATCCCCTTTGCCACCTTCCCTCTCTCTAATCCCCATTCCCACCTTCTCCCTCTCTAATCACCATTCCCACCTTCCCTCTCTCTAATCACCATTCCAACCTTCCCTCTCTCTAGTCCCCACTCCCACCTTCTCTCTCTTTAATCCCCATTCCCACCTTCTCTTTCTTTAATCCCCATTCCCACCTTCTCCCTCTTTAACCCCATTCCCACCTTCCCTCTCTCTAATCCCCATTCCCATCTTCTCTCTCTTTGATCCCCATTCCCACCTTCTCTCTCTTAAATCCCCATTCCCACCTTCTGTCTCTTAAATCCCCATTCCCACCTTCTGTCTCTCTAATCCCCATTCCCACCTTCTCTCTCTAATCCCCATTCCCACCTTCACTCTCTCTAATCCCCATTCCCACCTTTTCCCTCTCTAATCCCCACCTTCTCTATCTCTAATCCCAATTCCCACGTTCTCTCTCTCTAATCCCCATTCCCACCTTCCCTCTCTCTAATCCCCATTCCCACCTTCTTTCTCTCCAATCCCCATTCCCACCTTCACTTTCTCTAATCCTCATTCCCACCTTCCCTCTCTCTAATCCCCATTCCCACCTTCTCTCTCTCTAATCCCCATTCCCACATTCTCCCTCTCTAATCCCCATTCCCACCTTCCCTCTCTCTAATCCCCATGCCCACCTTTATCTCTCTAATCCCCATTCCCACCTTCACTCTCTCTAATCCCTATTCCCACCTTCTCCCTCTCTAATCCCCATTCCCACCTTCCCTCTCTTTAATCCCCATTCCCACCTTCCCCCTCTCTAACCCCCATTCCCACCTTCACCCTCAATAATCCCATTCCCACCTTCTCTCTCTCTAATCCCCATTCCCAGCTTCTGTCTCTTTCATCCCCATTCCCACCTTCTCTCTCTCTAATCCCCATACCCACCTTCTCCCTCGTTAATCCCCATTCCCACCTTCTCCCTCTCTAATCCCCATTCCCACCTTCTGTCTCTTTAATCCCCTTTCCCACATTCTCCCACTCTTATCCCCATTATCACCTTCTCTCTCTAATCCCCATTCCCATCTTCCCTCTCTTTAATCGCCTTTCCCACATTCTCCCTCTCTAATCCCCATTCCCACGTTCTCCCTCTTTAATCCCCATTCCCACCTTCTCCCTCTCTAATCCCCATTCCCACATTCTCCCTCTCTAATCCCCTTTCCCACCTTCTCCCTCTCTAACCCCAGTCCCACCTTCCCTCTCTCTAATCCCCATTCCCACCTTCTCCCTCGTTAATCCCCATTCCCACCTTCTCCCTCTCTAATCCCCATTCCCAGCTTCCTCTCTCTAATCCTCATTCCCACCTTCTCCCTCTTTAATCCCCTTTCCCACCTTCTCCCACTCTAATCCCCATTCTCACCTTCTCTCTCTAAACCCCATTCCCACCCTCCCTCTCTCTCATCCCCATTCCCACCTTCTGTCTCTTTAATCCCCTTTCCCACATTCTCCCACTCTTATCCCCATTATCACCTTCTCTCTCTAATCCCCATTCCCACCTTCCCTCTCTTTAATCGCCTTTCCCACATTCTCCCTCTCTAATCCCCATTCCCACGTTCTCCCTCTTTAATCCCCTTTCCCACCTTCTCCCTCTCTAATCCCCATTCCCACCTTCTCCCTCTTTAATCCCCTTTCCCACCTTCTCCCTCTCTAACCCCAGTCCCACCTTCCCTCTCTCTAATTCCCATTCCCACTGTCTGTCTCTTTAATCCCCATTCCCACTTTCTCTTGCTCTAATCCCCATTCCCACCTTCTCTCTCCTTAATCCCCATTCCCACCTACTCTCTCTAATCCCCATTCCCACCTTCCCTCTCTCTAATCCCCATTCACACGTTCTCTCTCTCTCTAATCCCCATTCGCACAGTTTCCCTCTCTAATACCCACCTTCACTCTCTCTAATCCCCATTCCCACATTCTCTCTCTAATCCCCATTCCCACCTTCACTCTCTCTAATCCCCATTCCCACCTTTTCCCTCTCTAATCCCCACCTTCTCTATCTCTAATCCCCATTCCCACGTTCTCTCTCTCTAATCCCCATTCCCACCTTCCCTCTCTCTAATCCCCATTCCCACCTTCTTTCTCGCCAATCCCCATTCCCACCTTCACTCTCTCTAATCCTCATTCCCACCTTCCCTCTCTCTAATCCCCATTCCCACCTTCTCTCTCTTTAATCCCCATTCCCACCTTCTCTCCCACTAATCCCCATTCCCACATTCTCCCTCTCTAATCCCCATTCCCACCTTCCCTCTCTCTAATCCCCATTCCCACCATTATCTCTCTAATCCCCATTCTCACCTTCCCTCTCTTTAATCCCCATTCCCACCTTCCCTCTCTTTAATCCCGATTCCCACCTTCCCCCTCTCTAATCCCCATTCCCATCATCTCCCTCCCTAAACCCCATTCCCACCTTCCCTCTCTCTAATCCCAATTCCCAGCTTCTGTCTCTTTAATCCCTATTCCCACCTTCTCTCTCTCTAATCCCCATTCCCACCTTCTCCCTCTTTAATCCCCATTCCCACCTTCTCCCTCTCTAATCCCCATTCCCACCTTCCTCTCTCTAATCCCCATTCCCACCTTCTCCCTCTTTAATCCCCTTTCCCACCTTCCCTCTCTCTAATCCCCATTCCCACATTCTCCCTCTCTAATCCCCATTCCCACCTTCCCTCTCTCTAATCAACAATCCCACCTTCCCGCTCTCTAATCCCCATTCCCACATTCTCCCTCTCTAGTCCCCACTCCCACCTTCTCTCTCTTTAATCCTCATTCCCAACATCTCTTTCTTTAATCCCCATTCCCACTTCTCCCTCTTTAACCCCATTCCCACCTTCCCTCTCTCTAATCCCCATTCCCACCTTCTCTCTCTTTAATCCCCATTCCCACCTTCTCTCTCTTAAATCCCCATTCCCACCTTCTGTCTCTTAAATCCCCATTCCCACCTTCTGTCTCTCTAATCCCCATTCCCACCTTCTCTCTCTCTAATCCCCATTCCCACCTTCTGTCTCGAAAATCCCCATTCCCACCTTCTCTCTCTCTAATCCCCATTCCCACCTTCTGACTCTTTAATCCCCATTCCCATCTTCTCCCTCTCTAATCCCCATTCCCACCTTCCCTCTCTCTAATCCCCATTCCC
This sequence comes from Scyliorhinus torazame, assembly GCF_047496885.1. NCBI lineage: Eukaryota > Metazoa > Chordata > Chondrichthyes > Carcharhiniformes > Scyliorhinidae > Scyliorhinus > Scyliorhinus torazame. Next base: position 12,144,309 of record NC_092710.1, on the reverse strand, counting down.
ACCATCTGTCTCTTTAATCCCCATTCCCACGTTCTCCCTCTCTAATCCCCATTCCCACCTTCTGACTCTGTAATCCCCATTCCCACCTTTTCCCTCTCTAATCCCCACCTTCTCTCTCTCCAGTCCCCATTCCCACGTTCTCTCTCTCTAATCCCCATTCCCACCTTCCCTCTCTCTAATCCCGATTCCAACTTTCTCTCTCCAATCCCCATTCCCACCTTCTCTCTCTCTCTAATCCCCATTCCCACCTTCTCTCTCTTTAATCCCCATTCCCACCTTCTCTCTCTCTAATCCCCATTCCCACATTCTCCCTCTCTAATACCCATTCCCATCTTCCCTCTCTCTAATCCCCATTCCCACCTTCCCTCTCTCTAATCCCCATTCCCACCTTCCCTCTCTTTAATCCCCATTCCCACCTTCCCCTTCTCTAATCCCCATTCCCACCTTCTCCCTCTCTAATCCCCTGTCCCACATTCTCTCTCTCTAATCACCATTCCCACCTTCTGTCTCTTGAATCCCCATTCCCACCTTCTCTCTCTCTAATCCCCATTCCCACCTTCTGTCTCTTGAATCCCCATTCCCACCTTCTCTCTCTCTAATCCCCATTCCCACTTTCTCCCTCTTTAATCCCCTTTCCCACCTTCCCTATCTCTAATCCCCATTCCCACCTTCCCTCTCTCTAATCCCCATTCCCACCTTCCCTCTCTCTAATCCCAATTCCCACCTTCACTCTCATTAATCCCCATTCCCACCTTCTCCCTCTCCAATCCCCATTCCAACCTTTCCTCTTTCTAATCCCCATTCCCACCTTCCGTCTCTCTAATACCAATTCCCACCTTCCCTCTCTCTAATCCCCTTTCCCACCTTCCCTCTCTCTAATCCCCATTCCCACCTTCCCTCTCTCTAATCCCCATTCCCAACTTCCCGCTCTCTAATCCCTATTCCCACCTTCACTCTCTTTAATCCCCATTCCCACCTTCTCCCTCTCCAATCCCCATTCCCACCTTCCCTCTCTCTAATCCCCATTCCCACCTTCCCTCTCTCTAATCCCCATTCCCACCTTCCCTCTCTCTAATCCCCATTCCCAACTTCCCGGTCTCTAATCCCTATTCCCACCTTCACTCTCTTTAACCCCCTTTCCCACCTTCTCTCTCTCTAATCCCCATTCCCACTTTCTGTCTCTTTAATCCTGATTCCCACCTTCTCTCTCTCTAATCCCCATTCCCACCATCTGTCTCTTTAATCCCCATTCCCACCTTCTCTCTCCCTACTCCCCTTTCGCACCTTCTCCCTCTTTAATCCCCTTTCCCACCATCTCCCTCTCTAATCCCCATTCCCACCTTCTCGCTCTCTAATCCCAATTCCCACTTTCTCCCTCTTTAATCCCCTTTCCCACCTTCTCCCTCTCCAATCCCCATTCCCACCTTCCCTCTCTAATCCCCATTCCCACCGTCTCCCTCTCTAATGTCCATTCCCACTTTCTCCCTCTCTAATCCCAATTCCCACCTTCTCCCTCTTAAATCCCCTTTCCCACCTTCACCCTTTCTAATCCCCATTCCCACGTTCCCTCCCTCTAATCCCCATTCCCACCTTCTCCCTCTCTAATCCCCACTCCCACCTTCTCCCTCTCTGATCCCCATTCCCATCTTCTCCCTCTCAAATCCCCATTCCCACCTTCTGCCTCTTTATTTCCCATTCCCACCTTCTCCCTCTCTAATCCCCATTCCCACGTTCACCCTCTCTAAACCCCACTCCCACCTTCCCTCTCTCGAATCCCCATTCCCACCTTTTCCCTCTGTAATCCCCATTCCCACCTTCCCTCTCTCTAATCCCCATTCCCACCTTTTCCCTCTGTAATCCCCATTCCCACCTTCCCTCTCTCTAATCCCCATTCCCACCTTCTCCCTCTCTAATCACCATTCCCACCTTCCTCTCTCTGATCCCCATTCCCACCTTCTCCCTCTCTAATCCCCATTCCCACCTTCCCTCTCTCTAATCACCATTCCCACCTTCCCTCTCTTCAATCCCCATTCCCTTCTCCCTCTCTAATCCCCATTCCCACCTTCTCCCTATTTAATCTCCTTTCCCACATTCCCCCTCTCTAATCCCCATTCCCACCTTCTCTCTCTATAATCCCCATTCCCACCTTCTGTCTCTTTAATCCCCATTCCCACCTTCTCGCTCTCTAATCCCCATTCCCACCTTCCCTCTGTCTAATCCCCATTCCCGCCATCTGTCTGTTTAATCCCCATTCCCACCTTCTCCCTCTTTAATCCCCTTTCCCACCTTCTCTCTATAATCCCCATTCCCACCTTCCGTCTCTCTAATACCAATTCCCACCTTCCCTCTCTCTAATCCCCATTCCCACCTTCCCTCTCTTTAATCCCCATTCCCAACTTCCCTCTCTCTAATCCCTATTCCCACCTTCACTCTCTTTAATCCCCATTCCCACCTTCTCCCTCTCCAATCCCCATTCCCACCTTCCCTCTCTCTAATCCCCATTCCCACCTTCCCTCCCTCTAATCCCCATTCCCACCTTTTCTCTCTTTAACCCCCTTTCCCACCTTCTCTCTCTCTAATCCCCATTCCCACTTTCTGTCTCTTTAATCCTGATTCCCACCTTCTCTCTCTCTAATCCCCATTCCCACCATCTGTCTCTTTAATCCCCATTCCCACCTTCTCTCTCCCTACTCCCCTTTCCCACCTTCTCCCTCTTTAATCCCCTTTCCCACCATCGCCCTCTCTAATCCCCATTCCCACCTTCTCGCTCTCTAATCCCAATTCCCACTTTCTCCCTCTTTAATCCCCTTTCCCACCTTCTCCCTCTCCAATCCCCATTCCCACCTTCCCTCTCTAATCCCCATTCCCACCGTCTCCCTCTCTAATCCCCATTCCCACTTTCTCCCTCTCTAATCCCAATTCCCACCTTCTCCCTCTTAAATCCCCTTTCCCACCTTCGCCCTCTCTAATCCCCATTCCCACGTTCCCTCCCTCTAATCCCCATTCCCACCTTCTCCCTCTCTAATCCCCACTCCCACCTTCTCCCTCTCTGATCCCCATTCCCATCTTCTCCCTCTCAAATCCCCATTCCCACCTTCTGCCTCTTTATTTCCCATTCCCACCTTCTCCCTCTCTAATCCCCATTCCCACGTTCACCCTCTCTAAACCCCATTCCCACCTTCCCTCTCTCGAATCCCCATTCCCACCTTCTCCCTCTTTAACCCCATTCCCACCTTCCCTCTCTCTAATCCCCATTCCCACCTTCTCCCTCTCTAATCACCATTCCCACCTTCCGCTCTCTGATCCCCATTCCCACCTTCTCCCTCTCTAATCCCCATTCCCACCTTCGCTCTCTCTAATCACCATTCCCACCTTCCCTCTCTTCAATCCCCATTCCCTTCTCCCTCTCTAATCCCCATTCCCACCTTCTCCCTATTTAATCTCCTTTCCCACATTCCCCCTCTCTAATCCCCATTCCCACCTTCTCTCTCTATAATCCCCATTCCCACCTTCCCTCTGTCTAATCCCCATTCCCGCCATCTGTCTCTTTAATCCCCATTCCCACCTTCTCCCTCTTTAATCCCCTTTCCCACCTTCCCTCTCCAATCCCCATTCCCACCTTCTCCCTCTCTAATCACCATTCCCACCTTCCCTCTCTCTAATCACCATTCCAACCTTCCCTCTCTCTAATCCCCATTCCCACCTCCTCCCTCTTTAATCCCCTTTCCCACATTCTCCCTCTCTAATCCCCATTCCCACGTTCTCCCTCTCTAGTCCCCACTCCCACCTTCTCTCTCTTTAATCCCCATTCCCACCTTCTCTTTCTTTAATCCCCATTCCCACCTTCTCCCTCTTTAACCCCATTCCCACCTTCCCTCTCTCTAATCCCCATTCCCACCTTCTCTCTCTTAAATCCCCATTCCCACCTTCTGTCTCTCTAATCACCATTCCCACCTTCCTCTCTCTGATCCCCATTCCCACCTTCTCCCTCTCTAATCCCCATTCCCACCTGCCCTCTCTCTAATCACCATTCCCACCTTCCCTCTCTTCAATCCCCATTCCCTTCTCCCTCTCTAATCCCCATTCCCACCTTTTCCCTATTTAATCTCCTTTCCCACATTCCCCCTCTCTAATCCCCATTCCCACCTTCTCTCTCTCTAATCCCCATTCCCACCTTCTGTCTCTTTAATCCCCATTCCCACCTTCTCGCTCTATAATCCCCATTCCCACCTTCCCTCTGTCTAATCCCCATTCCCGCCATCTGTCTCTTTAATCCCCATTCCCACCTTCTCCCTCTTTAATCCCCTTTCCCACCTTCTCTCTCTAATCCCCATTCCCACCTTCCGTCTCTCTAATACCAATTCCCACCTTCCCTCTCTCTAATCCCCATTCCCACCTTCCCTCTCTCTAATCCCCATTCCCACCTTCCCTCTCTCTAATCCCCATTCCCAACTTCCCTCTCTCTAATCCCTATTCCCACCTTCACTCTCTTTATTCCCCATTCCCACCTTCTCCCTCTCCAATCCCCATTCCCACCTTCCCTCTCTCTAATCCCCATTCCCACCTTCCCTCCCTCTAATCCCCATTCCCACCTTTTCTCTCTTTAACCCCCTTTCCCACCTTCTCTCTCTCTAATCCCCATTCCCACTTTCTGTCTCTTTAATCCTGATTCCCACCTTCTCTCTCTCCAATCCCCATTCCCACCATCTGTCTCTTTAATCCCCATTCCCACCTTCTCTCTCCCTACTCCCCTTTCCCACCTTGTCCCTCTTTAATCCCCTTTCCCACCATCTCCCTCTCTAATCCCCATTCCCACCTTCTCGCTCTCTAATCCCAATTCCCACCTTCTCCCTCTTTAATCCCCTTTCCCACCTTCTCCCTCTCCAATCCCCATTCCCACCTTCCCTCTCTAATCCCCATTCCCACCATCTCCCTCTCTAATCCCCATTCCCACTTTCTCCCTCTCTAATCCCAATTCCCACCTTCTCTCTCTTAAATCCCCTTTCCCACCTTCGCCCTCTCTAATCCCCATTCCCACGTTCCCTCCCTCTAATCCCCATTCCCACCTTCTCCCTCTCTAATCCCCAGTCCCAACTTCTCCCTCTCTGATCCCCATTCCCACCTTCTCCCTATCAAATCCCAATTCCCACCTTCTGCCTCTTTATTTCCCATTCCCACCTTCTCCCTCTCTAATCCCCATTCCCACGTTCACCCTCTCTAAACCCCATTCCCACCTTCCCTCTCTCGAATCCCCATTCCCACCTTCTCCCTCTTTAACTCCATTCCCACCTTCCCTCTCTCTAATCCTCATGCCCACCTTCTCTCTCTTTAATCCCCATTCCCGCCATCTGTATCTTTAATCCCCATTCCCACCTTTTCCCTCTGTAATCCCCATTCCCACCTTCCCTCTCTCTAATCCCCATTCCCACCTTCTCCCTCTCTAATCACCATTCCCACCTTCCGCTCTCTGATCCCCATTCCAACCTTCTCCCTCTCTAATCCCCATTCCCACCTTCGCTCTCTCTGATCACCTTTCCCACCTTCCCTCTCTTCAATCCCCATTCCCTTCTCCCTCTCTAATCCCCATTCCCACCTTCTCCCTATTTAATCTCCTTTCCCACATTCCCCCTCTCTAATCCCCATTCCCACATTCTCTCTCTAATCCCCATTCCCACCTTCACTCTCTCTAATCCCCATTCCCACCTTTTCCCTCTCTAATCCCCACCTTCTCTATCTCTAATCCCCATTCCCACGTTCTCTCTCTCTAATCCCCATTCCCACCTTCCCTCTCTCTAATCCCCATTCCCACCTTCTTTCTCTCCAATCCCCATTCCCACCTTCACTCTCTCTAATCCTCATTCCCACCTTCCCTCTCTCTAATCCCCATTCCCACCTTCCCTCTCTCTAATCACCATTCCAACCTTCGCTCTCTCTAATCCCCATTCCCACCTCCTCCCTTTTTAATCCCCTTTCCCACATTCTCCCTCTCTAATGCCCATCCCCACGTTCTCCCTCTCTAGTCCCCACTCCCACCTTCTCTCTCTTTAATCCCCATTCCCATCTTCTCTTTCTTTAATCCCCATTCCCACCTTCTCCCTCTTTAACCCCATTCCCACCTTCCCTCTCTCTAATCCCCATTCCCATCTTCTCTCTCTTTAATCCCCATTCCCACCTTCTCTCTCTTAAATCCCCATTCCCACCTTCTGTCTCTTAAATCCCCATTCCCACCTTCTGTCTCTCTAATCCCCATTCCCACCTTCTCTCTCTAATCCCCATTCGCACCTTCACTCTCTCTAATCCCCATTCCCACCTTTTCCCTCTCTAATCCCCACCTTCTCTATCTCTAATCCCCATGCCCACGTTCTCTCTCTCTAATCCCCATTCCCACCTTCCCTCTCTCTAATCCCCATTCCCATCTTCTCTCTCTCTAATCCCCATTCCCACATTCTCCCTCTCTAATCCCCATTACCACCTTCCCTCTCTCTAATCCCCATTCCCACCTTCTCCCTCTCTAATCCCCATTCCCACCTTCCCTCTCTTTAATCCCCATTCCCACCTTCCCCCTCTCTAACCCCCATTCCCACCTTCTCCCTCACTAATCCCATTCCCACCTTCCCTCTCTCTAATCCCCATTCCCAGCTTCTGTCTCTTTCATCCCCATTCCCACCTTCTCCCTCTCTAATCCCCATTCCCAGCTTCCTCTCTCTAATCCTCATTCCCACCTTCTCCCTTTTTAATCCCCTTTCCCACCTTCTCCCACTCTAATCCCCATTCTCACCTTCTCTCTCTAAACCCCATTCCCACCCTCCCTCTCTCTAATCCCCATTCCCACCTTCTGTCTCTTTAATCCCCTTTCCCACATTCTCCCACTCTTATCCCCATTATCACCTTCTCTCTCTAATCCCCATTCCCACCTTCCCTCTCTTTAACCGCCTTTCCCACATTCCCCCTCTCTAATCCCCATTCCCACGTTCTCCCTCTTTAATCCCCTTTCCCACCTTCTCCCTCTCTAATCCCCATTCCCACATTCTCCCTCTCTAATCCCCATTCCCACCTTCTCCCTCTTTAATCCCCTTTCCCACCTTCTCCCTCTCTAACCCCAGTCCCACCTTCCCTCTCTCTAATTCCCATTCCCACTGTCTGTCTCTTTAATCCCCATTCCCACTTTCTCTTGCTCTAATCCCCATTCCCACCATCTCTCTCCTTAATCCCCATTCCCACCTACTCTCTCTAATCCACATTCCCACCTTCCCTCTCTCTAATCCCCATTCACACGTTCTCTCTCTCTCTAATCCCCATTCGCACCGTTTCCCTCTCTAATACCCACCTTCACTCTCTCTAATCCCCATTCCCACATTCTCACTCTAATCCCCATTCCCACCTTCACTCTCTCTAATCCCCATTCCCACCTTTTCCCTCTCTAATCCCCACCTTCTCTATCTCTAATCCCCATTCCCACGTTCTCTCTCTCTAATCCCCATTCCCACCTTCCCTCTCTCTAATCCCCATTCCCACCTTCTTTCTCTCCAATCCCCATTCCCACCTTCACTCTCTCTAATCCTCATTCCCACCTTCCCTCTCTCTAATCCCCATTCCCACCTTCTCTCTCTTTAATCCCCATTCCCACCTTCTCTCCCTCTAATCCCCATTCCCACATTCTCCCTCTCTAATCCCCATTCCCACCTTCCCTCTCTCTAATCCCCATTCCCACCATTATCTCTCTAATCCCCATTCTCACCTTCCCTCTCTTTAATCCCCATTCCCACCTTCCCTCTCTTTAATCCCCATTCCCAACTTCCCCCTCTCTAATCCCCATTCCCATCATCTCCCTCTCTAATCTCCATTCCCACCTTCCTCTCTCTAATCCCCATTCCCACCTTCTCCCTCTTTAATCCCCATTCCCACCTTCTCCCTCTCTAATCCCCATTCCCACCTTCCTCTCTCTAATCCCCATTCCCACCTTCTCCCTCTTTAATCCCCTTTCCCACCTTCCCTCTCTCTAATCCCCATTCCCACATTCTCCCTCTCTAATCCCCATTCCCACCTTCCCTCTCTCTAATCAACAATCCCACCTTCCCGCTCTCTAATCCCCATTCCCACATTCTCCCTCTCTAGTCCCCACTCCCACCTTCTCTCTCTTTAATCCTCATTCCCAACATCTCTTTCTTTAATCCCCATTCCCACTTCTCCCTCTTTAACCCCATTCCCACCTTCCCTCTCTCTAATCCCCATTCCCACCTTCTCTCTCTTTAATCCGCATTCCCACCTTCTCTCTCTTAAATCCCCATTCCCACCTTCTGTCTCTTAAATCCCCATTCCCACCTTCTGTCTCTCTAATCCCCTTTCCCACCTTCTCTCTCTCTAATCCCCATTCCCACCTTCTGTCTCTATAATCCCCATTCCCACCTTCTCTCTCTCTAATCCCCAACCCCACCTTCTGACTCTTTAATCCCCATTCCCATCTTCTCCCTCTCTAATCCCCATTCCCACCTTCCCTCTCTCTAATCCCCATTCCCACCATCTGTCTCTTTAATCCCCATTCCCACGTTCTCCCTCTCTAATCCCCATTCCCACCTTCTGTCTCACTAATCCCCATTCCCACCTTTGCTCTCTCTAATCCCGATTCCAACTTTCTCTCTCCAATCCCCATTCCCACCTTCTCTCTCTCTAATCCCCATTCCCACCTTCTCTCTCTTTAATCCCCATTCCCACCTTCTCTCTCTCTAATCCCCATTCCCACATTCTCCCTCTCTAATACCCATTCCCACCTTCCCTCTCTCTAATCCCCATTCCCACCTTCCCTCTCTCTAATCCCCATTCCCACCTTCTCTCTCTTTAATCCCCATTCCCACCTTCCCCCTCTCTAATCCCCATTCCCACCTTCTCCCTCTTTAATCCCCTGTCCCACATTCTCTCTCTCTAATCACCATTCCCACCTTCAGTCTCTTGAATCCCCATTCCCACCTTCTCTCTCTCTAATCCCCATTCCCACCTTCTGTCTCTTGAATCCCCATTCCCACCTTCTCTCTCTCTAATCCCCATTCCCACTTTCTCCCTCTTTAATCCCCTTTCCCACCTTCCCTATCTCTAATCCCCATTCCCACCTTCCCTCTCTCTAATCCCCATTCCCACCTTCCCTCTCTCTAATCCCAATTCCCACCTTCACTCTCATTAATCCCCATTCCGACCTTCTCCCTCTCCAATCCCCATTCCAACGTTTCCTCTTCCTAATCCCCATTCCAACCTTCCGTCTCTCTAATACCAATTCCCACCTTCCCTCCCTCTAATCCCCTTTCCCACCTTCTCTCTCTAATCCCCATTCCCACCTTCATCTCTCTAATACCAATTCCCACCTTCCCTCTCTCTAATCCCCATTCCCACCTTCCCTCTCTCTAATCCCCATTCCCAACTTCCCTCTCTCTAATCCCTATTCCCACCTTCACTCTTTTTAATCCCCATTCCCACCTTCTCCCTCTCCAATCCCCATTCCCACCTTCCCTCTCTCTAATCCCCATTCCCACCTTCCCTCCCTCTAATCCCCATTCCCACCTTTTCTCTCTTTAACCCCCTTTCCCACCTTCCCTCTCTCTGATCCCCATTCCCACCTACTCCCTCTCTAATCACCATTCCCACCTTCCTCTCTCTGATCCCCATTCCCACCTTCTCCCTCTCTAATCCCCATTCCCACCTGCCCTCTCTCTAATCACCATTCCCACCTTCCCTCTCTTCAATCCCCATTCCCTTCTCCCTCTCTAATCCCCATTCCCACCTTTTCCCTATTTAATCTCCTTTCCCACATTCCCCCTCTCTAATCCCCATTCCCACCTTCTCTCTCTCTAATCCCCATTCCCACCTTCTGTCTCTTTAATCCCCATTCCCACCTTCTCGCTCTATAATCCCCATTCCCACCTTCCCTCTGTCTAATCCCCATTCCCACCATCTGTCTCTTTAATCCCCATTCCCACCTTCTCCCTCTTTAATCCCCTTTCCCACCTTCTCTCTCTAATCCCCATTCCCACCTTCCGTCTCTCTAATACCAATTCCCACCTTCATCTCTCTAATACCAATTCCCACCTTCCCTCTCTCTAATCCCCATTCCCACCTTCCCTCTCTCTAATCCCCATTCCCAACTTCCCTCTCTCTAATCCCTATTCCCACCTTCACTCTTTTTAATCCCCATTCCCACCTTCTCCCTCTCCAATCCCCATTCCCACCTTCCCTCTCTCTAATCCCCATTCCCACCTTCCCTCCCTCTAATCCCCATTCCCACCTTTTCTCTCTTTAACCCCCTTTCCCACCTTCCCTCTCTCTAATCCCCATTCCCACCTACTCCCTCTCTAATCACCATTCCCACCTTCCTCTCTCTGATCCCCATTCCCACCTTCTCCCTCTCTAATCCCCATTCCCACCTGCCCTCTCTCTAATCACCATTCCCACCTTCCCTCTCTTCAATCCCCATTCCCTTCTCCCTCTCTAATCCCCATTCCCACCTTTTCCCTATTTAATCTCCTTTCCCACATTCCCCCTCTCTAATCCCCATTCCCACCTTCTCTCTCTCTAATCCCCATTCCCACCTTCTGTCTCTTTAATCCCCATTCCCACCTTCTCGCTCTATAATCCCCATTCCCACCTTCCCTCTGTCTAATCCCCATTCCCGCCATCTGTCTCTTTAATCCCCATTCCCACCTTCTCCCTCTTTAATCCCCTTTCCCACCTTCTCTCTCTAATCCCCATTCCCACCTTCCGTCTCTCTAATACCAATTCCCACCTTCCCTCTCTCTAATCCCCATTCCCACCTTCCCTCTCTCTAATCCCCATTCCCACCTTCCCTCTCTCTAATCCCCATTCCCAACTTCCCTCTCTCTAATCCCTATTCCCACCTTCACTCTCTTTAATCCCCATTCCCACCTTCTCCCTCTCCAATCCCCATTCCCGCCTTCCCTCTCTCTAATCCCCATTCCCACCTTCCCTCTCTCTAATCCCCATTCCCACCTTCTCTCTCTTTAATCCCCATTCCCACCTTCTCTCCCTCTAATCCCCATTCCCACATTCTCCCTCTCTAATCCCCATTCCCACCTTCCCTCTCTCTAATCCCCATTCCCACCATTATCTCTCTAATCCCCATTCTCACCTTCCCTCTCTTTAATCCCCATTCCCACCTTCCCTCTCTTTAATCCCCATTCCCAACTTCCCCCTCTCTAATCCCCATTCCCATCATCTCCCTCTCTAATCTCCATTCCCACCTTCCTCTCTCTAATCCCCATTCCCACCTTCTCCCTCTTTAATCCCCATTCCCACCTTCTCCCTCTCTAATCCCCATTCCCACCTTCCTCTCTCTAATCCCCATTCCCACCTTCTCCCTCTTTAATCCCCTTTCCCACCTTCCCTCTCTCTAATCCCCATTCCCACATTCTCCCTCTCTAATCCCCATTCCCACCTTCCCTCTCTCTAATCAACAATCCCACCTTCCCGCTCTCTAATCCCCATTCCCACATTCTCCCTCTCTAGTCCCCACTCCCACCTTCTCTCTCTTTAATCCTCATTCCCAACATCTCTTTCTTTAATCCCCATTCCCACTTCTCCCTCTTTAACCCCATTCCCACCTTCCCTCTCTCTAATCCCCATTCCCACCTTCTCTCTCTTTAATCCGCATTCCCACCTTCTCTCTCTTAAATCCCCATTCCCACCTTCTGTCTCTTAAATCCCCATTCCCACCTTCTGTCTCTCTAATCCCCTTTCCCACCTTCTCTCTCTCTAATCCCCATTCCCACCTTCTGTCTCTATAATCCCCATTCCCACCTTCTCTCTCTCTAATCCCCAACCCCACCTTCTGACTCTTTAATCCCCATTCCCATCTTCTCCCTCTCTAATCCCCATTCCCACCTTCCCTCTCTCTAATCCCCATTCCCACCATCTGTCTCTTTAATCCCCATTCCCACGTTCTCCCTCTCTAATCCCCATTCCCACCTTCTGTCTCACTAATCCCCATTCCCACCTTTGCTCTCTCTAATCCCGATTCCAACTTTCTCTCTCCAATCCCCATTCCCACCTTCTCTCTCTCTAATCCCCATTCCCACCTTCTCTCTCTTTAATCCCCATTCCCACCTTCTCTCTCTCTAATCCCCATTCCCACATTCTCCCTCTCTAATACCCATTCCCACCTTCCCTCTCTCTAATCCCCATTCCCACCTTCCCTCTCTCTAATCCCCATTCCCACCTTCTCTCTCTTTAATCCCCATTCCCACCTTCCCCCTCTCTAATCCCCATTCCCACCTTCTCCCTCTTTAATCCCCTGTCCCACATTCTCTCTCTCTAATCACCATTCCCACCTTCAGTCTCTTGAATCCCCATTCCCACCTTCTCTCTCTCTAATCCCCATTCCCACCTTCTGTCTCTTGAATCCCCATTCCCACCTTCTCTCTCTCTAATCCCCATTCCCACTTTCTCCCTCTTTAATCCCCTTTCCCACCTTCCCTATCTCTAATCCCCATTCCCACCTTCCCTCTCTCTAATCCCCATTCCCACCTTCCCTCTCTCTAATCCCAATTCCCACCTTCACTCTCATTAATCCCCATTCCGACCTTCTCCCTCTCCAATCCCCATTCCAACGTTTCCTCTTCCTAATCCCCATTCCAACCTTCCGTCTCTCTAATACCAATTCCCACCTTCCCTCCCTCTAATCCCCTTTCCCACCTTCTCTCTCTAATCCCCATTCCCACCTTCATCTCTCTAATACCAATTCCCACCTTCCCTCTCTCTAATCCCCATTCCCACCTTCCCTCTCTCTAATCCCCATTCCCAACTTCCCTCTCTCTAATCCCTATTCCCACCTTCACTCTTTTTAATCCCCATTCCCACCTTCTCCCTCTCCAATCCCCATTCCCACCTTCCCTCTCTCTAATCCCCATTCCCACCTTCCCTCCCTCTAATCCCCATTCCCACCTTTTCTCTCTTTAACCCCCTTTCCCACCTTCCCTCTCTCTGATCCCCATTCCCACCTACTCCCTCTCTAATCACCATTCCCACCTTCCTCTCTCTGATCCCCATTCCCACCTTCTCCCTCTCTAATCCCCATTCCCACCTGCCCTCTCTCTAATCACCATTCCCACCTTCCCTCTCTTCAATCCCCATTCCCTTCTCCCTCTCTAATCCCCATTCCCACCTTTTCCCTATTTAATCTCCTTTCCCACATTCCCCCTCTCTAATCCCCATTCCCACCTTCTCTCTCTCTAATCCCCATTCCCACCTTCTGTCTCTTTAATCCCCATTCCCACCTTCTCGCTCTATAATCCCCATTCCCACCTTCCCTCTGTCTAATCCCCATTCCCGCCATCTGTCTCTTTAATCCCCATTCCCACCTTCTCCCTCTTTAATCCCCTTTCCCACCTTCTCTCTCTAATCCCCATTCCCACCTTCCGTCTCTCTAATACCAATTCCCACCTTCATCTCTCTAATACCAATTCCCACCTTCCCTCTCTCTAATCCCCATTCCCACCTTCCCTCTCTCTAATCCCCATTCCCAACTTCCCTCTCTCTAATCCCTATTCCCACCTTCACTCTTTTTAATCCCCATTCCCACCTTCTCCCTCTCCAATCCCCATTCCCACCTTCCCTCTCTCTAATCCCCATTCCCACCTTCCCTCCCTCTAATCCCCATTCCCACCTTTTCTCTCTTTAACCCCCTTTCCCACCTTCCCTCTCTCTAATCCCCATTCCCACCTACTCCCTCTCTAATCACCATTCCCACCTTCCTCTCTCTGATCCCCATTCCCACCTTCTCCCTCTCTAATCCCCATTCCCACCTGCCCTCTCTCTAATCACCATTCCCACCTTCCCTCTCTTCAATCCCCATTCCCTTCTCCCTCTCTAATCCCCATTCCCACCTTTTCCCTATTTAATCTCCTTTCCCACATTCCCCCTCTCTAATCCCCATTCCCACCTTCTCTCTCTCTAATCCCCATTCCCACCTTCTGTCTCTTTAATCCCCATTCCCACCTTCTCGCTCTATAATCCCCATTCCCACCTTCCCTCTGTCTAATCCCCATTCCCGCCATCTGTCTCTTTAATCCCCATTCCCACCTTCTCCCTCTTTAATCCCCTTTCCCACCTTCTCTCTCTAATCCCCATTCCCACCTTCCGTCTCTCTAATACCAATTCCCACCTTCCCTCTCTCTAATCCCCATTCCCACCTTCCCTCTCTCTAATCCCCATTCCCACCTTCCCTCTCTCTAATCCCCATTCCCAACTTCCCTCTCTCTAATCCCTATTCCCACCTTCACTCTCTTTAATCCCCATTCCCACCTTCTCCCTCTCCAATCCCCATTCCCGCCTTCCCTCTCTCTAATCCCCATTCCCACCTTCCCTCCCTCTAATCCCCATTCCCACCTTTTCTCTCTTTAACCCCCTTTCCCACCTTCTCTCTCTCTAATCCCCATTCCCACTTTCTGTCTCTTTAATCCTGATTCCCACCTTCTCTCTCTCCAATCCCCATTCCCACCATCTGTCTCTTTAATCCCCATTCCCACCTTCTCTCTCCCTACTCCCCTTTCCCACCTTGTCCCTCTTTAATCCCCTTTCCCACCATCTCCCTCTCTAATCCCCATTCCCACCTTCTCGCTCTCTAATCCCAATTCCCACCTTCTCCCTCTTTAATCCCCTTTCCCACCTTCTCCCTCTCCAATCCCCATTCCCACCTTCCCTCTCTAATCCCCATTCCCACCATCTCCCTCTCTAATCCCCATTCCCACTTTCTCCCTCTCTAATCCCAATTCCCACCTTCTCTCTCTTAAATCCCCTTTCCCACCTTCTCCCTCTCTAATCCCCATTCCCACCTTCGCTCTCTCTGATCACCTTTCCCACCTTCCCTCTCTTCAATCCCCATTCCCTTCTCCCTCTCGAATCCCCATTCCCACCTTCTCCCTCTTTAACTCCATTCCCACCTTCCCTCTCTCTAATCCTCATGCCCACCTTCTCTCTCTTTAATCCCCATTCCCGCCATCTGTATCTTTAATCCCCATTCCCACCTTTTCCCTCTGTAATCCCCATTCCCACCTTCCCTCTCTCTAATCCCCATTCCCACCTTCTCCCTCTCTAATCACCATTCCCACCTTCCGCTCTCTGATCCCCATTCCAACCTTCTCCCTCTCTAATCCCCATTCCCACCTTCGCTCTCTCTGATCACCTTTCCCACCTTCCCTCTCTTCAATCCCCATTCCCTTCTCCCTCTCTAATCCCCATTCCCACCTTCTCCCTATTTAATCTCCTTTCCCACATTCCCCCTCTCTAATCCCCATTCCCACCTTCTCTCTCTATAACCCCCATTCCCACCTTCTCTCTCTCTAATCCCCATTCCCACCTTCTGTCTCTTTAATCCCCATTCCCACCTTCTCCCTCTCTAATCCCCATTCCCACCTTCCCTCTGTCTAATCCCCATTCCCGCCATCTGTCTCTTTAATCCCCATTCCCACCTTCTCCCTCTTTAATCCCCTTTCCCACCTTCCCTCTCTAATCCCCATTCCCACCTTCTCCCTCTCTAATCACCATTCCCACCTTCCCTCTCTCTAATCACCATTCCAACCTTCCCTCTCTCTAATCCCCATTCCCACCTCCTCCCTCTTTAATCCCCTTTCCCACATTCTCCCTCTCTAATCCCCATTCCCACGTTCTCCCTCTCTAGTCCCCACTCCCACCTTCTCTCTCTTTAATCCCCATTCCCACCTTCTCTTTCTTTAATCCCCATTCCCACCTTCTCCCTCTTTAACCCCATTCCCACCTTCCCTCTCTCTAATCCCCATTCCCACCTTCGCTCTCTCTGATCACCTTTCCCACCTTCCCTCTCTTCAATCCCCATTCCCTTCTCCCTCTCTAATCCCCATTCCCACCTTCTCCCTATTTAATCTCCTTTCCCACATTCCCCCTCTCTAATCCCCATTCCCACCTTCTCTCTCTATAACCCCCATTCCCACCTTCTCTCTCTCTAATCCCCATTCCCACCTTCTGTCTCTTTAATCCCCATTCCCACCTTCTCCCTCTCTAATCCCCATTCCCACCTTCCCTCTGTCTAATCCCCATTCCCGCCATCTGTCTCTTTAATCCCCATTCCCACCTTCTCCCTCTTTAATCCCCTTTCCCACCTTCCCTCTCTAATCCCCATTCCCACCTTCTCCCTCTCTAATCACCATTCCCACCTTCCCTCTCTCTAATCACCATTCCAACCTTCCCTCTCTCTAATCCCCATTCCCACCTCCTCCCTCTTTAATCCCCTTTCCCACATTCTCCCTCTCTAATCCCCATTCCCACGTTCTCCCTCTCTAGTCCCCACTCCCACCTTCTCTCTCTTTAATCCCCATTCCCACCTTCTCTTTCTTTAATCCCCATTCCCACCTTCTCCCTCTTTAACCCCATTCCCACCTTCCCTCTCTCTAATCCCCATTCCCACCTTCGCTCTCTCTGATCACCTTTCCCACCTTCCCTCTCTTCAATCCCCATTCCCTTCTCCCTCTCTAATCCCCATTCCCACCTTCTCCCTATTTAATCTCCTTTCCCACATTCCCCCTCTCTAATCCCCATTCCCACCTTCTCTCTCTATAACCCCCATTCCCACCTTCTCTCTCTCTAATCCCCATTCCCACCTTCTGTCTCTTTAATCCCCATTCCCACCTTCTCCCTCTCTAATCCCCATTCCCACCTTCCCTC
The DNA here is from genome assembly GCF_047496885.1 of Scyliorhinus torazame. NCBI lineage: Eukaryota > Metazoa > Chordata > Chondrichthyes > Carcharhiniformes > Scyliorhinidae > Scyliorhinus > Scyliorhinus torazame. Next base: position 12,127,614 of record NC_092710.1, on the reverse strand, counting down.
TGTCTAATCCCCATTCCCGCCATCTGTCTCTTTAATCCCCATTCCCACCTTCTCCCTCTTTAATCCCCTTTCCCACCTTCCCTCTCTAATCCCCATTCCCACCTTCTCCCTCTCTATTCACCATTCCCACCTTCCCTCTCTCTAATCACCATTCCAACCTTCCCTCTCTCTAATCCCCATTCCCACCTCCTCCCTCTTTAATCCCCTTTCCCACATTCTCCCTCTCTAATCCCCATTCCCACGTTCTCCCTCTCTAGTCCCCACTCCCACCTTCTCTCTCTTTAATCCCCATTCCCACCTTCTCTTTCTTTAATCCCCATTCCCACCTTCTCCCTCTTTAACCCCATTCCCACCTTCCCTCTCTCTAATCCCCATTCCCACCGTCTCTCTCTTAAATCCCCATTCCCACCTTCTGTCTCTCTAATCCCCATTCCCACCTTCTCTCTCTCTAATCCCCATTCCCACCTTCTGTTTCTATAATCCCCATTCCCACCTTCTCTCTCTCTAATCCTCATTCCCACCTTCTGACTCTTTAATCCCCATTCCCATCTTCTCCCTCTCTAATCCCCATTACCACCTTCCCTCTCTCTAATCCCCATTCCCACCTTCTCTCTCTCTAATCCCCATTCCCACCTTCTGTCTCTTTAATCCCCATTCCCACCTTCTCCCTCTCTAATCCCCATTCCCACCTTCTGTCTCTTTAATCCCCATTCCCACCTTTTCCCTCTCTAATCCCCACCTTCTGTCTCTCCAATCCCCATTCCCATGTTCTCTCTCCCTAATCCCCATTCCCACCTTCCCTCTCTCTAATCCCCATTCCCACTTTCTCTCTCCAATCCACATTCCCACCTTCTCTCTCTCTAATCCCCATTCCCACCTTCTCTCTCTTTAATCCCCATTCCCACCTTCTCTCTCTCTAATCCCCATTCCCACATTCTCCCTCTCTAATCCCCATTCCCACCTTCCCTCTCTCTAATCCCCATTCCCAACTTCCCTCTCTCTAATCCCCATTCCCACCTTCCCTCTCTTTAATCCCCATTCCCACCTTCCCCCTCTCTAATCCCCAGTCCCACATTCTCTCTCTCTAATCACCATTCCCACCTTCTGTCTCTTGAATCCCCATTCCCACCTTCTCTCTCTCTAATCCCCATCCCCACCTTCTGTCTCTTGAATCCCCATTCCCACCTTCTCTCTCTCTAATCCCCATTACCACCTTCTGTATCTTTAATCCCTATTATCACCTTCTCTCTCTCTAAATCCTATTCACACCTTCTCCCTCTCGAATCCCATTCCCACCTTCCTCTCTCTAATCCCCATTCCCACTTTCTCCCTCTTTAATCCCCTTTCCCACCTTCCCTATCTCTAATCCCCATTCCTACCTTCCCTCTCTCTAATCCCCATTCCCACCTTCCCTCTCTCTAATCCCTATTCCCACCTTCACTCTCTTTAATCCCCATTCCCACCTTCTCCCTCTCCAATCCCCATTCCCACCTTCCCTCTCTCAAATCCCCATTCCCACCTTCCGTCTCTCTAATACCAATTCCCACCTTCCCTCTCTCTAATCGCATTCCCACCTTCCTCTCTCTAATCCCCATTTCCACTTTCTCCCTCTTTAATCCCCTTTCTCACCTTCCCTCTCTCTAATCCCCATTCCCACCTTCCCTCTCTCTAATCCCCATTCCCACCTTCCCTCTCTCTAATCCCCATTCCCACTTTCTCCCTCTTTAATCCCCTTTCCCACCTTCCCTATCTCTAATCCCCATTCCTACCTTCCCTCTCTCTAATCCCCATTCCCACCTTCCCTCTCTCTAATCCCTATTCCCACCTTCACTCTCTTTAATCCCCATTCCCACCTTCTCCCTCTCCAATCCCCATTCCCACCTTCCCTCTCTCAAATCCCCATTCCCACCTTCCGTCTCTCTAATACCAATTCCCACCTTCCCTCTCTCTAATCCCATTCCCACCTTCCTCTCTCTAATCCCCATTTCCACTTTCTCCCTCGTTAATCCCCTTTCTCACCTTCCCTCTCTCTGATCCCCATTCCCACCTTCTCCCTCTCTAATCCCCATTCCCACCTTCCCTCTCTCGAATCACCATTCCCACCTTCCCTCTCTTCAATCCCCATTCCCTTCTCCCTCTCTAATCCCCATTCCCACCTTCTCCCTATTTAATCTCCTTTCCCACATTCCCCCTCTCTAATCCCCATTCCCACCTTCTCTCTCTATAATCCCCATTCCCACCTTCTGTCTCTTTAATCCCCATTCCCACCTTCTCGCTCTCTAATCCCCATTCCCACCTTCCCTCTGTCTAATCCCCATTCCCGCCATCTGTCTCTTTAATCCCCATTCCCACCTTCTCCCTCTTTAATCCCCTTTCCCACCTTCTCTCTCTAATCCCCATTCCCACCTTCCGTCTCTCTAATACCAATTCCCACCTTCCCTCTCTCTAATCCCCATTCCCACCTTCCCTCTCTCTAATCCCCATTCCCACCTTCCCTCTCTCTAATCCCCATTCCCAACTTCCCTCTCTCTAATCCCTATTCCCACCTTCACTCTCTTTAATCCCCATTCCCACCTTCTCCCTCTCCAATCCCCATTCCCACCTTCCCTCTCTCTAATCCCCATTCCCACCTTCCCTCCCTCTAATCCCCATTCCCACCTTATCTCTCTTTAACCCCCTTTCCCACCTTCTCTCTCTCCAATCCCCATTCCCACCATCTGTCTCTTTAATCCCCATTCCCACCTTCTCTCTCCCTACTCCCCTTTCCCACCTTCTCCCTCTTTAATCCCCTTTCCCACCATCTTCCTCTCTAATCCCCATTCCCACCTTCTCGCTCTCTAATCCCAATTCCCACCTTCTCCCTCTTTAATCCCCTTTCCCACCTTCTCCCTCTCCAATCCCCATTCCCACCTTCCCTCTCTAATCCCCATTCCCACCATCTCCCTCTCTAATCCCCATTCCCACTTTCTCCCTCTCTAATCCCAATTCCCACCTTCTCCCTCTTAAATCCCCTTTCCCACCTTCGCCCTCTCTAATCCCCATTCCCACGTTCCCTCCCTCTAATCCCCATTCCCACCTTCTCCCTCTCTAATCCCCACTCCCACCTTCTCCCTCTCTGATCCCCATTCCCACCTTCTCCCTCTCAAATCCCCATTCCCACCTTCTGCCTCTTTATTTCCCATTCCCACCTTCTCCCTCTCTAATCCCCATTCCCACGTTCACCCTCTCTAAACCTCATTCCCACCTTCCCTCTCTCGAATCCCCATTCCCACCTTCTCCCTCTTTAACTCCATTCCCACCTTCCCTCTCTCTAATCCTCATGCCCACCTTCTCTCTCTTTAATCCCCATTCCCGCCATCTGTATCTTTAATCCCCATTCCCACCTTTTCCCTCTGTAATCCCCATTCCCACCTTCCCTCTCTCTAATCCCCATTCCCACCTTCTCCCTCTCTAATCACCATTCCCACCTTCCGCTCTCTGATCCCCATTCCAACCTTCTCCCTCTCTAATCCCCATTCCCACCTTCGCTCTCTCTGATCACCTTTCCCACCTTCCCTCTCTTCAATCCCCATTCCCTTCTCCCTCTCTAATCCCCATTCCCACCTTCTCCCTATTTAATCTCCTTTCCCACATTCCCCCTCTCTAATCCCCATTCCCACCTTCTCTCTCTATAACCCCCATTCCCACCTTCTCTCTCTCTAATCCCCATTCCCACCTTCTGTCTCTTTAATCCCCATTCCCACCTTCTCCCTCTCTAATCCCCATTCCCACCTTCCCTCTGTCTAATCCCCATTCCCGCCATCTGTCTCTTTAATCCCCATTCCCACCTTCTCCCTCTTTAATCCCCTTTCCCACCTTCCCTCTCTAATCCCCATTCCCACCTTCTCCCTCTCTAATCACCATTCCCACCTTCCCTCTCTCTAATCACCATTCCAACCTTCCCTCTCTCTAATCCCCATTCCCACCTCCTCCCTCTTTAATCCCCTTTCCCACCTTCTCCCTCTCTAATCACCATTCCCACCTTCCCTCTCTCTAATCCCCATTCCCACCTTCTCTCTCTTAAATCCCCATTCCCACCTTCTGTCTCTCTAATCCCCATTCCCACCTTCTCTCTCTCTAATCCCCATTCCAACCTTCCCTCTCTCTAATCCCCATTCCCACCTCCTCCCTCTTTAATCCCCTTTCCCACATTCTCCCTCTCTAATCCCCATTCCCACGTTCTCCCTCTCTAGTCCCCACTCCCACCTTCTCTCTCTTTAATCCCCATTCCCACCTTCTCTTTCTTTAATCCCCATTCCCACCTTCTCCCTCTTTAACCCCATTCCCACCTTCCCTCTCTCTAATCCCCATTCCCACCTTCGCTCTCTCTGATCACCTTTCCCACCTTCCCTCTCTTCAATCCCCATTCCCTTCTCCCTCTCTAATCCCCATTCCCACCTTCTCCCTATTTAATCTCCTTTCCCACATTCCCCCTCTCTAATCCCCATTCCCACCTTCTCTCTCTATAACCCCCATTCCCACCTTCTCTCTCTCTAATCCCCATTCCCACCTTCTGTCTCTTTAATCCCCATTCCCACCTTCTCCCTCTCTAATCCCCATTCCCACCTTCCCTCTGTCTAATCCCCATTCCCGCCATCTGTCTCTTTAATCCCCATTCCCACCTTCTCCCTCTTTAATCCCCTTTCCCACCTTCCCTCTCTAATCCCCATTCCCACCTTCTCCCTCTCTATTCACCATTCCCACCTTCCCTCTCTCTAATCACCATTCCAACCTTCCCTCTCTCTAATCCCCATTCCCACCTCCTCCCTCTTTAATCCCCTTTCCCACATTCTCCCTCTCTAATCCCCATTCCCACGTTCTCCCTCTCTAGTCCCCACTCCCACCTTCTCTCTCTTTAATCCCCATTCCCACCTTCTCTTTCTTTAATCCCCATTCCCACCTTCTCCCTCTTTAACCCCATTCCCACCTTCCCTCTCTCTAATCCCCATTCCCACCGTCTCTCTCTTAAATCCCCATTCCCACCTTCTGTCTCTCTAATCCCCATTCCCACCTTCTCTCTCTCTAATCCCCATTCCCACCTTCTGTTTCTATAATCCCCATTCCCACCTTCTCTCTCTCTAATCCTCATTCCCACCTTCTGACTCTTTAATCCCCATTCCCATCTTCTCCCTCTCTAATCCCCATTACCACCTTCCCTCTCTCTAATCCCCATTCCCACCTTCTCTCTCTCTAATCCCCATTCCCACCTTCTGTCTCTTTAATCCCCATTCCCACCTTCTCCCTCTCTAATCCCCATTCCCACCTTCTGTCTCTTTAATCCCCATTCCCACCTTTTCCCTCTCTAATCCCCACCTTCTGTCTCTCCAATCCCCATTCCCATGTTCGCTCTCCCTAATCCCCATTCCCACCTTCCCTCTCTCTAATCCCCATTCCCACTTTCTCTCTCCAATCCACATTCCCATCTTCTCTCTCTCTAATCCCCATTCCCACCTTCTCTCTCTTTAATCCCCATTCCCACCTTCTCTCTCTCTAATCCCCATTCCCACATTCTCCCTCTCTAATCCCCATTCCCACCTTCCCTCTCTCTAATCCCCATTCCCAACTTCCCTCTCTCTAATCCCCATTCCCACCTTCCCTCTCTTTAATCCCCATTCCCACCTTCCCCCTCTCTAATCCCCAGTCCCACATTCTCTCTCTCTAATCACCATTCCCACCTTCTGTCTCTTGAATCCCCATTCCCACCTTCTCTCTCTCTAATCCCCATCCCCACCTTCTGTCTCTTGAATCCCCATTCCCACCTTCTCTCTCTCTAATCCCCATTACCACCTTCTGTATCTTTAATCCCTATTATCACCTTCTCTCTCTCTAAATCCTATTCACACCTTCTCCCTCTCGAATCCCATTCCCACCTTCCTCTCTCTAATCCCCATTCCCACTTTCTCCCTCTTTAATCCCCTTTCCCACCTTCCCTATCTCTAATCCCCATTCCTACCTTCCCTCTCTCTAATCCCCATTCCCACCTTCCCTCTCTCTAATCCCTATTCCCACCTTCACTCTCTTTAATCCCCATTCCCACCTTCTCCCTCTCCAATCCCCATTCCCACCTTCCCTCTCTCAAATCCCCATTCCCACCTTCCGTCTCTCTAATACCAATTCCCACCTTCCCTCTCTCTAATCGCATTCCCACCTTCCTCTCTCTAATCCCCATTTCCACTTTCTCCCTCTTTAATCCCCTTTCTCACCTTCCCTCTCTCTAATCCCCATTCCCACCTTCCCTCTCTCTAATCCCCATTCCCACCTTCCCTCTCTCTAATCCCCATTCCCACTTTCTCCCTCTTTAATCCCCTTTCCCACCTTCCCTATCTCTAATCCCCATTCCTACCTTCCCTCTCTCTAATCCCCATTCCCACCTTCCCTCTCTCTAATCCCTATTCCCACCTTCACTCTCTTTAATCCCCATTCCCACCTTCTCCCTCTCCAATCCCCATTCCCACCTTCCCTCTCTCAAATCCCCATTCCCACCTTCCGTCTCTCTAATACCAATTCCCACCTTCCCTCTCTCTAATCCCATTCCCACCTTCCTCTCTCTAATCCCCATTTCCACTTTCTCCCTCGTTAATCCCCTTTCTCACCTTCCCTCTCTCTGATCCCCATTCCCACCTTCTCCCTCTCTAATCCCCATTCCCACCTTCCCTCTCTCTAATCACCATTCCCACCTTCCCTCTCTTCAATCCCCATTCCCTTCTCCCTCTCTAATCCCCATTCCCACCTTCTCCCTATTTAATCTCCTTTCCCACATTCCCCCTCTCTAATCCCCATTCCCACCTTCTCTCTCTATAATCCCCATTCCCACCTTCTGTCTCTTTAATCCCCATTCCCACCTTCTCGCTCTCTAATCCCCATTCCCACCTTCCCTCTGTCTAATCCCCATTCCCGCCATCTGTCTCTTTAATCCCCATTCCCACCTTCTCCCTCTTTAATCCCCTTTCCCACCTTCTCTCTCTAATCCCCATTCCCACCTTCCGTCTCTCTAATACCAATTCCCACCTTCCCTCTCTCTAATCCCCATTCCCACCTTCCCTCTCTCTAATCCCCATTCCCACCTTCCCTCTCTCTAATCCCCATTCCCAACTTCCCTCTCTCTAATCCCTATTCCCACCTTCACTCTCTTTAATCCCCATTCCCACCTTCTCCCTCTCCAATCCCCATTCCCACCTTCCCTCTCTCTAATCCCCATTCCCACCTTCCCTCCCTCTAATCCCCATTCCCACCTTATCTCTCTTTAACCCCCTTTCCCACCTTCTCTCTCTCTAATCCCCATTCCCACTTTCTGTCTCTTTAATCCTGATTCCCACCTTCTCTCTCTCCAATCCCCATTCCCACCATCTGTCTCTTTAATCCCCATTCCCACCTTCTCTCTCCCTACTCCCCTTTCCCACCTTCTCCCTCTTTAATCCCCTTTCCCACCATCTTCCTCTCTAATCCCCATTCCCACCTTCTCGCTCTCTAATCCCAATTCCCACCTTCTCCCTCTTTAATCCCCTTTCCCACCTTCTCCCTCTCCAATCCCCATTCCCACCTTCCCTCTCTAATCCCCATTCCCACCATCTCCCTCTCTAATCCCCATTCCCACTTTCTCCCTCTCTAATCCCAATTCCCACCTTCTCCCTCTTAAATCCCCTTTCCCACCTTCGCCCTCTCTAATCCCCATTCCCACGTTCCCTCCCTCTAATCCCCATTCCCACCTTCTCCCTCTCTAATCCCCACTCCCACCTTCTCCCTCTCTGATCCCCATTCCCACCTTCTCCCTCTCAAATCCCCATTCCCACCTTCTGCCTCTTTATTTCCCATTCCCACCTTCTCCCTCTCTAATCCCCATTCCCACGTTCACCCTCTCTAAACCCCATTCCCACCTTCCCTCTCTCGAATCCCCATTCCCACCTTCTCCCTCTTTAACTCCATTCCCACCTTCCCTCTCTCTAATCCTCATGCCCACCTTCTCTCTCTTTAATCCCCATTCCCGCCATCTGTATCTTTAATCCCCATTCCCACCTTTTCCCTCTGTAATCCCCATTCCCACCTTCCCTCTCTCTAATCCCCATTCCCACCTTCTCCCTCTCTAATCACCATTCCCACCTTCCGCTCTCTGATCCCCATTCCAACCTTCTCCCTCTCTAATCCCCATTCCCACCTTCGCTCTCTCTGATCACCTTTCCCACCTTCCCTCTCTTCAATCCCCATTCCCTTCTCCCTCTCTAATCCCCATTCCCACCTTCTCCCTATTTAATCTCCTTTCCCACATTCCCCCTCTCTAATCCCCATTCCCACCTTCTCTCTCTATAACCCCCATTCCCACCTTCTCTCTCTCTAATCCCCATTCCCACCTTCTGTCTCTTTAATCCCCATTCCCACCTTCTCCCTCTCTAATCCCCATTCCCACCTTCCCTCTGTCTAATCCCCATTCCCGCCATCTGTCTCTTTAATCCCCATTCCCACCTTCTCCCTCTTTAATCCCCTTTCCCACCTTCCCTCTCTAATCCCCATTCCCACCTTCTCCCTCTCTAATCACCATTCCCACCTTCCCTCTCTCTAATCACCATTCCAACCTTCCCTCTCTCTAATCCCCATTCCCACCTCCTCCCTCTTTAATCCCCTTTCCCACCTTCTCCCTCTCTAATCACCATTCCCACCTTCCCTCTCTCTAATCCCCATTCCCACCTTCTCTCTCTTAAATCCCCATTCCCACCTTCTGTCTCTCTAATCCCCATTCCCACCTTCTCTCTCTCTAATCCCCATTCCCAACTTCTGTTTCTATAATCCCCATTCCCACCTTCTCTCTCTCTAATCCTCATTCCCACCTTCTGACTCTTTAATCCCCATTCCCATCTTCTCCCTCTCTAATCCCCATTACCACCTTCCCTCTCTCTAATCCCCATTCCCACCTTCTCTCTCTCTAATCCCCATTCCCACCTTCTGTCTCTTTAATCCCCATTCCCACCTTCTCCCTCTCTAATCCCCATTCCCACCTTCTGTCTCTTTAATCCCCATTCCCACCTTTTCCCTCTCTAATCCCCACCTTCTCTCTCTCCAATCCCCATTCCCATGTTCTCTCTCCCTAATCCCCATTCCCACCTTCCCTCTCTCTAATCCCCATTCCCACTTTCTCTCTCCAATCCACATTCCCACCTTCTCTCTCTCTAATCCCCATTCCCACCTTCTCTCTCTTTAATCCCCATTCCCACCTTCTCTCTCTCTAATCCCCATTCCCACATTCTCCCTCTCTAATCCCCATTCCCACCTTCCCTCTCTCTAATCCCCATTCCCAACTTCCCTCTCTCTAATCCCCATTCCCACCTTCCCTCTCTTTAATCCCCATTCCCACCTTCCCCCTCTCTAATCCCCAGTCCCACATTCTCTCTCTCTAATCACCATTCCCACCTTCTGTCTCTTGAATCCCCATTCCCACCTTCTCTCTCTCTAATCCCCATCCCCACCTTCTGTCTCTTGAATCCCCATTCCCACCTTCTCTCTCTCTAATCCCCATTACCACCTTCTGTATCTTTAATCCCTATTATCACCTTCTCTCTCTCTAAATCCTATTCACACCTTCTCCCTCTCGAATCCCATTCCCACCTTCCTCTCTCTAATCCCCATTCCCACTTTCTCCCTCTTTAATCCCCTTTCCCACCTTCCCTATCTCTAATCCCCATTCCTACCTTCCCTCTCTCTAATCCCCATTCCCACCTTCCCTCTCTCCAATCCCTATTCCCACCTTCACTCTCTTTAATCCCCATTCCCACCTTCTCCCTCTCCAATCCCCATTCCCACCTTCCCTCTCTCAAATCCCCATTCCCACCTTCCGTCTCTCTAATACCAATTCCCACCTTCCCTCTCTCTAATCGCATTCCCACCTTCCTCTCTCTAATCCCCATTTCCACTTTCTCCCTCTTTAATCCCCTTTCTCACCTTCCCTCTCTCTAATCCCCATTCCAACCTTCCCTCTCTCTAATCCCCATTCCCACCTTCCCTCTCTCTAATCCCCATTCCCACTTTCTCCCTCTTTAATCCCCTTTCCCACCTTCCCTATCTCTAATCCCCATTCCTACCTTCCCTCTCTCTAATCCCCATTCCCACCTTCCCTCTCTCTAATCCCTATTCCCACCTTCACTCTCTTTAATCCCCATTCCCACCTTCTCCCTCTCCAATCCCCATTCCCACATTCCCTCTCTCAAATCCCCATTCCCACCTTCCGTCTCTCTAATACCAATTCCCACCTTCCCTCTCTCTAATCCCATTCCCACCTTCCTCTCTCTCATCCCCATTTCCACTTTCTCCCTCGTTAATCCCCTTTCTCACCTTCCCTCTCTCTGATCCCCATTCCCACCTTCTCCCTCACTAATCCCAATTCCCACCTTCCCTCTCTCTAATCACCATTCCCACCTTCCCTCTCTTCAATCCCCATTCCCTTCTCCCTCTCTAATCCCCATTCCCACCTTCTCCCTATTTAATCTCCTTTCCCACATTCCCCCTCTCTAATCCCCATTCCCACCTTCTCTCTCTCTAATCCCCATTCCCACCTTCTGTCTCTTTAATCCCCATTCCCACCTTCCCTCTCTCTAATCCCCATTCCCACCTTCCCTCTCTCTAATCCCTATTCCCACCTTCACTCTCTTTAATCCCCATTCCCACCTTCTCCCTCTCCAATCCCCATTCCCACCTTCCCTCTCTCAAATCCCCATTCCCACCTTCCGTCTCTCTAATACCAATTCCCACCTTCCCTCTCTCTAATCGCATTCCCACCTTCCTCTCTCTAATCCCCATTTCCACTTTCTCCCTCTTTAATCCCCTTTCTCACCTTCCCTCTCTCTAATCCCCATTCCCACCTTCCCTCTCTCTAATCCCCATTCCCACCTTCCCTCTCTCTAATCCCCATTCCCACTTTCTCCCTCTTTAATCCCCTTTCCCACCTTCCCTATCTCTAATCCCCATTCCTACCTTCCCTCTCTCTAATCCCCATTCCCACCTTCCCTCTCTCTAATCCCTATTCCCACCTTCACTCTCTTTAATCCCCATTCCCACCTTCTCCCTCTCCAATCCCCATTCCCACCTTCCCTCTCTCAAATCCCCATTCCCACCTTCCGTCTCTCTAATACCAATTCCCACCTTCCCTCTCTCTAATCCCATTCCCACCTTCCTCTCTCTAATCCCCATTTCCACTTTCTCCCTCGTTAATCCCCTTTCTCACCTTCCCTCTCTCTGATCCCCATTCCCACCTTCTCCCTCTCTAATCCCCATTCCCACCTTCCCTCTCTCTAATCACCATTCCCACCTTCCCTCTCTTCAATCCCCATTCCCTTCTCCCTCTCTAATCCCCATTCCCACCTTCTCCCTATTTAATCTCCTTTCCCACATTCCCCCTCTCTAATCCCCATTCCCACCTTCTCTCTCTCTAATCCCCATTCCCACCTTCTGTCTCTTTAATCCCCATTCCCACCTTCTCGCTCTCTAATCCCCATTCCCACCTTCCCTCTGTCTAATCCCCATTCCCGCCATCTGTCTCTTTAATCCCCATTCCCACCTTCTCCCTCTTTAATCCCCTTTCCCACCTTCTCTCTCTAATCCCCATTCCCACCTTCCGTCTCTCTAATACCAATTCCCACCTTCCCTCTCTCTAATCCCCATTCCCACCTTCCCTCTCTCTAATCCCCATTCCCACCTTCCCTCTCTCTAATCCCCATTCCCAACTTCCCTCTCTCTAATCCCTATTCCCACCTTCACTCTCTTTAATCCCCATTCCCACCTTCTCCCTCTCCAATCCCCATTCCCACCTTCCCTCTCTCTAATCCCCATTCCCACCTTCCCTCCCTCTAATCCCCATTCCCACCTTATCTCTCTTTAACCCCCTTTCCCACCTTCTCTCTCTCTAATCCCCATTCCCACTTTCTGTCTCTTTAATCCTGATTCCCACCTTCTCTCTCTCCAATCCCCATTCCCACCATCTGTCTCTTTAATCCCCATTCCCACCTTCTCTCTCCCTACTCCCCTTTCCCACCTTCTCCCTCTTTAATCCCAATTCCCACCTTCTCCCTCTTTAATCCCCTTTCCCACCTTCTCCCTCTCCAATCCCCATTCCCACCTTCCCTCTCTAATCCCCATTCCCACCATCTCCCTCTCTAATCCCCATTCCCACTTTCTCCCTCTCTAATCCCAATTCCCACCTTCTCCCTCTTAAATCCCCTTTCCCACCTTCGCCCTCTCTAATCCCCATTCCCACGTTCCCTCCCTCTAATCCCCATTCCCACCTTCTCCCTCTCTAATCCCCACTCCCACCTTCTCCCTCTCTGATCCCCATTCCCACCTTCTCCCTCTCAAATCCCCATTCCCACCTTCTGCCTCTTTATTTCCCATTCCCACCTTCTCCCTCTCTAATCCCCATTCCCACGTTCACCCTCTCTAAACCCCATTCCCACCTTCCCTCTCTCGAATCCCCATTCCCACCTTCTCCCTCTTTAACTCCATTCCCACCTTCCCTCTCTCTAATCCTCATGCCCACCTTCTCTCTCTTTAATCCCCATTCCCGCCATCTGTATCTTTAATCCCCATTCCCACCTTTTCCCTCTGTAATCCCCATTCCCACCTTCCCTCTCTCTAATCCCCATTCCCACCTTCTCCCTCTCTAATCACCATTCCCACCTTCAGCTCTCTGATCCCCATTCCAACCTTCTCCCTCTCTAATCCCCATTCCCACCTTCGCTCTCTCTGATCACCTTTCCCACCTTCCCTCTCTTCAATCCCCATTCCCTTCTCCCTCTCTAATCCCCATTCCCACCTTCTCCCTATTTAATCTCCTTTCCCACATTCCCCCTCTCTAATCCCCATTCCCACCTTCTCTCTCTATAACCCCCATTCCCACCTTCTCTCTCTCTAATCCCCATTCCCACCTTCTGTCTCTTTAATCCCCATTCCCACCTTCTCCCTCTCTAATCCCCATTCCCACCTTCCCTCTGTCTAATCCCCATTCCCGCCATCTGTCTCTTTAATCCCCATTCCCACCTTCTCCCTCTTTAATCCCCTTTCCCACCTTCCCTCTCTAATCCCCATTCCCACCTTCTCCCTCTCTAATCACCATTCCCACCTTCCCTCTCTCTAATCACCATTCCAACCTTCCCTCTCTCTAATCCCCATTCCCACCTCCTCCCTCTTTAATCCCCTTTCCCACCTTCTCCCTCTCTAATCACCATTCCCACCTTCCCTCTCTCTAATCCCCATTCCCACCTTCTCTCTCTTAAATCCCCATTCCCACCTTCTGTCTCTCTAATCCCCATTCCCACCTTCTCTCTCTCTAATCCCCATTCCCACCTTCTGTTTCTATAATCCCCATTCCCACCTTCTCTCTCTCTAATCCTCATTCCCACCTTCTGACTCTTTAATCCCCATTCCCATCTTCTCCCTCTCTAATCCCCATTACCACCTTCCCTCTCTCTAATCCCCATTCCCACCTTCTCTCTCTCTAATCCCCATTCCCACCTTCTGTCTCTTTAATCCCCATTCCCACCTTCTCCCTCTCTAATCCCCATTCCCACCTTCTGTCTCTTTAATCCCCATTCCCACCTTTTCCCTCTCTAATCCCCACCTTCTCTCTCTCCAATCCCCATTCCCATGTTCTCTCTCCCTAATCCCCATTCCCACCTTCCCTCTCTCTAATCCCCATTCCCACTTTCTCTCTCCAATCCACATTCCCACCTTCTCTCTCTCTAATCCCCATTCCCACCTTCTCTCTCTTTAATCCCCATTCCCACCTTCTCTCTCTCTAATCCCCATTCCCACATTCTCCCTCTCTAATCCCCATTCCCACCTTCCCTCTCTCTAATCCCCATTCCCAACTTCCCTCTCTCTAATCCCCATTCCCACCTTCCCTCTTTTTTAATCCCCATTCCCACCTTCCCCCTCTCTAATCCCCAGTCCCACATTCTCTCTCTCTAATCACCATTCCCACCTTCTGTCTCTTGAATCCCCATTCCCACCTTCTCTCTCTAATCCCCATCCCCACCTTCTGTCTCTTGAATCCCCATTCCCACCTTCTCTCTCTCTAATCCCCATTACCACCTTCTGTATCTTTAATCCCTATTATCACCTTCTCTCTCTCTAAATCCTATTCACACCTTCTCCCTCTCGAATCCCATTCCCACCTTCCTCTCTCTAATCCCCATTCCCACTTTCTCCCTCTTTAATCCCCTTTCCCACCTTCCCTATCTCTAATCCCCATTCCTACCTTCCCTCTCTCTAATCCCCATTCCCACCTTCCCTCTCTCCAATCCCTATTCCCACCTTCACTCTCTTTAATCCCCATTCCCACCTTCTCCCTCTCCAATCCCCATTCCCACCTTCCCTCTCTCAAATCCCCATTCCCACCTTCCGTCTCTCTAATACCAATTCCCACCTTCCCTCTCTCTAATCGCATTCCCACCTTCCTCTCTCTAATCCCCATTTCCACTTTCTCCCTCTTTAATCCCCTTTCTCACCTTCCCTCTCTCTAATCCCCATTCCCACCTTCCCTCTCTCTAATCCCCATTCCCACCTTCCCTCTCTCTAATCCCCATTCCCACTTTCTCCCTCTTTAATCCCCTTTCCCACCTTCCCTATCTCTAATCCCCATTCCTACCTTCCCTCTCTCTAATCCCCATTCCCACCTTCCCTCTCTCTAATCCCTATTCCCACCTTCACTCTCTTTAATCCCCATTCCCACCTTCTCCCTCTCCAATCCCCATTCCCACATTCCCTCTCTCAAATCCCCATTCCCACCTTCCGTCTCTCTAATACCAATTCCCACCTTCCCTCTCTCTAATCCCATTCCCACCTTCCTCTCTCTAATCCCCATTTCCACTTTCTCCCTCGTTAATCCCCTTTCTCACCTTCCCTCTCTCTGATCCCCATTCCCACCTTCTCCCTCACTAATCCCAATTCCCACCTTCCCTCTCTCTAATCACCATTCCCACCTTCCCTCTCTTCAATCCCCATTCCCTTCTCCCTCTCTAATCCCCATTCCCACCTTCTCCCTATTTAATCTCCTTTCCCACATTCCCCCTCTCTAATCCCCATTCCCACCTTCTCTCTCTCTAATCCCCATTCCCACCTTCTGTCTCTTTAATCCCCATTCCCACCTTCTCGCTCTCTAATCCCCATTCCCACCTTCCCTCTGTCTAATCCCCATTCCCGCCATCTGTCTCTTTAATCCCCATTCCCACCTTCTCCCTCTTTAATCCCCTTTCCCACCTTCTCTCTCTAATCCCCATTCCCACCTTCCGTCTCTCTAATACCAATTCCCACCTTCCCTCTCTCTAATCCCCATTCCCACCTTCCCTCTCTCTAATCCCCATTCCCACCTTCCCTCTCTCTAATCCCCATTCCCAACTTCCCTCTCTCTAATCCCTATTCCCACCTTCACTCTCTTTAATCCCCATTCCCACCTTCTCCCTCTCCAATCCCCATTCCCACCTTCCCTCTCTCTAATCCCCATTCCCACCTTCCCTCCCTCTAATCCCCATTCCCACCTTTTCTCTCTTTAACCCCCTTTCCCACCTTCTCTCTCTCTAATCCCCATTCCCACTTTCTGTCTCTTTAATCCTGATTCCCACCTTCTCTCTCTCCAATCCCCATTCCCACCATCTGTCTCTTTAATCCCCATTCCCACCTTCTCTCTCCCTACTCCCCTTTCCCACCTTCTCCCTCTTTAATCCCCTTTCCCACTATCTTCCTCTCTAATCCCCATTCCCACCTTCTCGCTCTCTAATCCCAATTCCCACCTTCTCCCTCTTTAATCCCCTTTCCCACCTTCTCCCTCTCCAATCCCCATTCCCACCTTCCCTCTCTAATACCCATTCCCACCATCTCCCTCTCTAATCCCCATTCCCACTTTCTCCCTCTCTAATCCCAATTCCCACCTTCTCCCTCTTAAATCCCCTTTCCCACCTTCGCCCTCTCTAATCCCCATTCCCACGTTCCCTCCCTCTAATCCCCATTCCCACCTTCTCCCTCTCTAATCCCCACTCCCACCTTCTCCCTCTCTGATCCCCATTCCCACCTTCTCCCTCTCAAATCCCCATTCCCACCTTCTGCCTCTTTATTTCCCATTCCCACCTTCTCCCTCTCTAATCCCCATTCCCACGTTCACCCTCTCTAAACCCCATTCCCACCTTCCCTCTCTCGAATCCCCATTCCCACCTTCTCCCTCTTTAACTCCATTCCCACCTTCCCTCTCTCTAATCCTCATGCCCACCTTCTCTCTCTTTAATCCCCATTCCCGCCATCTGTATCTTTAATCCCCATTCCCACCTTTTCCCTCTGTAATCCCCATTCCCACCTTCCCTCTCTCTAATCCCCATTCCCACCTTCTCCCTCTCTAATCACCATTCCCACCTTCCGCTCTCTGATCCCCATTCCAACCATCTCCCTCTCTAATCCCCATTCCCACCTTCGCTCTCTCTGATCACCTTTCCCACCTTCCCTCTCTTCAATCCCCATTCCCTTCTCCCTCTCTAATCCCCATTCCCACCTTCTCCCTATTTAATCTCCTTTCCCACATTCCCCCTCTCTAATCCCCATTCCCACCTTCTCTCTCTATAACCCCCATTCCCACCTTCTCTCTCTCTAATCCCCATTCCCACCTTCTGTCTCTTTAATCCCCATTCCCACCTTCTCCCTCTCTAATCCCCATTCCCACCTTCCCTCTGTCTAATCCCCATTCCCGCCATCTGTCTCTTTAATCCCCATTCCCACCTTCTCCCTCTTTAATCCCCTTTCCCACCTTCCCTCTCTAATCCCCATTCCCACCTTCTCCCTCTCTAATCACCATTCCCACCTTCCCACTCTCTAATCACCATTCCAACCTTCCCTCTCTCTAATCCCCATTCCCACCTCCTCCCTCTTTAATCCCCTTTCCCACATTCTCCCTCTCTAATCCCCATTCCCACGTTCTCCCTCTCTAGTCCCCACTCCCACCTTCTCTCTCTTTAATCCCCATTCCCACCTTCTCTTTCTTTAATCCCCATTCCCACCTTCTCCCTCTTTAACCCCATTCCCACCTTCCCTCTCTCTAATCCCCATTCCCACCATCTCTCTCTTAAATCCCCATTCCCACCTTCTGTCTCTCTAATCCCCATTCCCACCTTCTCTCTCTCTAATCCCCATTCCCACCTTCTGTCTCTATAATCCTCATTCCCACCTTCTCTCTCTCTAATCCTCATTCCCACCTTCTGACTCTTTAATCCCCATTCCCATCTTCTCCCTCTCTAATCCCCATTACCACCTTCCCTCTCTCTAATCCCCATTCCCACCTTCTCTCTCTCTAATCCCCCATTCCCACCTTCTGTCTCTTTAATCCCCATTCCCACCTTCTCCCTCTCTAATCCCCATTCCCACCTTCTGTCTCTTTAATCCCCATTCCCACCTTTTCCCTCTCTAATCCCAACCTTCTCTCTCTCCAATCCCCATTCCCATGTTCTCTCTCCCTAATCCCCATTCCCACCTTCCCTCTCTCTAATCCCCATTCCCACTTTCTCTCTCCAATCCACATTCCCACCTTCTCTCTCTCTAATCCCCATTCCCACCTTCTCTCTCTTTAATCCCCATTCCCACCTTCTCTCTCTCTAATCCCCATTCCCACATTCTCCCTCTCTAATCCCCATTCCCACCATCCCTCTCTCTAATCCCCATTCCCAACTTCCCTCTCTCTAATCCCCATTCCCACCTTCCCTCTCTTTAATCCCCATTCCCACCTTCCCCCTCTCTAATCCCCAGTCCCACATTCTCTCTCTCTAATCACCATTCCCACCTTCTGTCTCTTGAATCCCCATTCCCACCTTCTCTCTCTCTAATCCCCATCCCCACCTTCTGTCTCTTGAATCCCCATTCCCACCTTCTCTCTCTCTAATCCCCATTACCACCTTCTGTATCTTTAATCCCTATTATCACCTTCTCTCTCTCTAAATCCTATTCACACCTTCTCCCTCTCAAATCCCATTCCCACCTTCCTCTCTCTAATCCCCATTCCCACTTTCTCCCTCTTTAATCCCCTTTCCCACCTTCCCTATCTCTAATCCCCATTCCTACCTTCCCTCTCTCTAATCCCCATTCCCACCTTCCCTCTCTCTAATCCCTATTCCCACCTTCACTCTCTTTAATCCCCATTCCCACCTTCTCCCTCTCCAATCCCCATTCCCACCTTCCCTCTCTCAAATCCCCATTCCCACCTTCCGTCTCTCTAATACCAATTCCCACCTTCCCTCTCTCTAATCACATTCCCACCTTCCTCTCTCTAATCCCCATTTCCACTTTCTCCCTCTTTAATCCCCTTTCTCACCTTCCCTCTCTCTAATCCCCATTCCCACCTTCCCTCTCTCTAATCCCCATTCCCACCTTCCCTCTCTCTAATCCCCATTCCCACTTTCTCCCTCTTTAATCCCCTTTCCCACCTTCCCTATCTCTAATCCCCATTCCTACCTTCCCTCTCTCTAATCCCCGTTCCCACCTTCCCTCTCTCTAATCCCTATTCCCACCTTCACTCTCTTTAATCCCCATTCCCACCTTCTCCCTCTCCAATCCCCATTCCCACCTTCCCGCTCTCAAATCCCCATTCCCACCTTCCGTCTCTCTAATACCAATTCCCACCTTCCCTCTCTCTAATCCCATTCCCACCTTCCTCTCTTTAATCCCCATTCCCACCTTCCCCCTCTCCAATCCCCATTCCCACCTTCCCTCTCTCTAATCCCCATTCCCATCTTCCCTCTCCCTAAGCCCCATTCCCACCTTCCCTCCCTCAAATCCCCATTCCCACCTTTTCTCTCTCTAACCCCCCTTTCCCACCTTCTCTCTCTAATCCCCATTACCACTTTCTGTCAATTTAATCCCGATTCCCACCTTCTCTCTCTAATCCCCATTCCCACCATCTGTCTCTTTAATCCCCATTCCCGCCTTCTCTCTCCCTACTCCCCTTTCCCACCTTCTCCCTCTTTAATCCCCTTTCCCACCATCTCCCTCTCTAATCCCCATTCCCACCTTCTCGCTCTCTAATCTCAATTCCCACTTTCTCCCTCTTTAATCCCCTTTCCCACCTTCTCCCTCTCCAATCCCCATTCCCACCTTCCCTCTCTAATCCCCATTCCCACCGTCTCCCTCTCTAATCCCCATTCCCACTTTCTCCCTCTCTAATCCCCATTCCCACCTTCTCCCTCTCTAATCCCAATTCCCACCTTCTCCCTCTTAAATCCCCTTTCCTACCTTCTCCCTCTCTAACCCCATTCCCACGTTCCCTCCCTCTAATCCCCATTCCCACCTTCTCCCTCTCTAATCCCCACTCCCACCTTCTCCCTCTCTGATCCCCATTCCCAACTTCTCCCTCTCAAATCCCCATTCCCACCTTCTGCCTCTTTATTTCCCATTCCCGCCTTCTCCCTCTCTAATCCCCATTCCCACGTTCCCTCTCTCTAATCCCCAGTCCCACCTTCTCTCTCTCGAATCCCCATTCCCACCTTCTCCCTCTTTAACCCCATTCCCA
Organism: Scyliorhinus torazame; assembly: GCF_047496885.1. Taxonomy (NCBI): domain Eukaryota; kingdom Metazoa; phylum Chordata; class Chondrichthyes; order Carcharhiniformes; family Scyliorhinidae; genus Scyliorhinus; species Scyliorhinus torazame. The sequence goes on along the minus strand of NC_092710.1, from coordinate 12,108,062 downwards.
CCTTCCCTCTCTCTAATCCCCATTCCCACCTTCTCTCTCTCTAATCCCCATTCCCACATTCTCCCTCTCTAATCCCCATTCCCACCATCCCTCTCTCTAATCCCCATTCCCAACTTCCCTCTCTCTAATCCCCATTCCCACCTTCCCTCTCTTTAATCCCCATTCCCACCTTCCCCCTCTCTAATCCCCAGTCCCACATTCTCTCTCTCTAATCACCATTCCCACCTTCTGTCTCTTGAATCCCCATTCCCACCTTCTCTCTCTCTAATCCCCATCCCCACCTTCTGTCTCTTGAATCCCCATTCCCACCTTCTCTCTCTCTAATCCCCATTACCACCTTCTGTATCTTTAATCCCTATTATCACCTTCTCTCTCTCTAAATCCTATTCACACCTTCTCCCTCTCAAATCCCATTCCCACCTTCCTCTCTCTAATCCCCACTCCCACTTTCTCCCTCTTTAATCCCCTTTCCCACCTTCCCTATCTCTAATCCCCATTCCTACCTTCCCTCTCTCTAATCCCCATTCCCACCTTCCCTCTCTCTAATCCCTATTCCCACCTTCACTCTCTTTAATCCCCATTCCCACCTTCTCCCTCTCCAATCCCCATTCCCACCTTCCCTCTCTCAAATCCCCATTCCCACCTTCCGTCTCTCTAATACCAATTTCCACCTTCCCTCTCTCTAATCACATTCCCACCTTCCTCTCTCTAATCCCCATTTCCACTTTCTCCCTCTTTAATCCCCTTTCTCACCTTCCCTCTCTCTAATCCCCATTCCCACCTTCCCTCTCTCTAATCCCCATTCCCACCTTCCCTCTCTCTAATCCCCATTCCCACTTTCTCCCTCTTTAATCCCCTTTCCCACCTTCCCTATCTCTAATCCCCATTCCTACCTTCCCTCTCTCTAATCCCCGTTCCCACCTTCCCTCTCTCTAATCCCTATTCCCACCTTCACTCTCTTTAATCCCCATTCCCACCTTCTCCCTCTCCAATCCCCATTCCCACCTTCCCGCTCTCAAATCCCCATTCCCACCTTCCGTCTCTCTAATACCAATTCCCACCTTCCCTCTCTCTAATCCCATTCCCACCTTCCTCTCTTTAATCCCCATTCCCACCTTCCCCCTCTCCAATCCCCATTCCCACCTTCCCTCTCTCTAATCCCCATTCCCATCTTCCCTCTCCCTAAGCCCCATTCCCACCTTCCCTCCCTCAAATCCCCATTCCCACCTTTTCTCTCTTTAACCCCCCTTTCCCACCTTCTCTCTCTAATCCCCATTACCACTTTCTGTCAATTTAATCCCGATTCCCACCTTCTCTCTCTAATCCCCATTCCCACCATCTGTCTCTTTAATCCCCATTCCCGCCTTCTCTCTCCCTACTCCCCTTTCCCACCTTCTCCCTCTTTAATCCCCTTTCCCACCATCTCCCTCTCTAATCCCCATTCCCACCTTCTCACTCTCTAATCTCAATTCCCACTTTCTCCCTCTTTAATCCCCTTTCCCACCTTCTCCCTCTCCAATCCCCATTCCCACCTTCCCTCTCTAATCCCCATTCCCACCGTCTCCCTCTCTAATCCCCATTCCCACTTTCTCCCTCTCTAATCCCCATTCCCACCTTCTCCCTCTCTAATCCCAATTCCCACCTTCTCCCTCTTAAATCCCCTTTCCTACCTTCTCCCTCTCTAACCCCATTCCCACGTTCCCTCCCTCTAATCCCCATTCCCACCTTCTCCCTCTCTAATCCCCACTCCCACCTTCTCCCTCTCTGATCCCCATTCCCAACTTCTCCCTCTCAAATCCCCATTCCCACCTTCTGCCTCTTTATTTCCCATTCCCGCCTTCTCCCTCTCTAATCCCCATTCCCACGTTCCCTCTCTCTAATCCCCAGTCCCACCTTCTCTCTCTCGAATCCCCATTCCCACCTTCTCCCTCTTTAACCCCATTCCCACCTTCCCTCTCTCTAATCCCCATTCCCACCTTCTCTCTCTATAATCCCCATTCCCACCTTCTGTCTCTTTAATCCCCATTCCCACCTTCTCTCTCTCTAATCCCCATTCCCACCTTCTGTCTCTTTAATCCCCATTCCCATCTTCTCCCACTCTAATCCCCATTCCCACCTTCCCTCTCTCTAATCCCCATTCCCACCTTCTGCCTCTTTATTTCCCATTCCCGCCTTCTCCCTCTCTAATCCCCATTCCCACGTTCCCTCTCTCTAATCCCCAGTCCCATCTTCTCTCTCTCGAATCCCCATTCCCACCTTCTCCCTCTTTAACCCCATTCCCACCTTCCCTCTCTCTAATCCCCATTCCCACCTTCTCTCTCTTAAATCCCCATTCCAACCTTCTGTCTCTTAAATCCCCATTCCCACCATCTGTCTCTTTAATCCCCATTCCCACCTTCTCTCTCCCTACTCCCCTTTGCCACCTTCTCCCTCTCAAATCCCCATTCCCACCTTCCGTCTCTCTAATACCAATTCCCACCTTCCCTCTCTCTAATCCCATTCCCACCTTCCTCTCTCTAATCCCCATTTCCACTTTCTCCCTCTTTAATCCCCTTTCCCACCTTCCCTCTCTCTAATCCCCATTCCCACCTTCTCCCTCTCTAATCCCCATTCCCACCTTCCCTCTCTGTAATCCCTAGTCCCACCTTCACTCTCTTTAATCCCCATTCCCACCTTCTCCCTCTCCAATCCCCATTCCCACCTTCCCTCTCTCTAATCCCCATTCCCATCTTCCCTCTCTCTAAGCCCCATTCCCACCTTCCCTCCCTCTAATCCCCATTCCCACCTTTTCTCTCTTTAACCCCCTTTCCCACCTTCTCTCTCTCTAATCCCCATTCCCACCATTTGTCTCTTTAATCCCCATTCCCGCCTTCTCTCTCCCTTCTCCCCTTTCCCACCTTCTACCTCTTTAATCCCCTTTCCCACCATCTCCCTCTCTAATCCCCATTCCCACCTTCTCGCTCTCTAATCTCAATTCCCACTTTCTCCCTCTTTAATCCCCTTTCCCACCTTCTCCCTCTCCAATCCCCATTCCCACCTTCCCTCTCTAATCCCCATTCCCACCGTCTCCCTCTCTAATCCCCATTCCCACTTTCTCCCTCTCTAATACCAATTCCCACCTTCTCCCTCTTAAATCCCCTTTCCCACCTTCTCCCTCTCTAACCCCATTCCCACGTTCCCTCCCTCTAATCCCCATTCCCACCTTCTCCCTCTCTAATCCCCACTCCCACCTTCTCCCTCTCTAATCCCCATTCCCACCTTCTCCCTCTCAAATCCCCATTCCCACTTTCTGCCTCTTTATTTCCCATTCCCACCTTCTCCCTCTTTAACCCCATTCCCACCTTTCCTCTCTCTAATCCCCATTCCCACCTTCTCTCTCTTTAGTCTCCATTCCCACCATCTCTCCCTCTAATCCCCATTCCCACTTTCTCCCTCTCTAATCCCAATTCCCACCTTCTCCCTCTTAAATCCCCTTTCCCACCTTCTCCCTCTCTAACCACATTCCCACGTTCCCTCCCTCTAATCCCCATTCCCACCTTCTCCCTCTCTAATCCCCACTCCCACCTTCTCCCTCTCTGATCCCCATTCCCACCTTCTCCTTCTCAAATCCCCATTCCCACCTTCTGCCTCTTTATTTCCCATTCCCACCTTCTCCCTCTCTAATCCCCATTCCCACCTTCTCTCTCTTAAATCCCCATTCTCACCTTCTCTCTCTATAATCCCCATTCCCACCTACTGTCTCTCTAATCCCCATTCCCACCTTCTCTATCTATAATCCCCATTCCCACCTTCTGTCTCTTTAATCCCCATTCCCACCTTCTCTCTCTCTAATCCCCATTCCCACCTTCTGTCTCTTTAATCCCCATTCCCATCTTCTACCACTCTAATCCCCATTCCCACCTTCCCTCTCTCTAATCCACATTCCCACCTTCTCCCTCTCTAATCACCATTCCCACCTTCCTCTCCCTGATCCCCATTCCCACCTTCTCCCTCTCTAATCCCCATTCCCACCTTCCCTCTCTCTAATCACCATTCCCACCTTCCCTCTCTTCAATCCCCATTCCCTTCTCCCTAATCCCTATTCCCACCTTCTCCCTATTTAATCCCCTTTCCCAAATTCCCCCACTCTAATCCCCATTCCCACCTTCTCTCTCTTTAGTCTCCATTCCCACCTTCTCTCTCTCTAATCCCCATTCCCACTTTCTCCCTCTCTAATCCCAATTCCCACCTTCTCCCTCTTAAATCCCCTTTCCCACCTTCTCCCTCTCTAACCACATTCCCACGTTCCCTCCCTCTAATCCCCATTCCCACCTTCTCCCTCTCTAATCCCCACTCCCACCTTCTCCCTCTCTGATCCCCATTCCCACCTTCTCCTTCTCAAATCCCCATTCCCACCTTCTGCCTCTTTATTTCCCATTCCCACCTTCTCCCTCTCTAATCCCCATCCCCACGTTCCCTCTCTCTAATCCCCAGTCCCACCTTCTCTCTCTCGAATCCCCATTCCCACCTTCTCCCTCTTTAACCCCATTCCCACCTTCCCTCTCTCTAATCCCCATTCCCACCTTCTCTCTCTTTAATCCCCATTCCCACGTTCTCTCTCATAAATCCCCATTCCCACCTTCTGTCTCTCTAATCCCCATTCCCACCTTCTCTCTCTATAATCCCCATTCCCACCTTCTGTCTCTTAAATCCCCATTCCCACCTTCTCTCTCTCTAATCCCCATTCCCACCTTCTGTCTCTTTAATCCCCATTCCCATCTTCTCCCTCTCTAATCCCCATTCCCACCTTCCCTCTCTCTAATCCCCATTCCCACCTTCTCCCTCTCTAATCACCATTCCCACCTTCCTCTCTCTGATCCCCATTCCCACCTTCTCCCTCTCTAATCCCCATTCCCACCTTCCCTCTCTCTAATCACTATTCCCACCTTCCCTCTCTTCAATCCCCATTCCCTTCTCCCTAATCCCCATTCCCACCTTCTCCCTATTTAATCCCCTTTCCCAAATTCCCCCTCTCTAATCCCCATTCCCACCTTCTCTCTCTTTAATCCCCATTCCCACCTTCTCTCTCTCTAATCCCCATTCCCACCTTCTTTCTCTTTAATCCCCATTCCCACCTTCTCCCTCTCTAATCCCCATTCCCACCTTCCCTCTGTCTAATACCCATTCCCGCCACCTGTCTCTTTAATCCCCATTCCCACCTTCTCCCTCTTTAATCCCCTTTCCCACCTTCCCTCTCTCTAATCCCCATTCCCACCTTCTCCCTCTCTAATCACCATTCCCACCTTCCCTCTCTCTAATCACCATTCCAACCTTCCCTCTCTCTAATCCCCATTCCCACCTCCTCCCTCTTTAATCCCCTTTCCCACATTCTCCCTCTCTAATCCCCATTCCCACGTTCTCAATCTTTAATCCCCTTTCCCACCTTCTCCCTCTCTAATCCCCATTCCCACCGTCTGTCTCTATAATCCCCATTCAAACCTTCCCTCTCTCTAACCCCATTCCCACCTTCTGTCTCTTTAATCCCCAGTCCGATCTTTCCTCTCTCTAATCCTCATTCTCACCATATGTCTCTTTGATCCCCATTCACACCTTCTCTCGCTCTAATCCGCATTGCCACCTTCTCTCTCTTTAATCCCCATCCCCACCTTCTTGCTCTCTAATCCCCATTCCCACCTTCCCTCTCTCTAATCCCCATTCACACCTTCTCTCTCTCTAATCCCCATTCGCACCTTTTCCCTCTCTAATCCCCACGTTCTCTCTCTCTAATCCCCATTCCCACGTTCTCTCTCTCTAATCCCCATTCACACCTTCCCTCTCTCTAATCTGCATTCCCACCTTTTCCCTCTCTAATCCCCACCTTCTCTCTCTCCAATCCCCATTCCCACGTTCTCTCTCTAATACCAATTCCCACCTTCACTCTCTTTAATTCCATTCCCACCTTCCTCTCTCTAATCCCCATTTCCACTTTCTCCCTCTTTAATCCCTTTTCCCACCTTCCCTCTCTCTAATCCCCATTCCCACCTTCCCTCTCTCTAATCCCCATTCCCACCTTCCCTCTCTCTAATCCCTATTCCCACCTTCACTCTCTTTAATCCCCATTCCCACCTTCTCCCTCTCCAATCCCCATTCCCACCTTCCCTCTCTCTAATCCCTATTCCCACCTTCCCTCTCTCTAATCCCCATTCCCACCTTCCATCCCTCTAATCCCCATTCCCACCTTTTCTCTCTTTAACCCCCTTTCCCACCTTCTCTCTCTCTAATCCCCAATCCCACTTTCTGTCTCTTTAATCCCGATTCCCACCTTCTCTCTCTCTAATCCCCATTCCCACCATCTGTCTCTTTAATCCCCATTCCCACCTTCTCTCTCCCTACTCCCCTTTCCCACCTCCTCCCTCTTTAATCCCCTTTCCCACCATCTCCCTCTCTAATCCCCATTCCCACCTTCTCGTTCTCTAATCCCAATTCCCACTTTCTCGCTCTTTAATCCCCTTTCCCACCTTCTCCCTCTCCAATCCCCATTCCCACCTTCCCTCTCTAATCCCCATTCCCACCGTCTCCCTCTCTAATCCCCACTCCCACATTCCCTCCCTCTAATCCCCATTCCCACCTTCTCCCTCTCTAATCCCCACTCCCACCTTCTCCCTCTCTGATCCCCATTCCCACCTTCTCTCTCTCTAATCCCCATTCCCACCTTCTGTCTCTTTAATCCCCATTCCCACCTTCTCCCTCTCTAATCCCCATTCCCACCTTCCCTCTGTCTAATCCCCAATCCCGCCATCTGTCTCTTTAAACCCCATTCCCAACTTCTCCCTCTTTAATCCCCTTTCCCACCTTCCCTCTCTCTAATCCCCATTCCCACCTTCTCCCTCTCTAATCACCATTCCACCTTCCCTCTCTCTAATCACCATTCCAACCTTCCCTCTCTCTATCCCCATTGCCACTTCCTCCCTCTTTAATCCCCTTTCCCACATTCTCACTCTCTAATCCGCATTCCCAGGTTCTCCCTCTCTAGTCCCCACTCCCACCTTCTCTCTCTTTAATCCCCATTCCCACCTTCTCTTTCTTTAATCCCCATTCCCATCTTCTCCCTCTTTAACCCCATTCCCACCTTCCCTCTCGCTAATCCCCATTCCCCCCTTCTCTCTCTTTAATCCCCATTCCCACCTTCTCTCTCTTAAATCCCCATTCCCACCTTCTGTCTCTTAAATCCCCATTCCCACCTTCTGTCTCTCTAATCCCCATTCCCACCTTCTCTCTCTCTAATCCCCATTCCCACCTTCTGTCTCTATCATCCCCATTCCCACCTTCTCTCTCTCTAATCCCCATTCCCACCTTCTGACTCTTTAATCCCCATTCCCATCTTCTCCCTCTCTAATCCCCATTACCACCTTCCCTCTCTCTAATCCCCATTCCCACCTTCTCTCTCTCTAATCCCCATTCCCACCTTCTGTCTCTTTAATCCCCATTCCCACCTTCTCCCTCTCTAATCCCCATTCCCACCTTCCCTCTGTCTAATACCCATTCCCGCCACCTGTCTCTTTAATCCCCATTCCCACCTTCTCCCTCTTTAATCCCCTTTCCCACCTTCCCTCTCTCTAATCCCCATTCCCACCTTCTCCCTCTCTAATCACCATTCCCACCTTCCCTCTCTCTAATCACCATTCCAACCTTCCCTCTCTCTAATCCCCATTCCCACCTCCTCCCTCTTTAATCCCCTTTCCCACATTCTCCCTCTCTAATCCCCATTCCCACGTTCTCAATCTTTAATCCCCTTTCCCACCTTCTCCCTCTCTAATCCCCATTCCCACCGTCTGTCTCTATAATCCCCATTCAAATCTTCCCTCTCTCTAACCCCATTCCCACCCTCTGTCTCTTTAATCCCCAGTCCGATCTTTCCTCTCTCTAATCCTCATTCTAACCATATGTCTCTTTGATCCCCATTCACACCTTCTCTCGCTCTAATCCGCATTGCCACCTTCTCTCTCTTTAATCCCCATCCCCACCTTCTTGCTCTCTAATCCCCATTCCCACCTTCCCTCTCTCTAATCCCCATTCACACCTTCTCTCTCTCTAATCCCCATTCGCACCTTTTCCCTCTCTAATCCCCACGTTCTCTCTCTCTAATCCCCATTCCCACGTTCTCTCTCTCTAATCCCCATTCACACCTTCCCTCTCTCTAATCTGCATTCCCACCTTTTCCCTCTCTAATCCCCACCTTCTCTCTCTCCAATCCCCATTCCCACGTTCTCTCTCTAATACCAATTCCCACCTTCACTCTCTTTAATTCCATTCCCACCTTCCTCTCTCTAATCCCCATTTCCACTTTCTCCCTCTTTAATCCCTTTTCCCACCTTCCCTCTCTCTAATCCCCATTCCCACCTTCCCTCTCTCTAATCCCCATTCCCACCTTCCCTCTCTCTAATCCCTATTCCCACCTTGACTCTCTTTAATCCCCATTCCCACCTTCTCCCTCTCCAATCCCCATTCCCACCTTCCCTCTCTCTAATCCCTATTCCCACCTTCCCTCTCTCTAATCCCCATTCCCACCTTCCCTCCCTCTAATCCCCATTCCCACCTTTTCTCTCTTTAACCCCCTTTCCCACCTTCTCTCTCTCTAATCCCCAATCCCACTTTCTGTCTCTTTAATCCCGATTCCCACCTTCTCTCTCTCTAATCCCCATTCCCACCATCTGTCTCTTTAATCCCCATTCCCACCTTCTCTCTCCCTACTCCCCTTTCCCACCTCCTCCCTCTTTAATCCCCTTTCCCACCATCTCCCTCTCTAATCCCCATTCCCACCTTCTCGTTCTCTAATCCCAATTCCCACTTTCTCCCTCTTTAATCCCCTTTCCCACCTTCTCCCTCTCCAATCCCCATTCCCACCTTCCCTCTCTAATCCCCATTCCCACCGTCTCCCTCTCTAATCCCCACTCCCACATTCCCTCCCTCTAATCCCCATTCCCACCTTCTCCCTCTCTAATCCCCACTCCCACCTTCTCCCTCTCTGATCCCCATTCCCACCTTCTCCCTCTCAAATCCCCATTCCCACCTTCTGCCTCTTTATTTCCCATTCCCACCTTCTCCCTCTCTAAACCCCATTCCCATCTCCTCCCTCTCTAATTCCCATTTCCCCTTTCCCTCTCTCTAATCCCCATTCCCGCCATCTGTCTCTTTAATCCCCATTCCCACCTTTTCCCTCTCTAATTCCCATTCCCACCTTCCCTCTCTAATCCCCATTCCCACCTTCTCCCTCTCTAATCATGATTCCCACCTTCCTCTCTCTGATCCCCATTCCCACCTTCTCTCTCTTTAATCCCCATTCCCACCTTCTCTCTCTCTAATCCCCATTCCCACCTTCTGTCTCTTTAATCCCCATTCCCACCTTCTCCCTCTCTAATCCCCATTCCCACCTTCCCTCTGTCTAATCCCCAATCCCGCCATCTGTCTCTTTAAACCCCATTCCCAACTTCTCCCTCTTTAATCCCCTTTCCCACCTTCCCTCTCTCTAATCCCCATTCCCACCTTCTCCCTCTCTAATCACCATTCCCACCTTCCCTCTCTCTAATCACCATTCCAACCTTCCCTCTCTCTATCCCCATTGCCACTTCCTCCCTCTTTAAACCCCTTTCCCACATTCTCACTCTCTAATCCCCATTCCCAGGTTCTCCCTCTCTAGTCCCCACTCCCACCTTCTCTCTCTTTAATCCCCATTCCCACCTTCTCTTTCTTTAATCCCCATTCCCATCTTCTCCCTCGTTAACCCCATTCCCACCTTCTCTCTCGCTAATCCCCATTCCCCCCTTCTCTCTCTTTAATCCCCATTCCCACCTTCTCTCTCTTAAATCCCCATTCCCACCTTCTGTCTCTTAAATCCCCATTCCCACCTTCTGTCTCTCTAATCCCCATTCCCACCTTCTCTCTCTCTAATCCCCATTCCCACCTTCTGTCTCTATCATCCCCATTCCCACCTTCTCTCTCTCTAATCCCCATTACCACCTTCTGACTCTTTAATCCCCATTCCCATCTTCTCCCTCTCTAATCCCCATTACCACCTTCCCTCTCTCTAATCCCCATTCCCACCTTCTCTCTCTCTAATCCCCATTCCCACCTTCTGTCTCTTTAATCCCCATTCCCACCTTTTCCCACTCTAATCCCCACCTTCTCTCTCTCCAATCCCCATTCCCACGTTCTCTCTCTCTAATCCCCATTCCCACCTTCCCTCTCTCTAATCCCCATTCCCACTTTCTCTCTCCAATCCCCATTCCCACCTTCACTCTCTCTCTAATCCCCATTCCCACCTTCTCTCTCTTTAATCCCCATTCCCACCTTCTCTCTCTCTAATCCCCATTCCCACATTCTCCCTCTCTAATCCCCATTCCCACCTTCCCTCTCTCTAATCCCCATTCCCACCTTCCCTCTCTTTAATCCCCATTCCCACCTTCCCCCTCTCTAATCCCCATTCCCACCTTCTCCCTCTCTAATCCCCAGTCCCACATTCTCTCTCTCTAATCACCATTCCCACCTTCTCTCTCTTGAATCCCCATTTCACCTTCTCTCTCTCTAATCCCCATTACCACCTTCTGTATCTTAAATCCCTATTATCACCTTCTCTCTCTCTAATCCCTATTCACACCTTCTCCCTCTCTAATCCCATTCCCACCTTCCTCTAGCCCATTCCCACTTTCTCCCTCTTTAATCCCCATTCCCACCTTCTCCCTCTCCAATCCCCATTCCCACCTTCCCTCTCTCAAATCCCCATTCCCACCTTCCGTCTCTCTAATACCAATTCCCACCTTCCCTCTCTCTAATCGCATTCCCACCTTCCTCTCTCTAATCCCCATTTCCACTTTCTCCCTCTTTAATCCCCTTTCTCACCTTCCCTCTCTCTAATCCCCATTCCCACCTTCCCTCTCTCTAATCCCCATTCCCACCTTCCCTCTCTCTAATCCCCATTCCCACTTTCTCCCTCTTTAATCCCCTTTCCCACCTTCCCTATCTCTAATCCCCATTCCTACCTTCCCTCTCTCTAATCCCCATTCCCACCTTCCCTCTCTCTAATCCCTATTCCCACCTTCACTCTCTTTAATCCCCATTCCCACCTTCTCCCTCTCCAATCCCCATTCCCACCTTCCCTCTCTCAAATCCCCATTCCCACCTTCCGTCTCTCTAATACCAATTCCCACCTTCCCTCTCTCTAATCGCATTCCCACCTTCCTCTCTTTAATCCCCATTCCCACCTTCCCCCTCTCCAATCCCCATGCCCACCTTCCCTCTCTCTAATCCCCATTCCCATCTTCCCTCTCCCTAAGCCCCATTCCCACCTTCCCTCCCTCAAATCCCCATTCCCACCTTTTCTCTCTTTAACCCCCCTTTCCCACCTTCTCTCTCTAATCCCCATTACCACTTTCTGTCAATTTAATCCCGATTCCCACCTTCTCTCTCTAATCCCCATTCCCACCATCTGTCTCTTTAATCCCCATTCCCGCCTTCTCTCTCCCTACTCCCCTTTCCCACCTTCTCCCTCTTTAATCCCCTTTCCCACCATCTCCCTCTCTAATCCCCATTCCCACCTTCTCGCTCTCTAATCTCAATTCCCACTTTCTCCCTCTTTAATCCCCTTTCCCACCTTCTCCCTCTCCAATCCCCATTCCCACCTTCCCTCTCTAATCCCCATTCCCACCGTCTCCCTCTCTAATCCCCATTCCCACTTTCTCCCTCTCTAATCCCCATTCCCACCTTCTCCCTCTCTAATCCCAATTCCCACCTTCTCCCTCTTAAATCCCCTTTCCTACCTTCTCCCTCTCTAACCCCATTCCCACGTTCCCTCCCTTTAATCCCCATTCCCACCTTCTCCCTCTCTAATCCCCACTCCCACCTTCTCCCTCTCTGATCCCCATTCCCAACTTCTCCCTCTCAAATCCCCATTCCCACCTTCTGCCTCTTTATTTCCCATTCCCGCCTTCTCCCTCTCTAATCCCCATTCCCACGTTCCCTCTCTCTAATCCCCAGTCCCACCTTCTCTCTCTCGAATCCCCATTCCCACCTTCTCCCTCTTTAACCCCATTCCCACCTTCCCTCTCTCTAATCCCCATTCCCACCTTCTCTCTCTATAATCCCCATTCCCACCTTCTGTCTCTTTAATCCCCATTCCCACCTTCTCTCTCTCTAATCCCCATTCCCACCTTCTGTCTCTTTAATCCCCATTCCCATCTTCTCCCACTCTAATCCCCATTCCCACCTTCCCTCTCTCTAATCCCCATTCCCACCTTCTGCCTCTTTATTTCCCATTCCCGCCTTCTCCCTCTCTAATCCCCATTCCCACGTTCCCTCTCTCTAATCCCCAGTCCCACCTTCTCTCTCTCGAATCCCCATTCCCACCTTCTCCCTCTTTAACCCCATTCCCACCTTCCCTCTCTCTAATCCCCATTCCCACCTTCTCTCTCTTTAATCCCCATTCCCACGTTCTCTCTCTTAAATCCCCATTCCCACCTTCTGTCTCTTTAATCCCCATTCCCACCATCTGTCTCTTTAATCCCCATTCCCACCTTCTCTCTCCCTACTCCCCTTTGCCACCTTCTCCCTCTCAAATCCCCATTCCCACCTTCCGTCTCTCTAATACCAATTCCCACCTTCCCTCTCTCTAATCCCATTCCCACCTTCCTCTCTCTAATCCCTATTTCCACTTTCTCCCTCTTTAATCCCCTTTCCCACCTTCCCTCTCTCTAATCCCCATTCCCACCTTCTCCCTCTCTAATCCCCATTCCCACCTTCCCTCTCTGTAATCCCTAGTCCCACCTTCACTCTCTTTAATCCCCATTCCCACCTTCTCCCTCTCCAATCCCCATTCCCACCTTCCCTCTCTCTAATCCCCATTCCCATCTTCCCTCTCTCTAAGCCCCATTCCCACCTTCCCTCCCTCTAATCCCCATTCCCACCTTTTCTCTCTTTAACCCCCTTTCCCACCTTCTCTCTCTCTAATCCCCATTCCCACCATCTGTCTCTTTAATCCCCATTCCCGCCTTCTCTCTCCCTTCTCCCCTTTCCCACCTTCTCCCTCTTTAATCCCCTTTCCCACCATCTCCCTCTCTAATCCCCATTCCCACCTTCTCGCTCTCTAATCTCAATTCCCACTTTCTCCCTCTTTAATCCCCTTTCCCACCTTCTCCCTCTCCAATCCCCATTCCCACCTTCCCTCTCTAATCCCCATTCCCACCGTCTCCCTCTCTAATCCCCATTCCCACTTTCTCCCTCTCTAATACCAATTCCCACCTTCTCCCTCTTAAATCCCCTTTCCCACCTTCTCCCTCTCTAACCCCATTCCCACGTTCCCTCCCTCTAATCCCCATTCCCACCTTCTCCCTCTCTAATCCCCACTCCCACCTTCTCCCTCTCTGATCCCCATTCCCACCTTCTCCCTCTCAAATCCCCATTCCCACTATCTGCCTCTTTATTTCCCATTCCCACCTTCTCCCTCTCTAACCCCATTCCCACCTTTCCTCTCTCTAATCCCCATTCCCACCTTCTCTCTCTTTAGTCTCCATTCTCACCTTCTCTCCCTCTAATCCCCATTCCCACTTTCTCCCTCTCTAATCCCAATTCCCACCTTCTCCCTCTTAAATCCCCTTTCCCACCTTCTCCCTCTCTAACCACATTCCCACGTTCCCTCCCTCTAATCCCCATTCCCACCTTCTCCCTCTCTAATCCCCACTCCCACCTTCTCCCTCTCTGATCCCCATTCCCACCTTCTCCTTCTCAAATCCCCATTCCCACCTTCTGCCTCTTTATTTCCCATTCCCACCTTCTCCCTCTCTAATCCCCATTCCCACCTTCTCTCTCTTAAATCCCCATTCTCACCTTCTCTCTCTATAATCCCCATTCCCACCTACTGTCTCTCTAATCCCCATTCCCACCTTCTCTATCTATAATCCCCATTCCCACCTTCTGTCTCTTTAATCCCCATTCCCACCTTCTCTCTCTCTAATCCCCATTCCCACCTTCTGTCTCTTTAATCCCCATTCCCATCTTCTACCACTCTAATCCCCATTCCCACCTTCCCTCTCTCTAATCCACATTCCCACCTTCTCCCTCTCTAATCACCATTCCCACCTTCCTCTCCCTGATCCCCATTCCCACCTTCTCCCTCTCTAATCCCCATTCCCACCTTCCCTCTCTCTAATCACCATTCCCACCTTCCCTCTCTTCAATCCCCATTCCCTTCTCCCTAATCCCTATTCCCACCTTCTCCCTATTTAATCCCCTTTCCCAAATTCCCCCACTCTAATCCCCATTCCCACCTTCTCTCTCTTTAGTCTCCATTCCCACCTTCTCTCTCTCTAATCCCCATTCCCACTTTCTCCCTCTCTAATCCCAATTCCCACCTTCTCCCTCTTAAATCCCCTTTCCCACCTTCTCCCTCTCTAACCACATTCCCACGTTCCCTCCCTCTAATCCCCATTCCCACCTTCTCCCTCTCTAATCCCCACTCCCACCTTCTCCCTCTCTGATCCCCATTCCCACCTTCTCCTTCTCAAATCCCCATTCCCACCTTCTGCCTCTTTATTTCCCATTCCCACCTTCTCCCTCTCTAATCCCCATTCCCACGTTCCCTCTCTCTAATCCCCAGTCCCACCTTCTCTCTCTCGAATCCCCATTCCCACCTTCTCCCTCTTTAACCCCATTCCCACCTTCCCTCTCTCTAATCCCCATTCCCACCTTCTCTCTCTTTAATCCCCATTCCCACGTTCTCTCTCATAAATCCCCATTCCCACCTTCTGTCTCTCTAATCCCCATTCCCACCTTCTCTCTCTATAATCCCCATTCCCACCTTCTGTCTCTTAAATCCCCATTCCCACCTTCTCTCTCTCTAATCCCCATTCCCACCTTCTGTCTCTTTAATCCCCATTCCCATCTTCTCCCTCTCTAATCCCCATTCCCACCTTCCCTCTCTCTAATCCCCATTCCCACCTTCTCCCTCTCTAATCACCATCCCCACCTTCCTCTCTCTGATCCCCATTCCCACCTTCTCCCTCTCTAATCCCCATTCCCACCTTCCCTCTCTCTAATCACTATTCCCACCTTCCCTCTCTTCAATCCCCATTCCCTTCTCCCTAATCCCCATTCCCACCTTCTCCCTATTTAATCCCCTTTCCCAAATTCCCCCTCTCTAATCCCCATTCCCACCTTCTCTCTCTTTAATCCCCATTCCCACCTTCTCTCTCTCTAATCCCCATTCCCACCTTCTGTCTCTTTAATCCCCATTCCCACCTTCTCCCTCTCTAATCCCCATTCCCACCTTCCCTCTGTCTAATACCCATTCCCGCCACCTGTCTCTTTAATCCCCATTCCCACCTTCTCCCTCTTTAATCCCCTTTCCCACCTTCCCTCTCTCTAATCCCCATTCCCACCTTCTCCCTCTCTAATCACCATTCCCACCTTCCCTCTCTCTAATCACCATTCCAACCTTCCCTCTCTCTAATCCCCATTCCCACCTCCTCCCTCTTTAATCCCCTTTCCCACATTCTCCCTCTCTAATCCCCATTCCCACGTTCTCAATCTTTAATCCCCTTTCCCACCTTCTCCCTCTCTAATCCCCATTCCCACCGTCTGTCTCTATAATCCCCATTCAAACCTTCCCTCTCTCTAACCCCATTCCCACCTTCTGTCTCTTTAATCCCCAGTCCGATCTTTCCTCTCTCTAATCCTCATTCTCACCATATGTCTCTTTGATCCCCATTCACACCTTCTCTCGCTCTAATCCGCATTGCCACCTTCTCTCTCTTTAATCCCCATCCCCACCTTCTTGCTCTCTAATCCCCATTCCCACCTTCCCTCTCTCTAATCCCCATTCACACCTTCTCTCTCTCTAATCCCCATTCGCACCTTTTCCCTCTCTAATCCCCACGTTCTCTCTCTCTAATCCCCATTCCCACGTTCTCTCTCTCTAATCCCCATTCACACCTTCCCTCTCTCTAATCTGCATTCCCACCTTTTCCCTCTCTAATCCCCACCTTCTCTCTCTCCAATCCCCATTCCCACGTTCTCTCTCTAATACCAATTCCCACCTTCACTCTCTTTAATTCCATTCCCACCTTCCTCTCTCTAATCCCCATTTCCACTTTCTCCCTCTTTAATCCCTTTTCCCACCTTCCCTCTCTCTAATCCCCATTCCCACCTTCCCTCTCTCTAATCCCCATTCCCACCTTCCCTCTCTCTAATCCCTATTCCCACCTTCACTCTCTTTAATCCCCATTCCCACCTTCTCCCTCTCCAATCCCCATTCCCACCTTCCCTCTCTCTAATCCCTATTCCCACCTTCCCTCTCTCTAATCCCCATTCCCACCTTCCCTCCCTCTAATCCCCATTCCCACCTTTTCTCTCTTTAACCCCCTTTCCCACCTTCTCTCTCTCTAATCCCCAATCCCACTTTCTGTCTCTTTAATCCCGATTCCCACCTTCTCTCTCTCTAATCCCCATTCCCACTATCTGTCTCTTTAATCCCCATTCCCACCTTCTCTCTCCCTACTCCCCTTTCCCACCTCCTCCCTCTTTAATCCCCTTTCCCACCATCTGCCTCTCTAATCCCCATTCCCACCTTCTCGTTCTCTAATCCCAATTCCCACTTTCTCGCTCTTTAATCCCCTTTCCCACCTTCTCCCTCTCCAATCCCCATTCCCACCTTCCCTCTCTAATCCCCATTCCCACCGTCTCCCTCTCTAATCCCCACTCCCACATTCCCTCCCTCTAATCCCCATTCCCACCTTCTCCCTCTCTAATCTCCACTCCCACCTTCTCCCTCTCTGATCCCCATTCCCACCTTCTCCCTCTCAAATCCCCATTCCCACCTTCTGCCTCTTTATTTCCCATTCCCACCTTCTCCCTCTCTAAACCCCATTCCCACCTTCCCTCTCTCTAATCCCCAGTCCCACCTTCTCTCTCTCGAATCCCCATTCCCACCTTCTCCCTCTTTAACCCCATTCCCACCTTCCCTCTCTCTAATCCCCATTCCCACCTTCTCTCTCTTTAATCCCCATTCCCACCTTCTGTCTCTCTAATCCCCATTCCCACCTTCTCTCTCTATAATCCCCATTCCCACCTTCTGTCTCTTTAATCCCCATTCCCACCTTCTCTCTCTCTAATCCCCATTCCCACCTTCTGTCTCTTTAATCCCCATTCCCATCTTCTCCCTCTCTAATTCCCATTTCCACTTTCCCTCTCTCTAATCCCCATTCCCACCATCTGTCTCTTTAATCCCCATTCCCACCTTTTCCCTCTCTAATTCCCATTCCCACCTTCCCTCTCTAATCCCCATTCCCACCTTCTCCCTCTCTAATCACCATTCCCACCTTCCTCTCTCTGATCCCCATTCCCACCTTCTCTCTCTTTAATCCCCATTCCCACCTTCTCTCTCTCTAATCCCCATTCCCACCTTCTGTCTCTTTAATCCCCATTCCCACCTTCTCCCTCTCTAATCCCCATTCCCACCTTCCCTCTGTCTAATCCCCAATCCCGCCATCTGTCTCTTTAAACCCCATTCCCAACTTCTCCCTCTTTAATCCCCTTTCCCACCTTCCCTCTCTCTAATCCCCATTCCTACCTTCTCCCTCTCTAATCACCATTCCCACCTTCCCTCTCTCTAATCACCATTCCAACCTTCCCTCTCTCTATCCCCATTGCCACTTCCTCCCTCTTTAATCCCCTTTCCCACATTCTCACTCTCTAATCCCCATTCCCAGGTTCTCCCTCTCTAGTCCCCACTCCCACCTTCTCTCTCTTTAATCCCCATTCCCACCTTCTCTTTCTTTAATCCCCATTCCCATCTTCTCCCTCTTTAACCCCATTCCCACCTTCCCTCTCGCTAATCCCCATTCCCCCCTTCTCTCTCTTTAATCCCCATTCCCACCTTCTCTCTCTTAAATCCCCATTCCCACCTTCTGTCTCTTAAATCCCCATTCCCACCTTCTGTCTCTCTAATCCCCATTCCCACCTTCTCTCTCTCTAATCCCCATTCCCACCTTCTGTCTCTATCATCCCCATTCCCACCTTCTCTCTCTCTAATCCCCATTCCCACCTTCTGACTCTTTAATCCCCATTCCCATCTTCTCCCTCTCTAATCCCCATTACCACCTTCCCTCTCTCTAATCCCCATTCCCACCTGCTCTCTCTCTAATCCCCATTCCCACCTTCTGTCTCTTTAATCCCCATTCCCACCTTCTCCCTCTCTAATCCCCATTCCCACCTTCCCTCTGTCTAATACCCATTCCCGCCACCTGTCTCTTTAATCCCCATTCCCACCTTCTCCCTCTTTAATCCCCTTTCCCACCTTCCCTCTCTCTAATCCCCATTCCCACCTTCTCCCTCTCTAATCACCATTCCCACCTTCCCTCTCTCTAATCACCATTCCAACCTTCCCTCTCTCTAATCCCCATTCCCACCTCCTACCTCTTTAATCCCCTTTCCCACATTCTCCCTCTCTAATCCCCATTCCCACGTTCTCAATCTTTAATCCCCTTTCCCACCTTCTCCCTCTCTAATCCCCATTCCCACCGTCTGTCTCTATAATCCCCATTCAAACCTTCCCTCTCTCTAACCCCATTCCCACCTTCTGTCTCTTTAATCCCCAGTCCGATCTTTCCTCTCTCTAATCCTCATTCTAACCATATGTCTCTTTGATCCCCATTCACACTTTCTCTCGCTCTAATCCGCATTGCCACCTTCTCTCTCTTTAATCCCCATCCCCACCTTCTTGCTCTCTAATCCCCATTCCCACCTTCCCTCTCTATAATCCCCATTCACACCTTCTCTCTCTCTAATCCCCATTCGCACCTTTTCCCTCTCTAATCCCCACGTTCTCTCTCTCTAATCCCCATTCCCACGTTCTCTCTCTCTAATCCCCATTCACACCTTCCCTCTCTCTAATCTGCATTCCCACCTTTTCCCTCTCTAATCCCCACCTTCTCTCTCTCCAATCCCCATTCCCACGTTCTCTCTCTAATACCAATTCCCACCTTCACTCTCTTTAATTCCATTCCCACCTTCCTCTCTCTAATCCCCATTCCCACCTTCCCTCTCTCTAATCCCTATTCCCACCTTCCCTCTCTCTAATCCCCATTCCCACCTTCCCTCCCTCTAATCCCCATTCCCACCTTTTCTCTCTTTAACCCCCTTTCCCACCTTCTCTCTCTCTAATCCCCAATCCCACTTTCTGTCTCTTTAATCCCGGTTCCCACCTTCTCTCTCTCTAATCCCCATTCCCACCATCTGTCTCTTTAATCCCCATTCCCACCTTCTCTCTCCCTACTCCCCTTTCCCACCTCCTCCCTCTTTAATCCCCTTTCCCACCATCTCCCTCTCTAATCCCCATTCCCACCTTCTCGTTCTCTAATCCCAATTCCCACTTTCTCCCTCTATAATCCCCTTTCCCACCTTCTCCCTCTCCAATCCCCATTCCCACCTTCCCTCTCTAATCCCCATTCCCACCGTCTCCCTCTCTAATCCCCACTCCCACATTCCCTCCCTCTAATCCCCATTCCCACCTTCTCCCTCTCTAATCCCCACTCCCACCTTCTCCCTCTCTGATCCCCATTCCCACCTTCTCCCTCTCAAATCCCCATTCCCACCTTCTGCCTCTTTATTTCCCATTCCCACCTTCTCCCTCTCTAAACCCCATTCCCACCTTCCCTCTCTCTAATCCCCAGTCCCACCTTCTCTCTCTCGAATCCCCATTCCCACCTTCTCCCTCTTTAACCCCATTCCCACCTTCCCTCTCTCTAATCCCCATTCCCACCTTCTCTCTCTTTAATCCCCATTCCCACCTTCTGTCTCTCTAATCCCCATTCCCACCTTCTCTCTCTATAATCGCCATTCCCACCTTCTGTCTCTTTAATCCCCATTCCCACCTTCTCTCTCTCTAATCCCCATTCCCACCTTCTGTCTCTTTAATCCCCATTCCCATCTTCTCCCTCTCTAATTCCCATGTCCACTTTCCCTCTCTCTAATCCCCATTCCCGCCATCTGTCTCTTTAATCCCCATTCCCACCTTTTCCCTCTCTAATTCCCATTCCCACCTTCCCTCTCTAATCCCCATTCCCACCTTCTCCCTCTCTAATCACGATTCCCACCTTCCTCTCTCTGATCCCCATTCCCACCTTCTCTCTCTTTAATCCCCATTCCCACCTTCTCTCTCTCTAATCCCCATTCCCACCTTCTGTCTCTTTAATCCCCATTCCCACCTTCTCCCTCTCTAATCCCCATTCCCACCTTCCCTCTGTCTAATCCCCAATCCCGCCATCTGTCTCTTTAAACCCCATTCCCAACTTCTCCCTCTTTAATCCCCTTTCCCACCTTCCCTCTCTCTAATCCCCATTCCCACCTTCTCCCTCTCTAATCACCATTCCCACCTTCCCTCTCTCTAATCACCATTCCAACCTTCCCTCTCTCTATCCCCATTGCCACTTCCTCCCTCTTTAAACCCCTTTCCCACATTCTCACTCTCTAATCCCCATTCCCAGGTTCTCCCTCTCTAGTCCCCACTCCCACCTTATCTCTCCTTAATCCCCATTCCCACCTTCTCTTTCTTTAATCCCCATTCCCACCTTCTCTCTCTTTAATCCCCATTCCCACCTTCTCTTTCTTAAATCCCCATTCCCACCTTCTGTCTCTTAAATCCCCATTCCCACCTTCTGTCTCTCTAATCCCCATTCCCACCTTCTCTCTCTCTAACCCCATTCCCACCTTCTGTCTCTATCATCCCCATTCCCACCTTCTCTCTCTCTAATCCCCATTACCACCTTCTGACTTTTTAATCCCCATTCCCATCTTCTCCCTCTCTAATCCCCATTACCACCTTCCCTCTCTCTAATCCCCATTCCAACCTTCTCTCTCTCTAATCCCCATTCCCACCTTCTGTCTCTTAAATCCCCATTCCCACCTTTTCCCTCTCTAATTCCCATTCCCACCTTCCCTCTCTAATCCCCATTCCCACCTTCTCCCTCTCTAATCACCATTCCCACCTTCCTCTCTCTGATCCCCATTCCCACCTTCTCTCTCTTTAATCCCCATTCCCACCTTCTCTCTCTCTAATCCCCATTCCCACCTTCTGTCTCTTTAATCCCCATTCCCACCTTCTCCCTCTCTAATCCCCATTCCCACCTTCCCTCTGTCTAATCCCCAATCCCGCCATCTGTCTCTTTAAACCCCATTCCCAACTTCTCCCTCTTTAATCCCCTTTCCCACCTTCCCTCTCTCTAATCCCCATTCCCACCTTCTCCCTCTCTAATCACCATTCCCACCTTCCCTCTCTCTAATCACCATTCCAACCTTCCCTCTCTCTATCCCCATTGCCACTTCCTCCCTCTTTAATCCCCTTTCCCACATTCTCACTCTCTAATCCCCATTCCCAGGTTCTCCCTCTCTAGTCCCCACTCCCACCTTCTCTCTCTTTAATCCCCATTCCCACCTTCTCTTTCTTTAATCCCCATTCCCATCTTCTCCCTCTTTAACCCCATTCCCACCTTCCCTCTCGCTAATCCCCATTCCCCCCTTCTCTCTCTTTAATCCCCATTCCCACCTTCTCTCTCTTAAATCCCCATTCCCACCTTCTGTCTCTTAAATCCCCATTCCCACCTTCTGTCTCTCTAATCCCCATTCCCACCTTCTCTCTCTCTAATCCCCATTCCCACCTTCTGTCTCTATCATCCCCATTCCCACCTTCTCTCTCTCTAATCCCCATTCCCACCTTCTGACTCTTTAATCCCCATTCCCATCTTCTCCCTCTCTAATCCCCATTACCACCTTCCCTCTCTCTAATCCCCATTCCCACCTGCTCTCTCTCTAATCCCCATTCCCACCTTCTGTCTCTTTAATCCCCATTCCCACCTTCTCCCTCTCTAATCCCCATTCCCACCTTCCCTCTGTCTAATACCCATTCCCGCCACCTGTCTCTTTAATCCCCATTCCCACCTTCTCCCTCTTTAATCCCCTTTCCCACCTTCCCTCTCTCTAATCCCCATTCCCACCTTCTCCCTCTCTAATCACCATTCCCACCTTCCCTCTCTCTAATCACCATTCCAACCTTCCCTCTCTCTAATCCCCATTCCCACCTCCTACCTCTTTAATCCCCTTTCCCACATTCTCCCTCTCTAATCCCCATTCCCACGTTCTCAATCTTTAATCCCCTTTCCCACCTTCTCCCTCTCTAATCCCCATTCCCACCGTCTGTCTCTATAATCCCCATTCAAACCTTCCCTCTCTCTAACCCCATTCCCACCTTCTGTCTCTTTAATCCCCAGTCCGATCTTTCCTCTCTCTAATCCTCATTCTAACCATATGTCTCTTTGATCCCCATTCACACTTTCTCTCGCTCTAATCCGCATTGCCACCTTCTCTCTCTTTAATCCCCATCCCCACCTTCTTGCTCTCTAATCCCCATTCCCACCTTCCCTCTCTCTAATCCCCATTCACACCTTCTCTCTCTCTAATCCCCATTCGCACCTTTTCCCTCTCTAATCCCCACGTTCTCTCTCTCTAATCCCCATTCCCACGTTCTCTCTCTCTAATCCCCATTCACACCTTCCCTCTCTCTAATCTGCATTCCCACCTTTTCCCTCTCTAATCCCCACCTTCTCTCTCTCCAATCCCCATTCCCACGTTCTCTCTCTAATACCAATTCCCACCTTCACTCTCTTTAATTCCATTCCCACCTTCCTCTCTCTAATCCCCATTCCCACCTTCCCTCTCTCTAATCCCTATTCCCACCTTCCCTCTCTCTAATCCCCATTCCCACCTTCCCTCCCTCTAATCCCCATTCCCACCTTTTCTCTCTTTAACCCCCTTTCCCACCTTCTCTCTCTCTAATCCCCAATCCCACTTTCTGTCTCTTTAATCCCGGTTCCCACCTTCTCTCTCTCTAATCCCCATTCCCACCATCTGTCTCTTTAATCCCCATTCCCACCTTCTCTCTCCCTACTCCCCTTTCCCACCTCCTCCCTCTTTAATCCCCTTTCCCACCATCTCCCTCTCTAATCCCCATTCCCACCTTCTCGTTCTCTAATCCCAATTCCCACTTTCTCCCTCTATAATCCCCGTTCCCACCTTCTCCCTCTCCAATCCCCATTCCCACCTTCCCTCTCTAATCCCCATTCCCACCGTCTCCCTCTCTAATCCCCACTCCCACATTCCCTCCCTCTAATCCCCATTCCCACCTTCTCCCTCTCTAATCCCCACTCCCACCTTCTCCCTCTCTGATCCCCATTCCCACCTTCTCCCTCTCAAATCCCCATTCCCACCTTCTGCCTCTTTATTTCCCATTCCCACCTTCTCCCTCTCTAAACCCCATTCCCACCTTCCCTCTCTCTAATCCCCAGTCCCACCTTCTCTCTCTCGAATCCCCATTCCCACCTTCTCCCTCTTTAACCCCATTCCCACCTTCCCTCTCTCTAATCCCCATTCCCACCTTCTCTCTCTTTAATCCCCATTCCCACCTTCTGTCTCTCTAATCCCCATTCCCACCTTCTCTCTCTATAATCCCCATTCCCACCTTCTGTCTCTTTAATCCCCATTCCCACCTTCTCTCTCTCTAATCCCCATTCCCACCTTCTGTCTCTTTAATCCCCATTCCCATCTTCTCCCTCTCTAATTCCCATTTCCACTTTCCCTCTCTCTAATCCCCATTCCCGCCATCTGTCTCTTTAATCCCCATTCCCACCTTTTCCCTCTCTAATTCCCATTCCCACCTTCCCTCTCTAATCCCCATTCCCACCTTCTCCCTCTCTAATCACGATTCCCACCTTCCTCTCTCTGATCCCCATTCCCACCTTCTCTCTCTTTAATCCCCATTCCCACCTTCTCTCTCTCTAATCCCCATTCCCACCTTCTGTCTCTTTAATCCCCATTCCCACCTTCTCCCTCTCTAATCCCCATTCCCACCTTCCCTCTGTCTAATCCCCAATCCCGCCATCTGTCTCTTTAAACCCCATTCCCAACTTCTCCCTCTTTAATCCCCTTTCCCACCTTCCCTCTCTCTAATCCCCATTCCCACCTTCTCCCTCTCTAATCACCATTCCCACCTTCCCTCTCTCTAATCACCATTCCAACCTTCCCTCTCTCTATCCCCATTGCCACTTCCTCCCTCTTTAAACCCCTTTCCCACATTCTCACTCTCTAATCCCCATTCCCAGGTTCTCCCTCTCTAGTCCCCACTCCCACCTTCTCTCTCTTTAATCCCCATTCCCACCTTCTCTTTCTTTAATCCCCATTCCCACCTTCTCTCTCTTTAATCCCCATTCCCACCTTCTCTTTCTTAAATCCCCATTCCCACCTTCTGTCTCTTAAATCCCCATTCCCACCTTCTGTCTCTCTAATCCCCATTCCCACCTTCTCTCTCTCTAACCCCATTCCCACCTTCTGTCTCTATCATCCCCATTCCCACCTTCTCTCTCTCTAATCCCCATTACCACCTTCTGACTCTTTAATCCCCATTCCCATCTTCTCCCTCTCTAATCCCCATTACCACCTTCCCTCTCTCTAATCCCCATTCCCACCTTCTCTCTCTCTAATCCCCATTCCCACCTTCTGTCTCTTTAATCCCCATTCCCACCTTTTCCCTCTCTAATCCCCACCTTCTCTCTCTCCAATCCCCATTCCCACGTTCTCTCTCTCTAATCCCCATTCCCACCTTCCCTCTCTCTAATCCCCATTCCCACTTTCTCTCTCCAATCCCCATTCCCACCTTCACTCTCTCTCTAATCCCCATTCCCACCTTCTCTCTCTTTAATCCCCATTCCCACCTTCTCTCTCTCTAATCCCCATTCCCACATTCTCCCTCTCTAATCCCCATTCCCACCTTCCCTCTCTCTAATCCCCATTCCCACCTTCCCTCTCTTTAATCCCCATTCCCACCTTCCCCCTCTCTAATCCCCATTCCCACCTTCTCCCTCTCTAATCCCCAGTCCCACATCTCTCTCTCTAATCACCATTCCCACCTTCTCTCTCTTGAATCCCCATTTCACCTTCTCTCTCTCTAATCCCCATTACCACCTTCTGTATCTTAAATCCCTATTATCACCTTCTCTCTCTCTAATCCCTATTCACACCTTCTCCCTCTCTAATCCCATTCCCACCTTCCTCTAGCCCATTCCCACTTTCTCCCTCTTAAATCCCCATTCCCACCTTCTCCCTCTCCAATCCCCATTCCCACCGTCCCTCTCTCTAATCCCCATTCCCACCTTCCGTCTCTCTAATACCAATTGCCACCTTCTCTCTCTCTAATCCCATTCCCACCTTCCTCTCTCTAATCTCCATTTCCACTTTCTCCCTCTTTAATCCCCTTTCCCACCTTCCCTCTCTCTAATCCCCTTTCCCACCTTCCCTCTCTCTAATCCCCATTCCCACCTTCCCTCCCTCTAATCCCTATTCCCACCTTCACTCTCTTTAATCCCCATTCCCACCTACTCCCTCTCCAATCCCCATTCCCACCTTCCCTCTCTCTAATCCCCATTCCCACCTTCCCTCTCTCTAATCCCCATCCCACCTTCCCTCCCTCTAATCCCCATTCCCACCTTTTCTCTCTTTAACCACATTTCCCACCTTCTCTCTCTCTAATCCCCATTCCCACTTTCTGTCTCTTTAATCCCGATTCCCACCTTCTCTCTCTCTAATCCCCATTCCCACCATCTGTCTCTTTAATCCCCATTCCCACATTCTCTCTCCCTACTCCCCCTTCCCACCTTCTCACTCTTTAATCCCCTTTCCCACCATCTCCCTCTCTAATCACCTTTCCCACCTTCCCTCTCTTCAATCCCCATTCCCTTCTCCCTAATCCCCATTCCCACCTTCTCCCTATTTAATCCCCTTTCCCAAATTCCCCCTCTCTAATCCCCATTCCCACCTTCTCTCTCTTTAATCCCCATTCCCACCTTCTCTCTCTCTAATCCCCATTCCCACCTTCTGTCTCTTTAATCCCCATTCCCACCTTCTCCCTCTCTAACCCCCATTCCCACCTTCCCTCTGTCTAATCCCCATTCCCGCCATCTGTCTCTTTAATCCCCATTCCCACCTTCTCCCTCTTTAATCCCCTTTCCCACCTTACCTCTCTCTAATCCCCATTCCCACCCTCTCCCTCTCTAATCACCATTCCCACCTTCCCTCTCTCTAATCACCATTCCAACCTTCCCTCTCTCTAATCCCCATTCCCACCTCCTCCCTCTTTAATCCCCTTTCCCACATTCTCCCTCTCTAATCCCCATTCCCACGTTCTCCCTCTTTAATCCCCTTTCCCACCTTCTCCCTCTCTAATCCCCATTCCCACCGTCTGTCTCTTTAATCCCCATTCCCACCTTCCCTCTCTCTAATCCCCATTCCCACCTTCTGTCTCTTTAATCCCCAGTACGATCTTCCCTCTCTCTAATCCCCATTCTCACCATATGTCTCTTTAATCCCCATTCACACCTTCTCTCGCTCAAATCCCCATTCCCACCTTCTCTCTCTTTAATCCCCATTCCCACCTTCTCGCTCTCTAATCCCCATTCCCACCTTCCCTCTCTCTAATCCCCATTCACACCTTCTCTCTCTCTAATCCCCATTCGCACCTTTTCCCTCTCTAATCCCCACGTTCTCTCTCTCTAATCCCCATTCCCACGTTCTCTCTCTCTAATCCCCATTCCCACCTTCCCTCTTTCTAATCCCCATTCTCACCATATGTCTCTTTAATCCCCATTCCCACCTTCTCGCTCTCTAATCCCCATTCCCACCATCCCTCTCTCTAATCCCCATTTACACCTTCTCTCTCTCTAATCCCCATTCGCACCTTTTCCCTCTCTAATCCCCACGTACTCTCTCTCTAATCCCCATTCCCACGTTCTCTCTCTCTAATCCCCATTCCCACCTTCCCTCTCTCTAATCCGCATTCCCACCTTTTCCCTCTCTAATCCCCACCTTCTCTCTCTCCAATCCCCATTCCCACGTTCTCTCTCTCTCTAATACCAATTCCCACCTTCCCTCTCTCTAATCCCATTCCCACCTTCCTCTCTCTAATCCCCATTTCCACTTTCTCCCTCTTTAATCCCCTTTCCTACCTTCCCACTCTCTAATCCCCATTCCCACCTTCCCTCTCTCTAATCCCCATTCCCACCTTCCCTCTCTCTAATCCCTATTCCCACCTTCACTCTCTTTAATCCCCATTCCCACCTTCCCTCTCTCTAATCCCCATTCCCACCTTCTGTCTCTTTAATCCCCAGTACGATCTTCCCTCTCTCTAATCCCCATTCTCACCATATGTCTCTTTAATCCCCATTCACACCTTCTCTCGCTCAAATCCCCATTCCCACCTTCTCTCTCTTTAATCCCCATTCCCACCTTCTCGCTCTCTAATCCCCATTCCCACCTTCCCTCTCTCTAATCCCCATTCACACCTTCTCTCTCTCTAATCCCCATTCGCACCTTTTCCCTCTCTAATCCCCACGTTCTCTCTCTCTAATCCCCATTCCCACGTTCTCTCTCTCTAATCCCCATTCCCACCTTCCCTCTTTCTAATCCCCATTCTCACCATATGTCTCTTTAATCCCCATTCCCACCTTCTCGCTCTCTAATCCCCATTCCCACCATCCCTCTCTCTAATCGCCATTCACACCTTCTCTCTCTCTAATCCCCATTCGCACCTTTTCCCTCTCTAATCCCCACGTACTCTCTCTCTAATCCCCATTCCCACGTTCTCTCTCTCTAATCCCCATTCCCACCTTCCCTCTCTCTAATCCGCATTCCCACCTTTTCCCTCTCTAATCCCCACCTTCTCTCTCTCCAATCCCCATTCCCACGTTCTCTCTCTCTCTAATACCAATTCCCACCTTCCCTCTCTCTAATCCCATTCCCACCTTCCTCTCTCTAATCCCCATTTCCACTTTCTCCCTCTTTAATCCCCTTTCCTACCTTCCCTCTCTCTAATCCCCATTCCCACCTTCCCTCTCTCTAATCCCCATTCCCACCTTCCCTCTCTCTAATCCCTATTCCCACCTTCACTCTCTTTAATCCCCATTCCCACCTTCTCCCTCTCCAATCCCCATTCCCACCTTCCCTCTCTCTAATCCCCATTCCCACCTTCCCTCTCTCTAAACCCCATTCCCACCTTCCCTCCCTCTAATCCCCATTCCCATCTTTTCTCACTTTAACCCCCTTTCCCACCTTCTCTCTCTCTAGTCCCCATTCCCACTTTCTGTCACTTTAATCCCGATTCCCACCTTCTCTCTCTCTAATCCCCATTCCCACCATCTGTCTCTTTAATCCCCATTCCCACCTTCTCTCTCCCTACTCCCCTTTCCCACCTCGTCCCTCTTTAATCCCCTTTCCCACCATCTCCCTCTCTAATCCCCATTCCCACCTTCTCGCTCTCGAATCCCAATTCCCACTTTCTCCCTCTTTAATCCCCTTTCCCATCTTCTCCCTCTCCAATCCCCATTCCCACCTTCCCTCTCTAATCCCCATTCCCACCGTCTCCCTCTCTAATCCCCATTCCCACTTTCTCCCTCTCTAATCCCCACTCCCACGTTCCCTCCCTCTAATCCCCATTCCCATCTTCTCCCTCTCTAATCCCCACTCCCACCTTCTCCCTCTCTGATCCCCATTCCCAACTTCTCCCTCTCAAATCCCCATTCCAACCTTCTGCGTCATTATTTCCAATTCCCACCTTCTCCCTCTCTAATCCCCATTCCCACGTTCACCATCTCTAAACCCCATTCCCACCTTCCCTCTCTCTAATCCCCACTCCCACCTTCTCTCTCTCGAATACCCATTCCCACCTTCTCCCTCTTTAACCCCATTCCCACCTTCCCTCTCTCTAATCCCCATTCCCACCTTCTCTCTCTTTAATCCCCATTCCCACCTTCTCACTCTTAAATCCCCATTCCCACCTTCTGTCTCTCTAATCCCCATTCCCACCTTCTCGCTCTCTAATCCCAATTCCCACATTCTCCCTCTTTAATACCCTTTCCAATCTTCTCCCTCTCCAATCCCCATTCCCACCTTCCCTCTCTAACCCCATTCCCACCGTCTCCCTCTCTAATCCCCATTCCCGCTTTCTCCCTCTCTAAACCCAATTCCCACCTTCTCCCTCTTAAATCCCTTTTCCCACCTTCTCACTCTCTAATCCCCACTCCCACGTTCCCTCCCTCTAATCCCCATTCCCATCTTCTCCCTCTCTAATCCTCACTCCCACCTTCTCCCTCTCTGATCCCCATTCCCACCTTCTCCCTCTCAAATCCCCATTCCCACCTTCTGTGTCTTTATTTCCAATTCCCACCTTCTCCCTCTCTAATCCCCATTCCCACGTTCACCCTCTCTAAACCCCATTCCCACCTTCCCTCTCTCTAATCCCCAGTCCCACCTTCTCTCTCTCGAATCCCCATTCCCACCTTCTCTCTCTTAAATCCCCATTCTCACCTTCTGTCTCTTAAATCCCCATTCCCACCTTCTGTCTCTCTAATCCCCATTCCCACCTTCTCTCTCTATAATCCCCATTCCAACCTTCTGTCTCTTTAATCCCAATTCCCACCTTCTCTCTCTCTAATCCCCATTCCCACCTTCTGTCTCTTTAATCCCCATTCCCACCTTCTCTCTCTCTAATCCCCATTCCCACCATCTGTCTCTTTAATCCCCATTCCCATCTTCTCCCACTCTAATCCCCATTCCCACCTTCCCTCTCTCTAATCCCCATTCCCACCTTCTCCCTCTCTAATCACCATTCCCACCTTCCTCTCTCTGATCCCCATTCCCACCTTCTCCCTCTCTAATCCCCATTCCCACCTTCCCTCTCTCTAATCACCATTCCCACATTCCCTCTCTTCAATCCCCATTCCCTTCTCCCTAATCCCCGTTCCCACCTTCTCCCTATTTAATCCCCTTTCCCAAATTCCCCCTCTCTAATCCACATTCCCACCTTCTCTCTCTTTAGTCCCCATTCCCACCTTCTCTCTCTCTAATCCCCATTCCCACTTTCTCCCTCTCTAATCCCAATTCCCACCTTCTCCCTCTTAAATCCCCTTTCCCACCTTCTCCCTCTCTAACCCCATTCCCACGTTCCCTCCCTCTAATCCCCATTCCCACCTTCTCCCTCTCTAATCCCCACTCCCACATTCTCCCTCTCTGATCCCCATTCCCACCTTCTCCTTCTCAAATCCCCATTCCCACCTTCTGCCTCTTTATTTCCCATTCCCACCTTCTCCCTCTCTAATCCCCATTCCCACGTTCCTTCTCTCTAATCCCCAGTCCCACCTTCTCTCTCTCGAATCCCCATTCCCACCTTCTCCCTCTTTAACCCCATTCCCACCTTCCCTCTCTCTATAATCCCCATTCCCACCTTCTGTCTCTTTAATCCCAATTCCCACCTTCTCTCTCTCTAATCCCCATTCCCACCTTCTGTCTCTTTAATCCCCATTCCCACCTTCTCCCTCTCTAATCCCCATTCCCACCTTCCCTCTCTCTAATCCCCATTCCCACCTTCTCCCTCTCTAATCACCATTCCCACCTTCCTCTCTCTGATCCCCATTCCCACCTTCTCCCTCTCTAATCCCCATTCCCACCTTCCCTCTCTCTAATCACAATTCCCACCTTCCCTCTCTTCAATCCCCATTCCCTTCTCCCTAATCCACATTCCCACCTTCTCCCTATTTAATCCCCTTTACCAAATTCTCCCTCTCTAATCCCCATTCCCACGTTCCCTCCCTCTAATCCCCATTCCCACCTTCTCCCTCTCTAATCCCCACTCCCACATTCTCCCTCTCTGATCCCCATTCCCACCTTCTCCTTCTCAAATCCCCATTCCCACCTTCTGCCTCTTTATTTCCCATTCCCACCTTCTCCCTCTCTAATCCCCATTCCCACGTTCCTTCTCTCTAATCCCCAGTCCCACCTTCTCTCTCTCGAATCCCCATTCCCACCTTCTCCCTCTTTAACCCCATTCCCACCTTCCCTCTCTCTATAATCCCCATTCCCACCTTCTGTCTCTTTAATCCCAATTCCCACCTTCTCTCTCTCTAATCCGCATTCCCACCTTCTGTCTCTTTAATCCCCATTCCCACCTTCTCCCTCTCTAATCCCCATTCCCACCTTCCCTCTCTCTAATCCCCATTCCCACCTTCTCCCTCTCTAATCACCATTCCCACCTTCCTCTCTCTGATCCCCATTCCCACCTTCTCCCTCTCTAATCCCCATTCCCACCTTCCCTCTCTCTAATCACAATTCCCACCTTCCCTCTCTTCAATCCCCATTCCCTTCTCCCTAATCCACATTCCCACCTTCTCCCTATTTAATCCCCTTTACCAAATTCTCCCTCTCTAATCCCCATTCCCACCTTCTCTCTCTTTAATCCCCATTCCCACCTTCTCTCTCTCTAATCCCCATTCCCACCTTCTGTCTCTTTAATCCCCATTCCCACCTTCTCCCTCTCTAATCCCCATTCCCACCTTCCCTCTGTCTAATCCCCATTCCCGCCACCTGTCTCTTTAATCCCCATTCCCACCTTCTCCCTCTTTAATCCCCTTTCCCACCTTCCCTCTCTCTAATCCCCATTCCCACCTTCTCCCTCTCTAATCACCATTCCCACCTTCCCTCTCTCTAATCACCATTCCAACCTTCCCTCTCTCTAATCCCCATTCCCACCTCCTCCCTCTTTAATCCCCTTTCCCACATTCTCCCTCTCTAATCCCCATTCCCACGTTCTCAATCTTTAATCCCCTTTTCCACCTTCTCCCTCTCTAATCCCCATTCCCACCGTCTGTCTCTATAATCCCCATTCAAACCTTCCCTCTCTCTAACCCCATTCCCACCTTCTGTCTCTTTAATCCCCAGTCCGATCTTCCCTCTCTCTAATCCCCATTCTCACCATATGTCTCTTTGATCCCCATTCACACCTTCTCTCGCTCTAATCCCCATTGCCACCTTCTCTCTCTTTAATCCCCATCCCCACCTTCTTGCTCTCTAATCCCCATTCCCACCTTCCCTCTCTCTAATCCCCATTCACACCTTCTCTCTCTCTAATCCCCATTCGTACCTTTTCCCTCTCTAATCCCCACGTTCTCTCTCTCTAATCCCCATTCCCACGTTCTCTCTCTCTAATCCCCATTCACACCTTCCCGCTCTCTAATTCGCATTCCCACCTTTTCCCTCTCTAATCCCCACCTTCTCTCTCTCCAATCCCCATTCCCACGTTCTCTCTCTAATACCAATTCCCACCTTCACTCTCTCTAATTCCATTCCCACCTTCCTCTCTCTAATCCCCATTTCCACTTTCTCCCTCTTTAATCCCTTTTCCCACCTTCCCTATCTCTAATCCCCATTCCCACCTTCCTTCTCTCTAATCCCCATTCCCACCTTCCCTCTCTCTAATCCCTATTCCCACCTTCACTCTCTTTAATCCCCATTCCCACCTTCTCCCTCTCCAATCCCCATTCCCACCTTCCCTCTCTCTAATCCCTATTCCCACCTTCCCTCTCTCTAATCCCCATTCCCACCTTCCCTCTCTCTAATCCCCATTCCCACCTTCCCTCTCTCTAATCCCTATTCCCACCTTCACTCTCTTTAATCCCCATTCCCACCTTCTCCCTCTCCAATCCCCATTCCCACCTTCCCTCTCTCTAATCCCTATTCCCACCTTCCCTCTCTCTAATCCCCATTCCCACCTTCCCTCCCTCTAATCCCCATTCCCACCTTTTCTCTCTTTAACCCCCTTTCCCACCATCTGTCTCTTTAATCCCCATTCCCACCTTCTCTCTCCCTACTCCCCTTTCCCACCTCCTCCCTCTTTAATACCCTTTCCCACCATCTCCCTCTCTAATCCCCATTCCCACCTTCTCGTTCTCTAATCCCAATTCCCACTTTCTCCCTCTTTAATCCCCTTTCCCACCTTCTCCCTCTCCAATCCCCATTCCCACCTTCCCTCTCTAATCCCCATTCCCACCTTCTCCCTCTCTAATCCCCATTCCCACCTTCCCTCTCTCTAATCACAATTCCCACCTTCCCTCTCTTCAATCCCCATTCCCTTCTCCCTAATCCACATTCCCACCTTCTCCCTATTTAATCCCCTTTACCAAATTCTCCCTCTCTAATCCCCATTCCCACCTTCTCTCTCTTTAATCCCCATTCCCACCTTCTCTCTCTCTAATCCCCATTCCCACCATCTGTCTCTTTAATCCCCATTCCAACCTTCTCCCTCTCTAATCCCCATTCCCACCTTCCCTCTGTCTAATCCCCATTCCCGCCACCTGTCTCTTTAATCCCCATTCCCACCTTCTCCCTCTTTAATCCCCTTTCCCACCTTCCCTCTCTCTAATCCCCATTCCCACCTTCTCCCTCTCTAATCACCATTCCCACCTTCCCTCTCTCTAATCACCATTCCAACCTTCCCTCTCTCTAATCCCCATTCCCACCTCCTCCCTCTTTAATCCCCTTTCCCACATTCTCCCTCTCTAATCCCCATTCCCACGTTCTCAATCTTTAATCCCCTTTCCCACCTTCTCCCTCTCTAATCCCCATTCCCACCTTCTGTCTCTTTAATCCCCAGTCCGATCTTCCCTCTCTCTAATCCCCATTCTCACCATATGTCTCTTTGATCCCCATTCACACCTTCTCTCGCTCTAATCCCCATTGCCACCTTCTCTCTCTTTAATCCCCATCCCCACCTTCTTGCTCTCTAATCCCCATTCCCACCTTCCCTCTCTCTAATCCCCATTCACACCTTCTCTCTCTCTAATCCCCATTCGCACCTTTTCCCTCTCTAATCCCCACGTTCTCTCTCTCTAATCCCCATTCCCACGTTCTCTCTCTCTAATCCCCATTCACACCTTCCCGCTCTCTAATTCGCATTCCCACCTTTTCCCCCTCTAATCCCCACCTTCTCTCTCTCCAATCCCCATTCCCACGTTCTCTCTCTAATACCAATTCCCACCTTTACTCTCTCTAATTCCATTCCCACCTTCCTCTCTCTAATCCCCATTTCCACTTTCTCCCTCTTTAATCCCTTTTCCCACCTTCCCTATCTCTAATCCCCATTCCCACCTTCCCTCTCTCTAATCCCCATTCCCACCTTCCCTCTCTCTAATCCCTATTCCCACCTTCACTCTCTAAAATCCCCATTCCCACCTTCTCCCTCTCCAATCCCCATTCCCACCTTCCCTCTCTCTAATCCCTATTCCCACCTTCCCTCCCTCTAATCCCCATTCCCACCTTTACTCTCTTTAACCCCCTTTCCCACCTTCTCTCTCTCTAATCCCCAATCCCACTTTCTGTCTCTTTAATCCCGATTCCCACCTTCCCTCTCTCTGATCCCCATTCCCACCTTCTCCCTCTCTAATCCCCATTCCCACCTTCCCTCTCTCTAATCACAATTCCCACCTTCCCTCTCTTCAATCCCCATTCCCTTCTCCCTAATCCACATTCCCACCTTCTCCCTATTTAATCCCCTTTACCAAATTCTCCCTCTCTAATCCCCATTCCCACCTTCTCTCTCTTTAATCCCCATTCCCACCTTCTCTCTCTCTAATCCCCATTCCCACCTTCTGTCTCTTTAATCCCCATTCCCACCTTCTCCCTCTCTAATCCCCATTCCCACCTTCCCTCTGTCTAATCCCCATTCCCGCCACCTGTCTCTCTAATCCCCATTC
Source organism: Scyliorhinus torazame (assembly GCF_047496885.1). Classification (NCBI taxonomy): domain Eukaryota; kingdom Metazoa; phylum Chordata; class Chondrichthyes; order Carcharhiniformes; family Scyliorhinidae; genus Scyliorhinus; species Scyliorhinus torazame. The sequence continues at coordinate 12,073,422 of NC_092710.1, read as the reverse complement.
CCACCTTCTCCCTCTCTAATCACCATTCCCACCTTCCCTCTCTCTAATCACCATTCCAACCTTCCCTCTCTCTAATCCCCATTCCCACCTCCTCCCTCTTTAATCCCCTTTCCCACATTCTCCCTCTCTAATCCCCATTCCCACGTTCTCAATCTTTAATCCCCTTTCCCACCTTCTCCCTCTCTAATCCCCATTCCCACCGTCTGTCTCTATAATCCCCATTCAAACCTTCCCTCTCTCTAACCCCATTCCCACCTTCTGTCTCTTTAATCCCCAGTCCGATCTTCCCTCTCTCTAATCCCCATTCTCACCATATGTCTCTTTGATCCCCATTCACACCTTCTCTCGCTCTAATCCCCATTGCCACCTTCTCTCTCTTTAATCCCCATCCCCACCTTCTTGCTCTCTAATCCCCATTCCCACCTTCCCTCTCTCTAATCCCCATTCACACCTTCTCTCTCTCTAATCCCCATTCGCACCTTTTCCCTCTCTAATCCCCATGTTCTCTCTCTCTAATCCCCATTCCCACGTTCTCTCTCTCTAATCCCCATTCACACCTTCCCGCTCTCTAATTCGCATTCCCACCTTTTCCCTCTCTAATCCCCACCTTCTCTCTCTCCAATCCCCATTCCCACGTTCTCTCTCTAATACCAATTCCCACCTTCACTCTCTCTAATTCCATTCCCACCTTCCTCTCTCTAATCCCCATTTCCACTTTCTCCCTCTTTAATCCCTTTTCCCACCTTCCCTATCTCTAATCCCCATTCCCACCTTCCCTCTCTCTAATCCCCATTCCCACCTTCCCTCTCTCTAATCCCTATTCCCACCTTCACTCTCTTTAATCCCCATTCCCACCTTCTCCCTCTCCAATCCCCATTCCCACCTTCCCTCTCTCTAATCCCTATTCCCACCTTCCCTCTCTCTAATCCCCATTCCCACCTTCCCTCTCTCTAATCCCCATTCCCACCTTCCCTCTCTCTAATCCCTATTCCCACCTTCACTCTCTTTAATCCCCATTCCCACCTTCTCCCTCTCCAATCCCCATTCCCACCTTCCCTCTCTCTAATCCCTATTCCCACCTTCCCTCTCTCTAATCCCCATTCCCACCTTCCCTCCCTCTAATCCCCATTCCCACCTTTTCTCTCTTTAACCCCCTTTCCCACCATCTGTCTCTTTAATCCCCATTCCCACCTTCTCTCTCCCTACTCCCCTTTCCCACCTCCTCCCTCTTTAATCCCCTTTCCCACCATCTCCCTCTCTAATCCCCATTCCCACCTTCTCGTTCTCTAATCCCAATTCCCACTTTCTCCCTCTTTAATCCCCTTTCCCACCTTCTCCCTCTCCAATCCCCATTCCCACCTTCCCTCTCTAATCCCCATTCCCACCTTTTCCCTCTCTAATCCCCATTCCCACCTTCCCTCTCTCTAATCACAAGTCCCACCTTCCCTCTCTTCAATCCCCATTCCCTTCTCCCTCATCCACATTCCCACCTTCTCCCTATTTAATCCCCTTTACCAAATTCTCCCTCTCTAATCCCCATTCCCACCTTCTCTCTCTTTAATCCCCATTCCCACCTTCTCTCTCTCTAATCCCCATTCCCACCTTCTGTCTCTTTAATCCCCATTCCCACCTTCTCCCTCTCTAATCCCCATTCCCACCTTCCCTCTGTCTAATCCCCATTCCCGCCACCTGTCTCTTTAATCCCCATTCCCACCTTCTCCCTCTTTAATCCCCTTTCCCACCTTCCCTCTCTCTAATCCCCATTCCCACCTTCTCCCTCTCTAATCACCATTCCCACCTTCCCTCTCTCTAATCACCATTCCAACCTTCCCTCTCTCTAATCCCCATTCCCACCTCCTCCCTCTTTAATCCCCTTTCCCACATTCTCCCTCTCTAATCCCCATTCCCACGTTCTCAATCTTTAATCCCCTTTCCCACCTTCTCCCTCTCTAATCCCCATTCCCACC